>NC_138169.1:33977439-34288816 GCF_964165515.1 Mesoplodon bidens | reverse complement strand
GGATGCCATGAGAAAATAAAGGAAGGATCTGATGTACTATGTTTTACTAAATCATTATAGAATATTGCTATCGATTATAGAAAATGTCACAATAAACATTTTGGACATACAACACATTTTTAATAATACTCCTAGAAATAAGTCTGAATTCTTCAATTCCTTCCCTTATTGGCTTAACTAATATTTGGTTATTTTTTCCACACCCAAACATTTCGGAGAATTGTGAGAATGCTTAAAGTTTTCAGATTTTTGTTTGGTCTTCTAGAGATATAATTATCTTATTTCTATAATAATTTTCTCTTATAGATCACAGAGGTTTTCTAGGGATATTAGGGTCAAGCACAGACATTACTCTGAATTTGGAATTATCACCACAGATGCCACCCAGCCTTGAAAACGACCTTCTTAAACAAAGATTATTGTCTCAGGAACCATGATTTTCTTCTTTGTGTTCTCTTTTTGTTAGGGAACCATTGATAAAAACCTCCCGCCCTGCCCAGGCATGATAATAATCATTTGTATGAGTTATCTCACAACAGGAGGTAACATGGAAGTGACAAGCTACCGCCAGGAGGGGCCAAAAGGAGGCAGGAGACACCAGCCCATAATATGTCTTGCCAATCTCCCCAAACCCTTATGCTGGAATCCATCTTGTCTGAGAGATACACGGGCCACCAGGAAGGAGAGAGTCAGACCAAATATGGGCACAAGCAAGATGACTGGCCAGAGACAACCCGGAAACTAACCCCATTACCATAAAACCTGAGACTGCGAGCTCGTGGTAGAGCAGGTCTCCTGGGTTCCCTTTATCCGCTGCTCTCCACCCGGGCGTCCCTCCCCAATAAAGTCTTTTGCTTTGTCAGTGTGTGTGTCTCTTCAAACAATTCATTTCCGAACGTTAGACAAAAGCTCACTCTCAGGCCCTGGAAGGGCCCTTCTGGTAACATTTTCTGAAGAGATGTCACCAATATACTATATGAATTGTGCCCTTATAGTTTATTAGAAACATATGTACAGACTTGAACTCCAGCTGTGGAAAGTACCAAGTTATTTCGCAGAGAGAAGACACATAAGAGGAGATGATACGTATCTTATCTGTGCAGCCATATGCGCCCAGGGTAACTTGTTACACAAATTTTAAATTATTTTCTAAATTTAGTTGCCAAGGGGTCTATTGAATTAATCAGTCTTGTACCAATCCACAGCACCTCAGCATTGTGTGTGTCCAACCTTGTAAGTGCTGGATGCTGTAAGCATATTATTAACAATATTTCTAATGTTTGCTGTTGAAAAATAATTGGGGGTGAAACAGAAAACCCTCTGCATAGTGAAATTGTCAATTTCTTTTAAACAATAAATGATTAAGTTGTCCTTAAATTACTAAGCATGTACGCTTGAATTCTTTATCTTCAAATTACTTAAACTTTCTATACAACTGATGGGTTATACCTTGTAGACCAGAGACAGAGAACAATGGCTTCTTGCCATTTATACACAGGAAAGAAGCCCTGCCTCCCTCTCTCCTGACAAAGAGATGGAGAGAAACCTTTGCTCCTTGGGAGTCAGGATGGAAAGGATCTTAGGTTCTTACTTTAACCTTTTGGAATGTCAATAAAACCTCTCTAGGAGCCAGACAGCCCCCTGGGTCTTGGATTTTTTATTTTTTGACCTAGAAATGCCTCAAACATTTGGACTTTGTCCCTGTTGACATGTAAACACCTGAGGAGATGACATTCCAAGCTTCCTTGAACCTTGGGGGCTTTGGAGCCTCTTTTGAGCTGTAACATTTTGGCCACATCAGGGAAATAAGAAAAGTTGTACTGTCCTTTCACATAGAGTATTTAGTTAGACAAATGGCTACATACTCTTCTCATGGTGTGAGAAGAGTGAAATATTTCTAGGGGAAAGGAAAGCAAACATTCTCTAGCTTCCTATCATATGCATTTCCATGTGTCAGGAGACGGAAGTTTTTTACAGGAGCACTGAGAAAACCAGGGAAACTTTATTTCCCCATAGTATGTAAATTGTTCTTCAGTAAAGCTGATGGGATAAGAGTAAAAGAAAAAACTATTAATACATGTAACAATCATGTAACAACATGTAACATCATGAATGTTGATGAATCTCAAAAAATTATGTTCTGTGAAAGAAGCTATACACAAAAGAATACATACTGTATGATTCCATATACAGATAAAGTTCAAAAATGGGTAAATCTAAATTATTGTGATAAAAGTCAGAATAATGTTTGCCTCTAAAGAGGTAAAGCTAGATTTTAAGGGGCACAAGGGAATTTTCTTTGGGCATAAAGCTGTTCTATTTCTTGATTCAAGTGGTAGTTACACATGTGTACACAAAACTCAAAAAATTGTACACTTAAATCTGGCTTTTTGATGTTTATAAAATTTACCTCAAATTTTAAAAAGTATTCATGTATATTCTTTCTTTGTATGCTGACTTACATTAAAATTCTTAGTCTCTAAGTAAAATACTCTCCTCTGTTAATTATCCATTCTTAAAATGAAAAAAATAATTCAACCACAAAAGGATTTTGAATCCTTTCTCTACTTCCTTCCACCTCCTATGGGACTTCTGAGCAAGAGTAAATGCAGTTGCCTCCAAGATACACCAACATGAATTCTATTTAACAGAGTGAAACTGCCCAAAGTGATTAATAACAAAACGAGGACTATAATCCTGAAATTTTGATTCCTAAATTCATCTCGATCTTTTTGACACAAGCTAACCTGCTAAATGAAAACTATTATCGTGATGATAGAGTGGAAGGGACAGAATGATATGTCATATACTTAAGTTGTCACCAAGAGGATAGGATGAGTAGTGACTAGCAAATAAATGTCAAATGGCTGAGAAACTAATAAGACTAGAATATTATCTACAAAACATCAGCCATGGAACTAGAGTTTATGAAGCCTCTGTTGGAAAAATACTTTGGAGAATATTTTAACAAATGGGTACTGAAATGGCAGCAGTGTAACTTACAGATTATAAAGAAAAATATAGCTTGTTTATTATAAATATTTTTGAAGTTTATCCATTTAAAAATTTAAATGTTCTGCAGATGTGTTCTTTTTCTCTTGCTGTTGTAAAAAATGATCACAAACATAGAGCTTTAACACAGCAGAAACTAAACATCTTACAGTTCTGTAGGTCAGAAACCTGACTACTTAGTCTCACTGGGCTAAGTCAAAATGTTGTGGACTGGTTCTTTTCAGTAGTCTCTAGAGAACTGATATCCCTGTTTTTTCCAGACTCTAGAGGCTACCTGGATTCTTCTTCCATTTTCAAAGCCAGAGCCAACAACAAAATATCAACTCCTTACTCATCCATCTCTTTAATTTTTGTACTAGGAAAGTCCTTCAGCTTTAAGGATTTGTGATTTGGTTGACCTCACCTGAATTATCCAGAATAATCTTCCATTTTCAAGATTCCCCACCTTAATTACATAGGAAAAGTCCCTTTTCCTATGTAAAATAATATTAATATTTACACGTTCTGAGAATCAGGGCATGATCATAATTGAGGGACATTATTTTTGCCTACAGCAGTGGTTATCTGTATTCTTCACATAGAGGCATGATGCTCAAATGAGGTATTGAAAAGTGGATAAAAAGGAGTTCTACTTCTGAACACAACGGAGAGACTGCACTTACCCTTTCAGCTGAAACAACAACAAAAGACAAAATACACTGCTTTCAGGCATGGAATATCAGACATCACAGGGCAGTGATCTCAGAGCAAGGAGACAGGGTGAGCATTAGATTGCTCCAGCTTGGTGCCTGGAGAGAGATTCTAGGTTGTAGCTCAAGGAGGGAAAACCCAGGGGTAGCCCAGAGATCTCCCAGAGATCTCTTCTCTGAGGAAAAGCAGATGGGAGTGGAGAAGCCAGGGCTACTATACATCACAGAGAAGATTACCAGAAACAAGAGAGTTACACAGAGAGAGAATTCTGGAGATCTACAGTCTCCAGGAGTTCTCAGCTGAGCACTGATCAGCACATGTCCATGTGGAAACTACCTGAGACCAAGGAAGCATCCACCCAAAAGAAGTAGAGAGAACAAGCTCCAGGACTTACACAAGGCTGAGAATATTTTAAAACAATGACATTTATAGTAGCAACAAAAGTATAAAATACTTAGGGACAAATCTACTACTCTGATAAAAGATGTGAAATATCTGTACACTGGAAACTGTAAAACACTACTGAGAGAAATTAAAGAAGACCTAAATAAATGGAGAGATATACCATATTCATGGATCAGAAGAATTCAATATTTTTAAGATGTCACTTCTCCCCAAAATGACCTATAGATATAACAAAATCCGAAGAAAAATATAATCCCAACAGTCATTTTTTAGTAGAAATTGACAATATAATTCTAAAACATAGATGTGAGAATAAAGTTAGAGGACTTATCCTATATTATTATAAGACTTACTATAAAGCTAACGTAATCAAGACATTGGGGTATTGACATAAAGATAGACAAATCAATGGAACAGAACAGATAGTTCAGAAATAGACTGACACAGATATAGTCAACTGAGTTTTGACCAAGATACAGATGAAATTGAATAGAAAGAAATTGTCATCTGTTCAACAAGTAGTGCTGGAACAACTGGATTGTCATAAAAAGATAAAAATGAACCTTGACCCTCATCTAGCAGCGCCTACAAATATTAATTCAAAATAAATCATAGATGGAAAGATAAGGGATAAAACTATAAAACTTCTAGAAGAAAACATAGAAAAACATCCTAGTGACCCTAGGTTTGGCATAATTTATTAGATAAGATACAAGAAACATAAATTCTAAAATAAAAATAAATTAGGAAGTTGTATCTCACCAAGTATAAAAAATTTATTTTTTAAAAGCATTGTCAAAACATGTACACACTGCTATATTTAAAATAGATAACCAACAAGGACCTACTGTAGAGCACAGGGAACACTGCTCAGTATTCTGTAATAACCTAAATGGGGAAAGAATTTGAAAAAGAATAGATACATGTTTATGTATAACTGAATAACTTTGCTGTATACCTGAAACTAACACAATAGTGTTAATAAACTATACTCCAATATAAAATAAAAATTTTAAAAAAAGAAAGAAAATGAAAAGGCAAGCTACAAATTGGGGGAAGATATTTGCAAAACATCCAACAAAGAACCGTGTCTAGACTATATAAAAAAACACAACTCAAGAATGGTCAAAAGATGAGAATAGACATTTTATCAACAAAGAGATACAGATGGCAAACAAGCACATGAAGATAAACTCAACATCATTAGTCATTAGGAAAATGCAAATTAAAACCGTAATAAGATACCACCACACATCCAATAGAAAGCCTAAAGTCAAATACCAAATGTTGGTGAGACAGTGAAGTAACAGAATCACACACCGTCATTTGGGATATATTACAACTATTTTTCAAGACTCTGGCAGTTCACTAAAAAGTTAAACATACTCTCACCAAATGACCCAGATATTCCATTCTTAGATACTTGCCCAGAGTAATAAAAGCATATGTCCACAAAAGACTTGAACATGATTGTTCAAGCAGTTTCATTTATAATAGCCCCGAATTGGAAATAATCCAAATGTCTTTTAGCAGATGAGTATATAAACAAATTATGGCATACCCATACAACGGAATATTTTTAACCCTTTATTCCCTTTTATGCTACTATTAATCTATTCCCTTTCATTCTGCTTCATTTTTTGTTTATATTGTTTTCTCCTAGGCCAATATATGAGTCCATAATTGGAAGGGCAAAACAATAAGTGGATGCACAATTATACACAAAAAACTGAGAAATGATTTTATGGACTCTAAATATATCCATGCTCACTGTAGAAAAAAAAATTAAAGAACCATGCATTATCAGCACAATATCACATGTAAAAGAAATTGCTTTTATTTGCATTTTACACGATCCATTCTTATCATTCAATTTTGATTTCTGCTATTGTATTTACTATGGAATTAAAATAATCACTAATATTACCTCATACGTATTTCCTTTATCAACGCACCACCCTTTCTGCATCTAGACACTGGCAAGAGTGACAGTAAGGAGGGTTCGAAGGGCCTCACACAATTCTAGTGAAATTATCACTGCATTCTCCTATCTACACTCTCCAACTCACTAAAATCAACTGACCAGGGACCCAGCCCAGTAAACAGACTACAAATAGAATAATACCTTTCTATGAGAAACCCTCAGGGCGTACCACAGCATGCCCTGTGCCCCTCAGGCATCTCAAGATAACCAATGCTCACTTCTGGACACTTTCCCAGTCGACTTGAAACATTTTCCAGTCACCTCTGGAACCTGTAGTCTGTCATCACCAAAACCCTCCACCTCCTCCTCCTCTTCTCTGCATCTTCTCCAAACCTTCTTGCTTTAACTCAACCTGAGCTCACCCCTGAGGACTTTACTTCTCCTGCATTCTTTTCAAGCAGGAACTTTTTTTTTCTGCCCTATCCCACATGGTACTGGATTTCCAGGGCTTCAGAGTCACATCTAGACCATTTTCCCTCTTGGTTTCCTGAAAAGAAAATGCCATCTCCTTTGAGGCTTTTGCCAATAAGTTCTAGCCCTGCACCCCTCTGTATTGACCAAGTAGACTTTAAATACTGCCTGGCCATTCTATCTGTTCTTCAATTGTCAATCTACATTACCACTCTCCAAAAAACTTTTTAACATCGCTCCTCAAATCTCCAACACCACTTCCCTCTGCAGACACTAAGCTGACAACATTATTTCTTATCTCATAAGGAAACAGAAACAATCAGAAGAAATACTTATCCTTTTTCCATCATAAAATTTACCAGCTATATGCACGCATGTGTTCTGCCTTTCCTTCTGTTAAAATAACTTATCTGTCCAGGACCCAATCAAAGGTCAACCCCTAGGCTATGGCCATCTCCTCTCACCTATTCAAGGACATCACTTTTGCAATTAACTTCTCTTTCTAAAAATACAAATTTTCCCTCCCTACAGCAATCCTATTAACAAACATACCACAATGTCTTTTTTTAAACAAATGAACAAAAAACTCTTCCTTGACCTATCATTACCCTCCATGCACTGATGTTTTTTATGATGAAACTCAGAGAAAGAGGTATTTAAATTTGTTTTCTCCAATTTTTCAGTTTGTCTTTCCTCCCCAGGCCACTCCAATCAGGTTCTGTAATCATCATTCCCAATGAAACAATTATAAGGTCAACAGAGACCTCTATATTACCAAATTCAAGCCTCAATTCATATTTTACTCAACTTCTCAACAGCATTTGACTGGTTGGTCACACTCTCTCCTTGAAATATTTTCTTTGCCTGACTTCCTGGACTCCACTCTGACCCCTCACCTCAGCAGCTGCAGCTTCCAAGTCTCCTTTTCTGGTTTCTATCGTCTCCCTAACTTCTTTACATTGACGTTCTCAGGGGTCGACTCTTGAACCTCTTCTTAATCTCACTCACTCCCTACTTCACTGTATTCAATGCCTCAGGCTTTATATACCATGTTGGTGAATCCTGTGTATTTTATCTCTAGTTCTGACCTCTTGCCTAAGCTCCAGATTCATATGTGTATTTCCAGGATACAGAAAATGGCCATCCAATGATTGGTCCTTAATAAATATTTGTTTTAGATATAAATCACAAATAAATACCACTAAAGTTATTTAAAGTATAATTTTCTGTCATATGTAACTCTAACATTCTCATGTCTATTCTTTTTTTTTTAATAAATTTATTTATTTATTTTGGGCTATGTTGGGTCTTCGTTGCTGCATGCGTGCTTTCTCTAGTTGCAGCGAACGGGGGCTACTCTTCATTGTGGTGCACAGGCTTCTCATTGCGATGGCTTCTCTTGCTGTGGAGCATGGGCTCTAGGCACGTGAGCTTCAGTAGTTGTGGCATGCGGGCTCAGCAGTTTTCGTTCGCGGGCTCTAGAGCGCAGGTTCAATTGTGGTGATGCACGTGATTAGTTGCTCCGCGGCATGCGGGATCTTCCCAGACCAGGGCTCGAACCCATGTCCCCTGCATTGGCAGGTGGATTCTTAACCACTGAGCCACCAGGAGAGTCCTTCTCATGTCTGTTTTTTTTTTTTTCATGTCTGTTCTTAATTGGGGAATTTATTCAGTTTCTAAATTTTGTGCAATAAATAATATTGGATTCCAATTCTTTCTACCATCCAGGTGGCCATGGACTTATTCATCTTTTTATTTTTATTATTTCATCTCCTCTTAAGCCTCAGTAGCTATTATCTGCATGATGGGGAGGACACTACCCCTCTCCTATGGGAGGACCACAAACTAAATGAAATGATGTGGAGCACTTACTATGTGCCTGACATTGTTATTAACACTATCTTTGTACATAAATCCTTTAACACATCCCAGATTCTTACCTTGGTATGGATACCTAGAGTCTAATTCCACTGTCAATGTATATGAACATTTTCACTGCTCTCAATAGATGCTGACAAGTGGCTTTTCAGAAAGATTGTACCAATTTATACTTCTACCAATTTATGTGAGTACCCGCTGCAAGATGCTTTCACAAGAACTATTATAACTGTATATAAATTTAATTAGCAGCTTAATATAAACACACACTTCTTTTACCAGATGTAATCCTAGTTATGGTACCAACTTGTCATATGACTTAAATTGACTTTGCCTCAGTTTCTCCATCTGTGAAATGGAGACAAATTTGTGGGTTGGAAAGGGAGAAATATAATTGGGCTAATCAAGAAGCATGGTGCTTTTGAAAAGATAGGATGCTCAGGGCCATGTGATTTTACCACATGATGTATTCAGAATATCCCAATCAAAATCAAGTACGCATTGAAAGAGAATTGTGAGCATAATTCAGCTGATAAACACTGCCAGGAAGGCAGCCTTGTTTCTTTCCGAGCAGCTGGCTTATCTGAATTGCTTATGCTGTACAGTAGCTTTGCAATTATGATGTGTGGGCCAATGCACTTTCTTCTTAGAAAATCATCTCCATGTTCATCTGCTTAGTCATTAACTTTTATAGTGGAAGTTGAATGCTTAATGAAATTGCAGATTTGAACTGTTTTATGGCCTCTAAGAAAATCTCATTTACCACAGAGTAGCTATGAAAAGATGTGAATGACAGATGCAAGTGTACAGCGTTATTATAAATGAAAAAGGGAAGTTAGCTCCAAGGATACGCAGAACAACAAAGCAGGTATTGTTTTTCACCATTTCCTCCTCCACTTGATCACTTCTTCCATCCTTTCATCTGTCCCTCCATTCTTCATTCATCCGCTCAAGAGTCATTGACTAAACACCAACTGAAGTAACCAGGACATGGACTGTTTTTACAAAGATGCTATAATATAGATGGGGAAACTGATAAAGCCACAAACACGACAAGGCAATGTTAAATACACCACTTGTACTAATAAACTTTTATTTGCCAGTTTTATAGGGTGTGGTGATTGTAGAGTGAGAATTCTCTCGTACAAGATTGAAAAGGGGCAAGATATGGCAGGAAATGCTTACAGGATCTGAAGTTTTGTGTGGCACTAATTAAACTTAGTGGCTTCTAAATAGGCCAGAGTAATAAATGGGTCAGTAAACAGCCTGAAAGATTGATATCCTGGGCCAGTTTACTTTATTTGAGCATTAACTTTTACAGGTTCTCTTTCCGTGTGTGTTTGTGTTTGTGTGTGTGTGTGTGTGTGTGTGTGTGTTTCTATCTCTAATAAATGAAAAGACACAGATTTTTGGTTTGCGGTTACCATGAGGTTTTTCTACAGCTGTCTAAATATATACATGATTGTTTTGAGTTGCTTATCTCTTAATTTCAAGTGCATTTCTGTAAACTGGTAGGTTTGATTTTGATCCTCAGAACACTACTAAACAGCACAATTAAACAGGTGTTTATGACTGTATAAAAAGTCAGAAATAAAAAGGCAGACTACAAAAGCATCATGAAGGTTACATTCTATTAGATCGAATGTTTTGATCGTTACTTGGTTTTAGGAACATCATGGGCAGTGTGCACACTACTATGTTGATTTCAACCAACCATATGACAAAGTTCTTTTGGAGAAAGGACAGATGCATGAGGGAATTCTCAGCTTGTGACATCACTACATAGACAGCGGTGATGAGGCGATCCATGTCAAGGGGAAGGAACAGCTAGTTGGTTCACAACACCCTCAGTCTTGGTCGATAATCTTTTACTAACAATTTGGATAAGATGAATACTAGCATGATCACATGGAGGCTTCTCACTTGCCTCTCCAGATCCACTAACCACTGTCTTCACCTTTCTTCACATCACACCAAGCCCTGGGGAGCTGACCTTTAATGGCCTCATCAACGGGCTCCCTTGCCCTCTGGCTTCGTGTTGGTATCAATCGATGTGGGGAAGCAGCAGGACAAGAGTGGGGTTGACATGTTCATTTCCCCACCTGCCTGCCTGCGGGGTGAGCCTGTGCTGGCTCTGTTCCTCTGCTAAAGACAATAGCTTCCGTCTGGGTCGGAAGACCTACTCATTCAGTAGCTGATCCCCTCCCTCACCTGTACAAGCCCAGGGATGGTAATGTCCTCAGAACCCCCATTGCTAGTCCAGCAAATAATGCTATCCCTGTGGGTTCCCCTTACCCCTGCCCTTATCTTTGTAAAAGGCCGCTTCATTTGACTCTTCAGATGTTTCGTTTAAGTGTGCCAACTCCCTCCTGCCAGGACCCCAGCTGATACAATTGTTCTCTGAAGCTATTGGTTCAGAAACTCTGGAGGAATGCTCAGCTTCCTTTTTTCTTAGTATCCCACATATAATTGACAAGCTCTGTCTATTCCACTCCTCCATGACATCAAATCCATTCTCTACTTTTCACGTCTTTTAGTGCACTTCTAGCTCACATGAAGCTTGATGTTAAATAATATAACACACATACAAGCACCAGATAAATTACAAACATAACTCCAATGTTTCTTAGAGGTACTATTATTATAACTGCTCCAGCCCCTGAGCTCATCTCTCTTCCTTTTCCTACCTGCTCCAGTGTGTGCCATAAAGAGCCAATGGTTCTTTCTCTCTAGAACCTAAATCTAATCATATCACTTCCCTGCTCTACCGTCTTTGAGTCCCAGTTTTTCAGAATAACCGTGAACTCCTTGTCATTCATTCAGGTCCCCAACAATCTGGCTGTAGTACATACCCTTTTGGATCTTCTGCTCTGTTCTATCCATGGGTCCTAAACTGCCTTGTGCCTACCTCTTTGTGCCCTCCAAAAAATGTCCTGACGGCTTCCCTTGGTGGCACAGTGGTTGAGAGTCGGCCTGCCGATGCAGGGGACGCGGGTTCGTTCCCCGGTCCGGGAGGATCCCACATGCCTTGGAGTGGCTGGGCCCGTGAGCCATGGCCACTGAGCCTGCACGTCTGGAGCCTGTGCTCCACAACAGGAGAGGCCACAACAGTGAGAGGTCCGCGTACCGCAAAAAAAAAAAAAAATGCCCTGAACTTATCCACTTCTGCATCTTTGTTGTATGATCCTTTCTTAATATCATTGTAATGTCATCAGTAATATCACTAACATAGCGGCCCCACGTTGGTGAAATTCTACCCAGCATTCATGACCTTTAATGTCAAATGCCACCTTCCCTATGATCCCTTCCCCAATCCCTGGAGGGAATAAAACTCTCCATTTTCTGTGCTCCCCTGACCTTGTTCATGCTTGAGTCAGATGTCCATATAGCACCTTGGCATATGGTTATCTGTGTAAATAGCTGTTTTCCCAGGGGCATTTCAAACTCCTTGTGAACAAAAACCATTTGACCTTTCCCATGTGTTTAATTTTCATGTCTTCAGTATCCAGCCCATATCGAGTGCTAAAAAAATGCTTAGTGAATGGAATTAGGTAATGACATATGATCAGAGGTATTTCTGTCATACTGAAGTTTCAGGTGAAGCTGTAATGCCTGGTTCATATGCAGGTTGACATAAATGAGTTTCAAAATTATTTTGATAGACAGAATAGCTACAGTGAAATTCAAGAAATGAATATTAAGGGAGAAAAAGTCAGGCTTCTAAGTGCCAGTCTGGCGAGTCTTGGTTGGGCAGCAGTTACTTCCCGATTTTTTCACATAAATGCAACCAAAATGTAAGTTTCATATCAAGTTTCAATAAATAACACATTTTGAGCTTCAAGATGGCAGAAGAGTAAGACATGGAGATCACCTTCCTCCCCACAAATACATCAGAAATCCATCTACATGTGGAACAACTCCTACAGAACTCCTACAGAACACCTACCGAATGCTGGCAGAAGACCTCAGACCTCCCAAAAGGCAAGAAACTCCCCACATACCTGGGTAGGGCAAAAGAAAAAACAGAGACAAAAGGATAGGGACGGGACTTAAACCACTGGGAGGGAGCCGTGAAGGAGGAAAGGTTGCCACACACTAGAAGCCCCTTCGCGGGCGGAGACTGTGGGTGGCGCGCGGGAAGCTTCGGAGCCACGGAGGAGAGCGCAGCCACCGGGGTGTGGAGGGCAAAGCGGAGAGATTTCCACACAGAGGATCGGTGCAGACCAGCACTCACCAGCCCGAGAGGCTTGTCTGCTCACCCGCCGGGGCAGGCGGGGCTGGGAGCTGAGGCTCAGGCTTCGGTCGGAGCGCGGGGAGAGGACTGGGGTTGGCGGCGTGAACACAGCCTGAAGGGGGCTAGTGCGCCACAGCTAACCGGGAGGGAGTCCGGGAAAATGTCTGGAACTGCCGAAGAGGCAAGAGACTTTTTCTTCCCTCTTTGTTTCATGGTGTGCGAGGAGAGGGGATTAAGAGCGCTGCTTAAAGGAGCTCCAGAGACGGGCGCGAGCCGCAGCTATCAGCTTGGACCCCAGAGACGGGCATGAGACGCTAAGGCCGCGGCTGCCGCCACCAAGAAGCCTGTGTGCAACCACAGGTCACTATCCACACCTCCCCTCCCGGGAGCCTGTGCAGCCCGCCACTGCCAGGGTCCTGTGATCCAGGGACAATTTCCTCGGGAGAACGCACAGTGCACCTCAGGCTGCTGCAACGTCATGCTGGCCTCTGCCGCCGCAGGCTTGCCCCGCATCCGTACCCCTCCCTCCCCCCGGCCTGAGTGAGCCAGAGCTCCCTAGTGAGCTGCCAATTTAACCCCGTCCTGTGTGAGCGAAGAACAGACGCCCTCAGAAGACCTACACGCAGAGGCAGGTCCAAATCCAAAGGTGAACCCCAGGAGCTGTGCGAACAAAAAAGAGAAAGGGAAATTTCTCCCAGCAGCCTCAGAAGCAGCAGATGAAATCTCCACAATCCACTTGATGTACACTGCATCTGTGGAATACCTGAATAGACAACGAATCATCCCAAATTGAGGAGGTGGACTTTGGGAGCAACGGTATATATATATATTTTTCCCTTTTTCCCTTTTTGTCAGTGTGTATGTGTATGCTTCTGTGTGTGATTTTGTCTGTATAGCTTTGCTTTAACCATGTGTCCTAGGGTTCTGTCTGTCCATCTATTTTTTGTTTTTTGGTGTTTTTTTTAGTATAGTTTTTAGCACTTGTTATCATTGGTGGATTTGTTTTTTGGTTTCATTGCTCTCTTCTTTCTTTCTTTCCTTTTTCTTTTTATTACTTTTTAAAACTTTCTTTCAATAATTATTTTTTATTTTAATAACTTTATTTTATTTTATTTCAATTCATTTTATATTATTTTATTTTATTTTATCTTCTTCATTCTTTCTTTTATTATTCTCCCTTTTATTCTGAGCCATGTGGGTGACAGGCTCTTGGTGCTCCAGCAAGGTATCATGGCTGTGCCTCTGAGGTGGGAGAGCCTAGTTCAGGAAATTGGTCCACAAGAGACCTCCCAGCTCCACATAATATCAAATGGCGAAAATCTCCCAGAGATCTCCGTCTCAACGTCAAGACCCAGTTCCACTCAATGACCAGCAAGCTCCAGTCCTGGACACCTTATGGCAAACAACTAGCAAGAGATGAACACAGCCCCATCCATTAGCAGAGAGGCTGCCTAAAATCATAATAAGGCCACAGACACCCCAAAACACACCACCAGACGTGGACCTGCCCACCAGAAAGACAAGATCCAGCCTCATCCACCAGAACACAGGCACTAGTCCCCTTCACCAGGAAGCCTACACAAGCCACTGAACCAACCTAAGCCACTGGGGACAGACACCAAAAGCAACGGGAACTAAGGACCTGCAGGCTGCGAAAAGGAGACCCCAAACACAGTAGGTTAAGCAAAATGAGAAGACAGAGAAACACACAGCAGATGAAGGAGCCAGGCAAAAACCCACCAGACCTAACAAATGAAGAGGAAATAGGCAGTCTACCTGAAAAAGATTTCAAAATAATGACAGTGAAGATGATCCAAAATCTTGGAACTAGAATGGAGAAAATACAAGAAACGTTTAACAAGGACCTAGAAGAACTAAAGAGCAAACAAACAGTGATGAACAACACAATAAATGAAATTAAAAATTCTCTAGAAGGGATCAAGAGCAGAATAACTGAGGCAGAAGAATAGATAAGTGACCTGGAAGATAAAATAGTGGAAATAACTACTTCAGAGCAGGATAAAGAAAAAAGAATGTAAAGAATTGAGGATAGACTCAGAGACCTCTGGGACAATGTTAAAAGCACCAACACTCGAATTTTAGGGGTCCCAGTAGAAGAAGAGAAAAAGAAAGGGATTGAGAAAATATTTCAAGAGATTATAGTTGAAAACTTCCCTAATATGGGAAAGTAAGTAGTTAATCAACTGCAGGAAGCACAGAGGGTACCATACAGGAAATATCCAAGGATAAACACACCAAGACACATATGAATCAAACTATCAAAAATCAAATACAAAGAAAACATATTAAAAGAAGCAAGGGAAAAACAACAAATAACATACAAGGGAATCCCCATAAGGTTAACAGCTGATCTTTCAGCAGAAACTCTGCAAGCCAGAAGGGAGTGGCAGGACATATTTAAGTGATGACAGAGAAGAATCTATAACCAAGATTACTCTACCCAGCAAGGATCTCATTCAGATATGATGGAGAAATTAAAACCTTTACAGACAAGAAAAAGCTAAGGGAATTCAGCACCACCAAACCAGCTTTACAACAAATGCTAAAGGAACTTCCCTAGGCAGGAAACACAAGAGGAGGAAAAGACCTACAATAACAAGCCCAAAACAATTAAGAAAATGGTAATAGGAACATACATATCGATAATTACCTTAAATGTAAATGGATTAAATGCTCCAACCAAAAGACATAGACTAGCTGAATGGATACAAAAACAAGACCCATATATACGCTGTCTACAAGCGACCCACTTCAGACCTAGGGAAACATACAGACTGAAAGTGACAGGATGGAAAAAGATAGTCTATGCAAATGGAAATCAAAAGAAAGCTGGAGTAGCAATACTCACATCAGACAAAATAGATTTTAAAATAAAGACTATTACAAGAGACAAAGAAGGACATTACATAATGATGAAGGGATCAATCCAAGAAGAGGATATAACAATTGTAAATATTTATGTACCCAACATAGAAGCACCTCAGTACATAAGGCAAATACTAGCAGCCATAAAAGGGGAAGTCGACAGTAACACAATTAGAGTAGGGGACTTTAACACCCCATTTTCACCAATGGACAGATCATCCAAAATGAAAACAAATAAGGAAAAACAAGCTTTAAATACATTAAACAAGATGGATTTACTTGATATTTATAGGACATTCCATCCAAAAACAACAGAATACACATTCTTCTCAAGTGCTCATGGAACGTTCTCCAGGATGGATCATATCTTGGGTCACAAATCTAGCCTTGGTAAATTTAAGAAAACTGAAATAGTATCAAGTATCTTTGCTGACCATAACAGTATGAGACTAGATATCAATTACAGGAAAAAATCTGTAAAAATACAAACACATGGAGGATAAACAATACACTGCTTAATAACCAAGAGATCACTGAAGAAATCAAAGAGGAAATTAAAAAATACCTAGAAACAAATGACAATGAAAACATGATGACCCAAAACCTGTGGGATGCAGCAAAAGCAATTCTAAGAGGGAAGTTTATAGCAAGACAATCCTACCTTAAGAAACAAGAAACATCTCACACAAACAATGTAACCTTACACCTAAAGCAATTAGAGAAAGAACAAAAAAAACCCAAAGTTAGCAGAAGGAAAGAAATCATAAAGATCATATCAGAAATATATGAAAAAGAAATGAAGGAAACGATAGCAAAGATCAATAAAACGAAAAGCTGGTTCTTTGAGAAGATAAAGAAAATTGATAAACCATTAGACTCATCAAGAAAAAAAGGGAGAAGACTCAAATCAATAGAATTAGAAATGAAAAAGGAGAAGTAACAACTGACACTGCAGAAATACAAAAGATCATGAGAGATTACTACAAGCAACTCTATGCCAATATAATAGACAACCTGGAAGAAATGGACAAATTCTCAGAAATGCACTACCTTCTGAGACTGAACCAGGAAGAAATAGAAAATATGAACAGACCAATCACAAGCACTGAAATTGAAACTGTGATTCAAAATCTTCCAACAAACAAAAGCCCAGGACCAGATGGCTTCACAGGTGAATTCTATCAAACATTTAGAAAAGAGCTAACACCTATCCTTCTCAAACTCTTCCAAAATATAGCAGAGGGAGGAACACTCCCAAACTCATTCTATGAGGCCACCATCATCCTGATACCAAAACCAGACAAAGATACTACAAAAAAAGAAAATTACAGACAAATATCACTGATGAATATAGGTGTAAAAATCCTCAACAAAATACCAGAAAACAGAATCCAACAACACATTAAAAGGATCATACACCATGATCAAGTGGGATTTATCCCAGGGATGCAAGGATTCTTCAATATACGCAAATCAATCAATGTGATACACCATATTAACAAACTGAAGAATAAAAACCATATGATCATCTCAATAGAGGCAGAAAAACCTTTTGACAAAATTCAACACCCATTTATGGTAAAAACCCTCTGGAAAGTAGTCATAGAGGGAAATTTCCTCAATATAATAAAGGCCATATATGAAAAACCCACAACCAACATCGTCCTCAATGGTGAAAAACTGAAACCATTTCCACTAAGATCAGGAACAAGACATCACTCTTATTCAACAAAGTTTTGGAAGTTTTAGCCACAGCAATCAGAGAAGAAAAAGAAATAAAAGGAATCCAAATTGGAAAAGATGTAAAGCTGTCACTGTTTGCAGATGACATGATACTATACATAGAGAATCCTAAAGATGCTACCAGAAAACTACTAGAGCTAATCAATGAATTTGGTAAAGTAGCAGGATATAAAATTAATGCACAGAAATCTCTTGCATTCCTATACACTAATGATGAAAAATCTGAAAATGAAATTAAGAAAACACTACTATTTACCACTGCAACAAAAAGAATAAAATACCTAGGAATAAACCTACCTAAGGAGACAAAAGACCTGTATGCAGAAAATTATAGGACACTGATGAAAGAAATTAAAGGTGATACAAATAGATGGAGAGATATACCATGTTCTTGGATTGGAAGAATCAACATTGTGAAAATGACTCTCCTACACAAAGCAATCTAGAGATTCAATGCAAAGCCTATCAAACTAACAATGGCATTTTTCACAGAACTAGAACAAAAAATTTCACAATTTTTATGGAAACACAGAAGACCCCGAATAGCCAAAACAACCTTGAGAGAGAAAAACGGAGCTGGAGGAATCAGGCTCCCAGACTTCAGACTATACTACAAAGCTACAGTAATCAAGACAGTATGGTACTGGCACAAAAACAGAAATATAGATCAATGGAACAGGATATAAAGCCCATCAATAAACCCACACACATATGGTCATCTTATCTTTGATAAAGGAGGCAAGAATATACAGTGGAGAAAAGACAACCTCTTCAATAAGTGGTGCTGGGAAAACTGGACAGGTACATGTAAAAGTATGATATTAGAACACTCCCTAACAACATACACAAAAATAAACTCAAAATGGATTAAAGACGTAAGTGTAAGGCCAGACACTATCAAACTCTTAGAGGAATACATAGAACACTCCATGACATAAATCACAGCAAGATCCTTTTTGACCCACATCCTAGAGAAATGGAAATAAAAACAAAAGTTAAAAAATGGGACCTAATGAAATTTAAAGGCTTTTGCACAGCAAAGGAAACCATAAAGAAGACAAAAAGACAACGCTCAGAATGGGAGAAAATATTTGCAAATGAAGCAACTGACAAAGGATTAATCTCCAAAATTTACAAGCAGCTCATACATCTCAATATCAAAAAAACAAAAACCCAATACAAAAATGGGCAGAAGACCTAAATAGACATTTCTCCAAAGAAGATATACAGATTGCCAACAAACACATGAAAGAATTCTCAACATCATTAATCATTAGAGAAATGTAAATCAAAACTACAATAAGATATCATCTCACACCAGTCAGAATGGCCATCATCAAAAACTCTACAAACAATAAGTGCTGGAGAGGGTGTGGAGAAAAGGGAACCCTCCTGCACTGTTGGTGGGAATGTAAATTGATACAGCCACTATGGAGAACAGTATTTAGGTTCCTTAAAAAACTAAAAATGGAACTACCATATGACCCAGCAATCCCACCACTGGGCATATACCCCAAGAAAACCATAATTCAAAAAGAGTCATGTACCAAAATGTTCATTGCAGCTCTACTTACAATAGCCAGGACATGGAAGCAACCTAAGTGTCCATCAACAGATGAATGGATAAAGAAGATGTGGCACATATATTCAATGGAATATTACTCAGCCATAAAAAGAAATGAAATTGAGTCATTTGTAGTGATGTGTATGGACCTAGAGTCTGTCATACAGAGTGAAGTAAGTCAGAAAGAGAAAAACAAATACCGTATGCTAACACATATATGTGGAATCTAAAAAAATAAATAGTCATGAAGAACCTAGGGGCAAGACGGGAATAAAGACACAGACCTACTAGAGAATGGACTTGAGGATACGGGGTGAGGGAAGGGTAAGCTGAGACAAAGTGAGAGAGTGGCCTGGACATATATACACTACTAAACGTAAAATAGATAGCTAGTGGGAAGCAGCCGCATAGCACAGGGAGATCAGCTCAGTGCTTTGTGACCACCTAGAGGGGTGGGATAGAGAGGGTGGGAGGACAAGAGGGAAGAGATATGGGGACATATGTATATGTAAAAGTATAACTGATTCACTTTGTTATAAAGGAGAAACTAACACACCATTGTAAAGCAATTATACTCCAATAAACATGTTAAAAAAAATAATAATACAGATTTAGAGTAAAAGTAATGAGAGCTGTATTTGTTTCTGCACAGTTAGGAAGACTGTAAGGTGTTTGGTTTTAGGTTTTTAAAGACTAAAAGATTAGTGAAAGTCTGTTAGTAAGAGTACTGAGAAATTAACCAGAAGATTTGGCCAGGAAGGAAGGAGACACTGAAAATAAAGCCAGTCACCCCCTAACATGTGAGGCTAAATATCACTTATATATGGAAGCTTAAAAAAAAAAAGAAACAAATGAACTTATATCCGAAACAAAAGTAGACTCACAGACACAGAAAACAAATTTATGGTTACCAAAGGGGAAAGGAAGGGAGGGATAAATTAGGAGTTTGGGATTAGCGGATACAAACTAATATCTATAAAATAGATAATCAACAAGGACCTACTATATAGCACAAGGAACTCTACTCAATATTTTGTAATTGCATATAATGGGAAAGAATCTGAAAAAATAGATATATATGCATGCATAATAGAATCACTTTACTGTACACCTGAAATGAACACGACATTGTAAATCAACTATACTTCAATTTAAAAAAAATTAGAACAAGTGGATAGAAGTTGTAGGTAGACAGAGTTTCACTGCACATAATAAAGAGCATATTTACAATCATAACTGTCAATTTGTTTTGAAATTCTAAACTCCTTGCTTCTAGAATTAAGTAGGAGCTAAAAAGTCCTGTGTCAGTGATGGAGAAGAAGGTATTTCCACACTGATAATAAAGAAAGGACAGACCACTTTCCAATGTCATTCTCTGATTCATCTGCCACACACACAATTTCACTGCCAGTTTCTGTTTTACAACCTGGCTCCATGTTTTCCACTGTGTCCATTAAAAACTCCTCTGCCTGGTTCTCAGTGGCTCTCGTGGTCACATGTACAGAGTGAATCGCTTTTGCCACAAATTCACAATATGTATCTTTAAAAGTAAAATGATCTGTCTCTTGACTCAGCAACACACCAAGGTTTTCAGAGTTAGTACTGGTAAAATAACAATAAGTCCTTTGAGGCTTGCTTTCCTAAACATAATAGTCATCAGCTTTGCCTTATTGTAACTACACTGTAATGGGCAACATTTTGTGCTAAAATGGGGGACTTTCCATCTCTTATGCCCTCCCTACTGTATCTTTTTACATGGGGTCAACATCATTCATCATTTGTCTAACAAATATTTATTGTTCTATAAAGGCACCATGCTAAAGGATTGGGGTCTAAAAATAAAACATGATTCCATTTCTCATCGTGCTTAGATAGAGTGGAAAAGACACACAGGAAATTAAGTCCTTACAATCCAACATAAATGTTGGAGCACAGCACAGAGAGGGTAACATGCCTGAGGTCCAGAGGAGCTGAGAAGGGAAGGGAAGGGGTCACCAATGATGGAAAAGGCAAAGTCAGTTTGGAGGCAAGAATAGAAGCACAGCAGAGGCAGGAAGGGAAAGATGTTCCCCCCTGAGAAAACCAGAACTCCTTCACAGACCTAAAAGCACAGAATTCAATGGGGTCTACAAGGAGTTTTGAACAGCTCCAGCTCTGTTGAAGGAGGTAATAGAAGAGGCTGAGAGGGAACAGGGTTTAAATCTCAGGGTCCTGCATGCTGTGATAAGGAGGTCAGACTTTATCTGAATCCTCCTTTGCCATACAAGGAACAGGACTCATTCAGAGGAAAAGGAATCTGTGACATGGATTTTTAAGAAAAAATTATTTTACTTGAAATTATGGTTTTAGACGGGGAAGGGGATGCATGGCTCAGGATGGAGCCCAGATATTCTGAATCCCAAGAGGTCAACACCTGGCTCAACACAGCTGTCCTTCTAGCCCCTGTGGCAAAGTCACACTCGCAGGGGACATGCAACATCTTCTATTTCAAGTCCAAAGGGACTTGATTCAGAGAGGCCATATAAGGCAAAAAATCATTCTGGACAAGGACACTCAAGGGACACATTGCTGCAAATTTCACCCACTGGAACAGATTCTGGAGCAGTGGGGTGGAGCTGTCTGCCAGGCAGGAAGTTAGGAACATTATTGCTGAGGCCGTGTGCGGACACAGCTGTGCACACTTGTATTGCCAGCAAAGCAGTGACAAAGCCAACAGTCTTCTCAAAGCTGGAGAATGATCCCTGATTGCTTGGGGAATAGAGATAGAAAAACACGTGGCAGATATTTTAGGCCCTTGGCCTTTGAGGAATTATCTTTAGTGCTCTGTTAGGTTATTCTTGGGGAAATGCTAACCTTGCATTGCATGGTCTGAATATGCCTGTCACTTAGGAAGATTGGGGTGGGGGGGGGACGGGCAGAAGATCTGGGTCCAAAGATTGGTCCTGGAAAGCAGCTCCTCAGCTTTTCATGCCTCTCTTTCTCTTCTTCCTCCCTTCCCCCAACTTTTTCTTTCTAGTATCAAACGTAGGAGATGGTGAGAAAGGAGAAAGGTGCATTCCTTTATATGATAAGCTTCAAGGAAGTGAGTCAGATATTTTGGAGCCTAATTTCATTCTGGAAGGTGCTCTATGCTTAAAACAGTAAAGAGTAGAACCCTATTCTTCCATGAGCTATTTGCATCTCTTCGAAGTCTGAGAGACATTGGGATCAATCCTTACATAGCCTGCCCAGGTCTGCAAAGCTGGCCTAAGAGATGAGCCCCAGGGATTTCCAGGCCCCCCAAGAGAATCTGAGAGCTGGTGCCTGATATCTGCACACAGAGTTCTTCCAAATGATAATTACCACATACATTTTCATTAGAATACTTCCATCTGTCCATGTTCTAGCCCTTCTCTCCTTGATTGCTCAGATATCTCTGAATCACTTCAGCGTCCTTATTTATAAGGTTTCTCCCACCATCAGTGATATTTACCAGGCAAACAGTCATTGACACATTCAGAATAGTTAAGTGCTGCTGTATTATTCCTTCACCCACCCAGGCTCTCCACTTTCCCTTCCATGTCTGCCCTTTTCAGTTTGAAGATCATTCCCCTTCACAGTGTTGCCATAAGGAGTTACAAACAAAATAAGAGATAGAGATTTCTGTTTTCTCTTCATTGGCTCCAAACCTCTGGCCTATCACTTGCACTAGACTGTAAGCCACCTAGAGGCAGGCAGGGAAAGTGACCTTCTCATCTTAGGGTCCCACACTGTACCTGGAGCATCCTGTGAGCCTGGTAAATGTTCTATTGAAGAGAAGAAGGTCTTCTGTCTCCACATGTGGCAAACACATCCTGGGTGACCCCGAGTAAGCCACATCCTTGTGGAATCCCATCTCCTGAGAGTGGGTAGAAACTGTGACCTACTTCTGAGCAATAGAATAGGACAAAAGTGATGGGATGTCACTGTGATTGTGTCACTTCATATGGCAAAACACAGGGACTTTTCAGATGCAGTTAAGGTCCCTAATCAGTTGACTTTAAGTTAATCAAAAGAAATATTACCCAGGATGGGCCTGACTTAATCCATGGAGTCCTTTATAAGAGGGTTTATAAGAGGGTCTTCCCTGAGCTCAGAGGCTCAAAGCAGCAGAACCTCTCTCTCTCTCTCTCTTTCTCTCTCTCTCTCTGGTCCTGAAAAAGCAAACCATCATGAGGTCCACAAATGCAAGGGATGGACTCTGCCAACAACCACATGAGTTTCCAAGAGGACCCCAGCCTCAGATGAGATCAGAGCCCAGCCAACATCTTGACTGCAGCTTTGTGAGACCCTGAGTGGAGGGCCCAGCTAAGCTATGCCAAAACTGCTAACATGGAAACTGTGAGACAAAAAATGAGGGTTGGAAGTACATTTTTGTACAATCATAGAAAACGCATACAATGAACATAAATAAAATTGCCCTTTGTGGTTGTTATTGGACTTCTCTGCAAACGTTAACTTTTTGGTACAGATTGTTCCTGACATAATTTTTAGAAAGTTCTGTCTTTGGTTATTCTGCTTCCTTTTTCTTATGATACATATGATTTTTAAAATTGTGTTCATTGGGGCACTCCCTGGATCACCAGGTCAGGTGGGTTCTTTAGAACCCAGGCCTGCTTTTTCCTTGCTGAAATAAAAAACAGTGACACAAGCAGAATTTCATATTTGAAAGATGACTTTCTTCAGCTCTCTTCTCCCTCAGGAGTTTTGTGGCATAGATTCAAGGAGCCTTTGAAACTTCAAAAAATGTATCACACAGGGTTGTTGTGAAGACAAACCAAAATATAGGACATTAACATGCCTGCTATCACTTTACTGAGTTTAACATTTTATAAAGTTCCTTTGCGAGCATAATTAGAGCCTCTAAATGATCCTATGAAATAGGAAGATAAAGTATCCTGGGTTGTTTCTGGAGAGGTCCTCGACTTATAGATGAAGAAACTGAACCCTTATGGGTTAAGGATGTTTTCCAAGGTCGCACAGCTAGTAAGTAACAGAGGTAGATGAACTCAAGAGAGTCAACCCCAAATATCATCTTCTTTACACTCCCTTGAAGACTCTAGCAAGTGTTTCTTATACCACATGCTCAAACTCAAAGTGGACCCTCTGATCACCTGCCTGTTATGCTTGGTGTTGCAGAATCTGAGACATCACTTCAGACCCCAGGGATCTCTGGGAGGTGGAAACTAGCAACGTGCATTTTAACAAACTGCCTCTTCTCACCTCCTAAAGATGGAGCCTCACTGCTGTAAGATAATGGCCACGTTTCCTTAGGTTTCCATCTTATCCTTCTCCTTCACAAGTCAGTTCCTTCTTGGGATCAAAATTAGGCCCAAAGTCACCCTGTCTTCATTGTCTCCTCCACCTGTTGGGGGATGTGACTGTCAGGAAGCTGGGCTGGTGACAAGGTCATCTATGACTAGGAAGTCTTTAGCAGATGCCTGGGTGACGGAGGCTCTTTAACACTCCACTATTACCTCCCAAACAATGCAGAAATTCATATAAGAACTGCAACTCCCTCTGTTCTTCTTGCTTCAGAACATGGTGACGCAGTATAGAATTTTCTTCTAGGAAGGACTTAGAGAAAGGTGAGCTGGGGGGAGACAGATGCCAAAGCACACATACATCTCCTAAACTTTGCCCCATAAGTGTGACCAGACCACACAGGGATGAGGGAAGACGTTCATCAGTTTGGTTTAGTGATGGGTCAATAAATCTAGAGTCAAAGGTGTGGGTTTGAATGTCAGGTGCTGTTTACAAGCCAATCATTTTATGTTCCTTTTCGCAGGCTTATTTTCTCCATCTTTCACATATGGAAAACTAGAATTGGCCTGATTTACCTCATGGGAGTGACATGAGGAAAAACTAAAGTAAAATGAAATAATGTGGATCCTATATAAAAGTGAAATGCCATCCACATGTGTTAGGGACATGGCTGTATAGGGAAACCTGGCACAGCTCAGACATAAACAAGGTACTCGACAATCATTTTCTGCTCCTGGATTGACTGACTGAAATATGTTACTTTAGAAGTATGAAAAAATTACCCAGGGAGATTCCTTGCCTGGGGCTAGTCCTGGAGAGTGAAAGCCTAAGAGAATATTCTATATTCCAGAGACAACTGCAAGGGAAAATGGGTTGCAGGAGCCCACAGGTGCTCTGCCCTTGAGTAAAAGTGTGGCTTTAGAAAGACAGAGGGAGTGCTGTGTTCATGGCCTCAGGAAGAAAGCTCAGAGGGCCAGGGAAGGAGGGAGACAGGGGATGCTAGAATTCTGGGGAACAGGATGCCATAGGGAGCATGTTCATTCCTTCACTTGTCGACTCATTCACTCACTTATTCACTCAACAAACATTTACTGAACAATTCCCATGTGCCAGGAATCATGTGAGGTGTTAAGTATATAAAGATGAAAACGTGGTTTCTAGTCTCAAGGAAATTTCTGCTGTAAGGAGACAAATTAATCTCACATATTTAGTATAGAACATGGTAGGTGCTGGGATATAAATACATACAGAGAGCTAACAAGGCAAGGAGGAGGGGCCCTTAACTCAGTTTGGGAAACAGACAATATTTCTCAGAGGAAGTGATACTTAAGAAGAATCTTGAAGGACGAGTAAGAATTACCTAGGGAAGGAAGTGGGTAAAAGTGAACTAGGAAGAAGGCACAAAGAAAGGTGCAACACAGAATGAGAGATGAAAGGACCATTTGTGGATAATGCAAGTAAAGACACACATACAACTGGACAGAAAGATGAGTAATAGAAGGCGGGAATCAAACAAGTTAGAGAGATGGGCCCAGGACATATCATGAATGATCTTATATGACACGCCAAAGAGTTTTGATTTTATCCTAGAAACACTGGGAGCCACTGAAAAAGTCTAAGTGGGAGAATGTCATGATCAAATTTGCTACAAAAGTACTAAAAATAGAACTACCATAAGACCCAGCAATCCCACTACTGGGCATATACCCTGAGAAAACCATAATTCAAGAGTCATGTACCACAATGTTCATTGCAGCTCTATTAACAATAGCCAGGACATGGAAGCAACCTAAGTGTCCATTGACAGATGAATGGATAAAGAAGATGTGGCACATATATACAATGGAATATTACTCAGCCATAAAAATAAACGAAATTGAGTTATTTGTCGTGAGGTGGATGGACCTAGAGTCTGTCATACAGAGTGAAGTAAGTCAGAAAGAGAAAAACAAATACCGTATGCTAATACATATATATGGAATCTAAAAAATATGGTTCTGAAGAACCTAGGGACAGGACAGGAATAAAGACACAGATGTAGAGAATGAAACTGAGGACACGGGGAGGGGCAAGGGTAAGCTGGGATGAAGTGAGAGAGTGGTATGGACATATATACACTACCAAATGTAAAATAGATAGCTAGTGGGAAGCAGCCACATGGCACAGGGAGATCAGCTCAGTGCTTTGTAACCACCTAGAGGGGTGGGATAGAGGGAGATGCAAGAGGGAGGAGATATGGGGATATATGTATATGTATAGCTGATTCACTTTGTTATAAAGCAGAAACTAACACACCATTGTAAAGCAATTACATTTCAATAAAGATGTTTTAAAAATTTTGCTACAAAAGTAAATATTTCTTACTTAAAGATTTTGTCCACTAATCAATCTTTATACTACTCACACTTGGGAGGGCTGTGACCCAGGAAAAAATGAAAAAATGGGTTCACAGTGAAGTCAGAGGTAGAAATTCAGAGAGTCATACAGGACAACCTTACATCAGCTCAACCAAGATGAACATGGTACCTGTAATTACAGTTAGGGTTGGAAGACCATCTGCTTACTGAACCTTCCCACCTTTAAAAGCTCCTAGAATATAGTAGGGCCTTACTAACTGCTTGAACAGTAGATGAATGAGTATCTGCATCTTTGAGTTTATGATAGTGTTTCTAGTTGGATAGTTTCATTAAAATATACCTAAATGTGCCTCAGTGACAATGACAGATGAAACAATAGGATGGAACGGGTGGTGTGGGTCATAGCCTCGAGCATCACGTTGCTAACTGTCATTATTCAATGTCTGCACTGCCACAATTGCACAAATGTCATAGGTGACTATTCTGGAAACAATTTGTGCAAAATGTTTTGAAATAGAGCTACGAAAACCACTGAAGAAATATTCTCCAGTGAAATAGAGAAAACATGTGCTATAAAACAAGAGTGCAATAGAAAGCATTATTAGAGTTGTATTTCTAGAAGACACATTAACATTAAAAGAATTAATATTGAAAAGCCAAAGAGGCCTTCCAGGAATTCCAGCAAGTACAGATAGTGAGAAACATTCCATTGAAGCCAAGTAGTCTTGTAATTACAATAGTTTCATGTGTTCCTCTAGAGCCATGACTTTTACTCTGAACATCTGTCTTTCTTTCCCATCAGCTATAAGACGTTTCTATCACACTGTATCCCACACTGCCAGCACTAATCTTTTGCTTTCCCACCACCAATGCCTACTGATCTTCTTGTGATCTTTATTTCAACTCCGTATTTATACTAAAATCTTTTCTCCTCTTGATATTCAAACTCCAGTTACCAATCTGTATGATTCTGACTTCTAAATATGTTTCAAATTTGTTGCCTCTTCTGTTTTCTTGTAGTACAACGCCTGCCTCAGATGGGGCTCTTAGCAACGCTCATCTAGATGACTAATTGTCTTAGTCAATTAAGCGATCTCTCTGTGTCTACAGCCTCTCCCTTCCTAGTTATCCACCACACTGCCACTAAAAATGACCTTTAAGAATGAAAACGTGTATATGTCACTGTCCAGCCTTAAAACCATTCAGCTACTCTCCATCACATGAGCCTGGTATACAAGTAGGGTGATCATTTCACCCTGTTTATCCAATCTTGGCCATCGTTCCAGCATCATTATTAAATAACTCTCTTTCAATATCAAAAGTTCCCCAATTTGGGGACTTCCCTGGTGGTCCAGTGGTTAAGAATACACCTTCCAATGCAGAGGACACGGGTTCAATGTGCCCTGGTCAGGGAACTAAGATCTCACATGCCACGGGACAGCTAAGCCTGTGTGCCACAACTACTGAGCCTGCATACTGCAACTACAGAGTTGTTGCACTCTGGAGCCCATGCGCCACAACTAGAGAGAAGCCTGTGCACCACAACGAAAGATTCTGCGTGCCACAACTAAGACCTGACACAGCCAAAAATAAATTAAAAATAAATATTAAAAAAATTTTTTTAAGTTCCCCAATTTGAATAATACATTATTAGGTAACTTTGTTAATGATGTTTTCCATGATCTAGTCTCCACCCACTTTTTTTGCTGTCTGACTGGTGGATACCTTTTCATCCTCCTAAGTCACTTGCTTCAATGGGACTACCTGTTCTCTGACAGCTGCTCACCCAAGGTCAGAGCTTCCTCTGACCTTGCCCATGGTTCTGTTATTATACATGGATAACTTGCACACCTTATGATAGGTGGGGGATAGAGACAGTTGATACAGTTATTTCTGCAACACTAGAACCTAGTAAAGGATCAGATATACCAGTGCATCTTACAGAGCCAGACGGAACATTGCTTTGGCAGCAGTTCAAAACACCATATTTCCTAACATCAAATCAGTCACAAAGATCTATGTACAAAACAAATGATTAAAATATGCTTTACAAATAGCACCTATGTTTTTGAATGTTTTAACACTTAAGACTAATCTGAAATCATACAACTATTCTATTTATCCATTGTTACCAATATTACTAAGAATAATGCCAAGAATTGTTCCTTAAAGTGAGTTTAGCAAATATAAGGACGTATTGGTGATCAATTAAAAATCAATTCTTTTTATAGACTATGAATCTTTGTTCAGGTCAGAGACTGTATTTTTCCTACACTCTGTAAGGTGTCTTACATGCTGTCAACACTCCATGGAGTGTAAAACAGCAGGGATAATTAGGTTTTTCTATTTGTGCTCATTATCCAGAACAAAGGGTGTACATGGTACTAAAGCACAATGACTTCTCTCATTTGAATATTTACAGTTCTGCCAACTTGGAAAGATTATTATGTAGTGTTAATCAAAGGAAGACTTTCACATTCTTCTCACAAGCAAAGGGTACACTTTTTAGGTAAAAATTAGCATCTACGAGTATTTGACCTTAAAAATAGAGGAAAAAAAACATTCCATATAAATCAAGGTCACCTGAATATGGGAGCCAACTCACAGCACCTATTTTGTTGAATCTTTTATTTTTTGTGAATATTAAGTCTTAGAAGAAGCCAGGGCAATTCCAATAGTTTGTAGGGTTTGAGTCGGGTGGTCTCTGACTTAGCCTTTGCTTTCCCCTTCCCCTTCACATAGCATTCCTTGCAATCACAGAAGAGGAATTTCCTCCACTCATGGGGTTTCCCTAGATTATGACACTGACACCACTGTTAGGGCCAGAAGAACACACATCTTCAGTTTCCAAGGAGCAATGGTAAAGGTGGATATTAACTCGTTCTGACCAGTGCTCATATTGCAAAGGTAATGTCTTTGTGCTCTCCCTGCAGAACTAAGATCAATGCTCAGGACCTGGGGCATTAAAAAAGTCTACATAATTAGGGACCTCTTAAAGCTAATAATTATCATTCATAGCAACTAAGGCTTTTCATGAGAAGAGGATAGGTAAGCATAGCAATGATATAGGACTATTACAAAAATAATACTGGACTTGAAATTCAAAAGCCTTAACTGTAGGTCTAGGTCTGATGATAATAATAATAATAGCAATAACAACAACAATAATAATAAGAGCTATCAGTTATCAAACAACAGATTTATAGCAGCCACTGTAAGAGGCCACACGGGGGATAACTAGTCATTGGGGTGAGAGAGAAAGGGCCAGTGAAGCCTTCCTAGAGGAAGTCAAGTAGAAACTGACACCTGGTGAGTGAGTGAGAACTAGTGAGATGAATTTGGGAGGGAAAAGGGAAAGATCCTCCTGGAAGAAAGATGCATATGCAAAAGTATGTGCCAGTCAGCCTGATGTGTTTATAGGGTATTCCTTTGTTCATTTTGTCTGAATCACAGAATTCAGGAGGGAATAAAAACATTAATTCACAAAGTGAAGCAGAGGCAAGATTATGAAGTGTCTTGAATAGATCAATAAAGCAATACAGAATAATTAAAGAATTTTAAACAGGGGAGTGAAACGTTCAGATTGGTGTTTGGGTTGCAGATTGCTGTGAGGGCCAAAATGGGGATGGACTGGAGAGTGGTCAGGCCCCAGGTGGGGAAAGCAGGTCAGAGGCAGGTGTGGTAGCAAATCTCAGTGGGAGATGAGGAATATCAGAATCAGTGAGAGATATGAAGAGGTGAAACTCTAGGACCCAGAGGCTGGCTTGATATGTTGATGGTGCATATACTCTGGAGGAAAGGAAAGACCCTGAGGTGACACCCAGTTTTTTGGTTTTGGCAACTGAGTGAAAGGAAGGGACCCTCACTGAGATAAGATAAAAGTGAAAAGAAATCTGTTTGGGAAAAGATGAAAGTTTTATATACAAACACATTGAGCTTGAAAGGCTGAGGCGACATCTATGGGAAGTTACCTACTGAGCATAAGTCTGTCGAGGCTCAGGATTCCGTGAGTCACAGCTTCAGGCTCCATTATTCATAAATGAAACCTTGGAAGTTGTTGCATCACCCAGGAAGATGGTGTAGAATTGAGAGGTGACAAGATCCCGGGAGAGAAGACTAAGGAATACCACATTATAGGAATATAACTAGGAAGAGGAGCTGGCAAAGGATGTTGAGAAGGGGTAGGCAAAGAAGTAGAAGGAAAACCAAAGAGAATGTGAAATATCGAAAGCGGAGGGATAGAGTACTTTAAACAGGAAGAAGTGCTTATGAAGACATGTTTCACAGAAGTTAAACAAGGTAAAGACCTGGAAGTGACTACTGAGGTTTAAAACAAGATAATCATAGACGATCTTGGCAAAAATACTTTCCATGAAGACTGTAGATCAGTAGCCAGATTACAGTGGGTTGAGGAGTGAATAAAAGTAAAGAAGGAAACATGGTTCTCCTGAGAAGCTTGATGGCAAAGGAAGGGAAGAACACAGACTTCCTGCCATGTCCACCTAAAACACAGATCTAGGGAGGGTTTCTTTGTTAAGATGGAAATATAGAATGTAATTAAATGTCACAGCAAAGATGCCATAAAAAGGGAAATGATACAGAATGAGGAGAATGGACAATTAACAGACTAGGTCCTAAGGAGGTGAAAGTGGATGGGATTCAGAACAAAAGAGGGCAGATTAGGCTTGAACAGGGGGCTCATTATCCCACGGTGAGAACAAAGTAGAGAGGATGAGTGGAAGTGGTGATAAATTTAAGCTTAAGCCTAGGGCTGTAGAAAGTTGCAAAACTCCCCCATTATACTGTTCCCTTCCCCTTTTCTCTCTTTCCTCAGTACAGTATGAATCAAAATCATTTGCTGAGAATTGAGATTCATTCATAACATAGTGGGCTTGAAAACAATTCGATTTTTTTTTAAGTAGCATGAGCAGAGAAAGGAGAGAACTGATTAGAAAAACAGAAGCTTTGCTGGGCAGTCCAGGGGTCCCAACTTCGTTTGGAGAGCATGAAAGCATGAATTGATAGAGGCATCAAAATACGAGCTTTCAAGTCCTCTCCAGTGGGTGTCCTCAGTGGGCTGGAAGCAGGGAGAAATCAGGCTTTGGGGCTGACCGCAAATCAGGCATTCATGAGCAGGTGCATTGGAAGGGTATTGAGTAGAGGGAAATGAAGTGGTACCTCATTTCATTGTCTCCTCCTTACGTTTCTACGAAAAAGGTATTCTTACCCTCATTTTTACTGAGGATGGAACTGTCACTCATTGAGGGTTATGCTCACCCAGTCTCACCCAGCTACACAGACTGAGTGCAGGGTCAGCTGGGCCTTTGGGATCAAGCCTCTGCTCCCCCTGACTGCACGGCACTGCCTCTCTGTGCACTTCACACTACTAACCTCAACAGAAAGAAGGGGTGCATGCTTGTTCTGTTTCCATTTTAGGGCAGTTCTGCTCCCTCCATTCTGCAGCATAAAGCCAGGTTATACACACAAAGTATTTTAGCCCCTGGAAGAAAAGCACTCTGCTAATTTAGAGGATATATAAATGGCATCCCAAACTGCTGAGAGCAATGTTCACACAGCCATAAGCTCATTTATGATATAGGATTATGAAAACCCAATCTCTGTTTTTAGTTCCAATTGGTTTTCATTTGCCTTAGCAACAGATGCTCTATGCTGGGAAAAAGAGAAACGACCTGCAGAGAGGGTCCTATAAGGCTTTATGGCAGAAGCTATAACCCTGAATCACACACTCAATCTAAGCAAAGATTTCACTCCCTTATCCCATTGGTGGTGATTTATGCCACTGAACTGAAGCTACTCTCAAAACACTGGAAAGAAGGCAAAATAATATTTTTTATGGTCAGGTACGCAATTGTAGCTGAGGAATTTTAAATGTTTTAACAATGCTATTCCAATTCCCTCTTTATAGACAAGAAACTCAAAAAAGGCAGACAGCTCCTTGCCTTTTACTTCTGAGGCTCTCGGTAAAATTCTCAGCAGCCCTCAGAGAGCTCAACTAGCTCCAAAGATAGTACATTTTGAATGCTGAACTCTTTGAAAAAGTGGGCCTATGTAAATCCAATAAATGCACTGATTTTTTTAAAGGGAAATGTATTAATGCCTTTTTTTCAGGGCCCCAAAACATGGCCTGATCTCTAGAGGGTCAGGAGAAATGATGCAGGAAGCTGGTGCCTAGGTAAGCAGGGAGCCCTCCTTCTCCCATGCTGCCTCTTCTTTCTTTCTTTCTTTCTTTTTTTTTTTTTTTTGTGGTACGCGGGCCTCTCACTGCTGTGGCCTCTCCCGTTGCGGAGCACAGGCTCCGGACGCGCAGGCTCAGCGGCCATGGCTCACGGGCCCAACCACTCTGCAACATGTGGGATCTTCCCGGACCGGGGCACGAACACGTGTCCCCTGCATCGGTAGGCGGACTCTCAACCACTGCGCCACCAGGGAAGCCCTGCCTCTTCTTGGTCTTCCTTCTCCCTTTTGCTGAGGAAAGACAGCTGGTCAGCAGCTCTGATGACATCATCAGGGGCATGGACACCCAGAAGAAAGGCATCCCCGATGGAGACCAGTTAGCCCATCACAGTCAGAACAGGCTCAAGAAATGGGAAGGGCTCAATTCCATTTAGTCCTTTGTCAGCTCCAATGGCAAGCAACTCTATGCAGGAATTTCGTTACCTCTGATTCAGCCCCATGATAAACGTCTGATACAGAATTTATTGACAAAACTTCTACCAAACTGCTTATTATATCCTTAAATGATGAGTGTATACACTGAAAGAAAAAGAGTCAAATGTATTTTTAAAGGCAATATGCAACTTACCCATCACTTTTATTGGAATAATCTTTAAAGCTATTAGATTCCAAGTTTTGTTTGTTTCCTCTTATACAGTACTGAGGAAACTGCTACAGTCTTTACAACATAAGACAAACAGAATTAGCATCTATTCTTGCTGGAACTTTGTACCTTGCTAACATTGTTAGGGTGGACGCTATTGTCTGCTGAATACAAACTCATTATTTTACATTAAGTATGCACAACAGACACCTATAATGAGGCAATCATGGGACATGAATGTTTGAACTACTCTATCTCATGTCATCATGTTTTAAAGTTCCTCAAACTTATTAATGCCTGTAGAGGAGTCTGTATCATCTAAGACAGTCCTCTTTGATTTCTGCTCATTCCCCACTAGACTGTTGTAACCAATTAAAATGTTTTCCTAACCATGTATTTCTAGTTGGCACATGGGATTCTATCTTATCTAAAAGGTTGGTTAAACAGGAAGTAGTTCTTTGATAAGAAAAGAAAGTGATACTTCCTATTAACTTCGATGGTGAGCTAAGCTGATGTTATTCACCATCTGATGTGACGTGAGATGTCCAGCACCAGCTATGGATAATTGTTTCTGAAAACGTTCATTCTGAATGCAATCGACCTTAGTCCTGCACTGTCCAGTATGGCAGCTACCAGCCACACATACCCATTGAGCTCTTCAGATGTGACCAGTCCAAACTGAGATGTATAAGCATAAAATACACACTGGATTTCAAAGATAGAATAAAAATAAAAAGAAAGTAAAGTAGCTCATCAATAATTATTATACTGATTACATATTTAAATGATTATATTTGAGCCCTATTCGGTTAAATAAAATATATTATTAAAATTAATTTCGCCTTTTTCTTTTCATGTATTTAATGTGGCAACCAGGAAATTTAAAATCACAAATGGGGCTCTCATTTGGGGCTCTCATTACACTTCTATTGGAGAATGCTGCCTTACACTCAATTTCTAGTTTATAGGAAATGCAAAAGAAAGAAGTTAAAAGGCACCTAGTGGAAACAATTAGCCAAAATCAGAATTCGGAACACACTACAGCAGAGTTCCATAGAGTGTGGATCACAGACTGCTGCTGTTCTGTATAACTATTTGTTATCGGACCACCAGACTGGGAGCTTGCACAAGAATCAAAATCAACGATGTCACATCTTACACCCGCTGCTGGTTCAGGTGACATCATTTTCATAGCAATACTGAGTCAACAAAGAAAACCTCTCCCTTCATATTGGGGAGGGGAAGAACAACTATAAAAGACGTTTTGGGGACAAATGGGGAAATATGACTAGAAGCAGATTAAATGTGCCTTCTCACTCCAGGCCATTTTTTGAATGAACTTCCTGAGGCAGAGTTTGAGAGAGAAGCCAGTGAACTCTTCTTGGGCTGGCTCTAGAGCCACCCGACAAGATATTGTACCTTGTTACTAGCCTGTGGAGTGCAAAAGTAGAAGCAGATCAAAGCATACTTAATTTTTAATGGAATCATACTACCCAGGAGACCCCAAGCTTGGTCACCAATCCTATGTGTTTGCTAAATCCCTTGTAGGGGAAAAAACTTTTCCTTTCTTCTCTTCTAGGTTCTTTGGTGGATCAAATAATTAAATAGGTATAAGGCAGATGAACAGGAGAAAAACAAATCTACTTTCACACGTACGGGAGCCCCAGAAAGACAAGAATGGCTCCCAGCAGCCAGGCAATTGAAGCTTATATACCAGTCTGAGCTAAGGAGAAGGGGTTGGGGTCTGGGGTCTCAAAGGGAAGGAAGACAAATCAGGAAGATAAGAGCAAATGTTTGGTAGACAAATGTTTGCTAGGCCATGCAGGTAAGTTTTTCTGATATAAAAAATTACTTGGGTATTAGCTCTCCACTGGTACAGGCCCTCTATCTAAATTCTTTTAGGCAGTTAAGAGGGGGGTAATAACCTCTTCTTGAGTCTGTAGGGCTTTGATCTTCATCTCAGAATAATCCACATGCCAAAGTGGCACATTCTGGGGTCACATATTCTGCTCCCCCTCACCCTAAAGCAATGTCTAGACTCTGAACCCATGTTAACAGAAAGTGAGTCCCTAAAAACACAGCCCCCAAAACGGACATCTTCTAGATCATCCATCTCAGTTGACCATAGAGGGTAATGGACAAGACAGATCCTCCCTGATTTCAAAACCAACAAGAGCCAGGCACTTGACTCCCTAGTCAAAAGATGAAGTCTCCATTCTTTGCCAGGGCAGGGAGTCCTCTCTAATTTTGTCTAATGTGATACTAGATAGAGCAGTTACCCCTGTTTGTTGTTTTCCATTCTCCCCCTTTCCATTATAAGAGGATTTTTTTGACCTTCAATGTGAAGATTTTTAAACATACACAAAAGTAGAAGAAATCATATAATGAACAGTTTATCACTCAATTCAACAATCACCAACACTTTGACAATCTTTTCCTATATCTTCCCCCATTTTCTTTGCTGCGGCATTTTAAAGCCAATACCGGAGATCATGTTCTTTCACACATAAATTAAGTGAGAGTTTTTAATTTTTTCTATTGTACTGATCTTCTTTCTCTGTCGACCATTATCTTGAATTGTTTGCAGCGATAAACTTTTTATTTAACACATGCAAACAAATCATTAGAAGGTACGTGCCATCAGCATAAGACATAGAGGTCGTAGAACCTACAGCTGAACGCAATAACTGTGGTACCTCTCTTTAGTAAAGAGGTTGCTGTGCTTCCAATTATACATGGTTAGGGATTTTTGAAGGTGCATAATCATATGTGAAGATGATATGAACACCACATTGCTCTCCTTGGGTTTCAAACTCCCATACTTCTTTGGTAAGAAGCGTCTTTCCAAGTCAAATATAAAACTCAACTGATTCCAAAACTAATCAAGTCTTGTTCTTGTTTAGGGCTTAAAATGCACCTTCACATGAGAAAACTTTTTTTTTTAAGATGCAGTGGGTTCTGAATACTTCAAGGGCTTGAAATCTAAATCTAAAACTAGCAGTCAGTCATCGTAGGCTTTTAACAAGATAAGGTGAGCTATCTTTTTCTATGTCAAACTCAGGGGAGAAAAAAAAAAGCTTGATTTGCATTATCCTCGAGAAATTTAAATGAAAATGGAGGTGTTAGAGCTGTGTGTGAAAGACTTTGGCAATAGGTGGAGGAAGGAGGGCAGAGATTGTTGAAAGTAACAACTAAAGTGGTACAGTGTGTTCCTCAAGGCACTCTCACTCCAGTAAGCAGACTTCTTCTGGCACTGAGCTTAAGAGGTTACACGCTGTCAGACAGAATACTGAGGGTGCTAAGATCTCATACAGTTTAAAAATTCCGTTTACTGTCTTCAGGGAAGAAGTGAATTTTCCAAAGGTTTCTTTAGTTTGAGCCTTCTAGGTTTCCTTGCTTCTTAGTCACACAGTATTACATTTGTCAGGGATGAAAACGTCTAAAATAGGTCACCCTCCTCTCTGTAAATAGGTAGTTCACACCTGGTAAAAACCACTTATTCATTTTGAAAACAGCCTCAAGGAGAAATGGCTGTGACATTGAAGAGAAGATGTCCTAGGATATTTTAGGGAGATAAAAATGGATTTTCCTTTAAGAACTTCTTTGAGATCATTATTTTCTGGCTAAATATTTGTTTGGGTTTCTTTTATTGTATTAATCTTTTCCCCACTCTTTTTAAAAATTTTTACTGAGGTATAGTTGATTTATAATGTTGTGTTAGTTTCACATGTACAGCAAAGTAATTCAGTTATACATATACATACATATATATATATATATATATATATATATATATATATATATATATATATTCTTTTTCAGATTCTTTTCCATGATTGGTTATTACAAGGTATTGAATAGAGTTCCCTGTGCTATACAGTAGGACCTTGTTGTTTTATCTATTTTATATAAGTAGTGTATATCTGTTAATCCCACACTTCTAATTTAATCCCTCCTCCTTTTCCCTTTGATAACCATAAGTTTGTTTTCAATGTCTGAGTCTGTTTCTGTTTTGTAAATAAGCTCATTTGTATCTTTTTTATAGATTCCACATATAAGTGATATCATATGATATTTGTCTGTCTGATTTTCTTCACCTAGTGTGATAATCTCTAGTTCCATCCATATTGCTGCAAATGACATTATTTCATTATTTTTATGGCTGAGTTAACATTTCATTATATATAGATAGATAGAAAGATAGATAGACAGACAGATAGATAGATAGATGCCACATCTTCTTTACCAATTCATCTGTCGATAGACATTTAGGTTGCTTCCATGTCTTGGCTACTGTAAATAGTGCTGCTATGAACATAGGGACATTGGGGTATGTGTATCTTTTCAGGTTAGGGTTTTTGTCTTTTCTGGATATATGCCTAGGCATGGGATTGTTGGATCATATGACAACTCTATTTTTAGTTTTTTAAGGAACCTCTATACTGTTCTCCATAGTGGCTTCACCAATTTACACTCCCATTGACAGTATAGGAGGGTTCTCTTTTCTCCACACCCTCTCCAGCATTTATTATTTGTAGACTTTTTGATGATGGCCATTCTGACCAGTGTGAGGTTTTATTGTATTATATTTTTTAAATGAGTAAACTTTTAGCTAAAATGTTTTACATACTTTGTTGTCTATGTGAAGCAAATAAGTTTGTCGTTATGGTCATCTATTTAATTATGACACTGAAAATGTACCTCAATAGCATACAAAGAAAAATAAAACAATATTTCAGAGTTCTGTACATGACTGTAAGAGATTGAATACACAAATGGACAGTGACCGGGCCATACATGACAATAGAACTCAGACCCAGACTATAGGCCCAGACAATCAGTACTTTATCAAAGACTGCCAGCTTCCCTATTTTATGTCCCTGCTTCCAACTCAGAACCAACCAGAGAAAAGCAACTACACACCTCAAACCAATCTCAGAAGAGGCGCACTTCTAGTTAGTGCACCTTCAGCTCCCACAGCCAACAACCTCCAACTGTTATTGATAAGTTTGATAAGAGTGTTTTGTTATTGATTGTCATGTTTGGCACCCTTGGTGGAATGAGGCTGTTCCTTTTCATCATGTCTTTGCTCTTTTGTGCTACTGTCTTGTGTTGTGCTGTCAAAAATCACTGTTCATTCTAAGAAAGAATCACAGGATAGAGCTCGATAAGCCTGTTGTTCCAGCCAGCCTCACAGACTGTTCAGTTTGTGGTTTTCACAGAATCTGTATCCATTTGGACAAACTTAGTTGTGGGTCACCAATAAAACCAGATGAGATTCCTTCCTTCCTCACTTTTCTGTCCTGAGAGCTTGGCTTGGATCCAAAGAGAGCATCCTTTCTGGTTTTCTCCTTGCAGGGGATGAGTTTGGGAGATACAGGTTGTTAGCTCTGTGCTCAGAGCAGCCATTACACTGGGGCTCCAAGACAGGAGCTGTACAAGTATTACAAGCATTACATTCCTACCTACATGTCCAGGTCTCACAGGGTCATCTGAGTCTAAAGCCTCTCCTCTACCTGTAACGGCTCCTGCTTCTTCTATGTACTTTCATTTCAATCCAAATCTTATGCTTATCTGTCCAAATGGCGTAGTTTGCCAAGGGTGATTGGGGGGTCTTCTGTGACCACTTTGGGGAACATTTGATTTGAACAAAACTTTTCATTTAAGAGCTGCCTTAGGAAAGAAATGACATAGATTTCTCAAGCCCAATGGGCAGCATCTTTTGACTGGTATGCAGAGGACTCCAAAAGAAATTCTCACTCAAACCTTATTTCAATAAAAGATTCTTTGGCCAAAGTGAATGAGCTAGTTGACAAACTCAAAGCAGAACAAGCTAGACTCATTTTGCTAGTGAATATCCCCACTTTTCTTGTCTTCCAGTTGCCTCCCGAGATCCAGTTTTCTCTCCTCCCCGTTATCCTTCTGATTTGTCTCCTTCTGCACCTCCTCTTTATTATTTGCCTTGTCCAGGCCCCCTACCTTTTCCCCAAAACTGTCCTAATGTCCCAAAATATCAGTTGCCTCTAAGGATCCATATCTCTCATAAGCCAAGTGAGGCAACTGAAATTTGTATGGATCCACAAAAGACCCCAAAAGCAAAAGCAATTTTAAGAAGGAATCTGGAGGCATCATGCTCCCTGATCTCAAACTATATTACTAAGCTATAGTAATCAAAACAGTATGGTATTGGCAGAAAAACAGACACACAGATCAATAGAATAGAGACCCCAAAAAGAAACATTATGCATATATGGTCAATTAATTCATGACAAAGGAGCCAAGAATATACAATGGGGAAAGGACAGAGTCTTCAATAAGTGCTGTTGGAAAAACTGGACAGCCACATGCAAAAGAATGAAACTAGACTACTTTTTTATGTCATACACAATAATTAAATCAAAATGGATTAAAGACTTGAATGTAAGACCTGAAACTATAAAACTCCTAGAAGAAAACATAGGTGGTAAGCTTCTTGACATAGGTCTTGGCAATGATTTCTTTGAATTGGACTCCAAAATCAAAGGCAACAAAGCAAAAATAAATAAGTGGGACTACATCAAACTACAAAGCTTTTGCACAACAAAGAGAATCATCAATGAAATGAAAAGGCAACCTACTGAATGGAAGAAAATATTTGCAAGTCATGTAACTGATAGAGGTTAATATACAAAGTATATAAAGAACACATAAAACTCAATAGCTAAAAACAAACAATCCAATTTAAAAATAGGCAGAAGATCTGAATGGACATTTTTCCAAAGAAGACATACAGGTGGCTAAAAGGGACATGAAAAGATGCTCAACATCACTAAGCACCAGGGAAATGCAAATCAAAATTACAATGAGATACACCTCACACCTGTTAGAATGACTATTATCAAAAAGACAAGAAATAACAATCTTTGGTGAGGATGTGGATAAAAGGGAACACTTGTACACTGTTATTGGGAATGTAAATTGGTTCAGCACTATGAAAGATAGTATGGAGGTTTCTCCAAAATTAAAAAATAGAAATACCATATGACCTAGCAGTTTCACTTCTGGGTATTTATTCACAAAAAATAAAAACTCTAATTTGAACAGATATATGCACCCCTGTGTTCACTGCAGCACTGTTGAAATAGGCAAAATATAGAAACAACCTAAGTGTCTATCAATGGCTGAATGGATAAAGAAGATGTGATATATACATACAACAGAATACTATTCAGCCACAAAAATGAATGAAATATTTGCTATTTGTGACAACATGGATGGCCCCCAAGGGCATTATGCTAAATGAAGTAAGTCAGTCAGTGAAATAAATAAGATGAATACTGTATGATCTCACTTATATGTAGAATGTAAAAACAAACAAACAAACAAAAAACCAAGCTCATAGACACAGAAGAGATTGGTAGTTGCCAAAGGCAGAGGGAGGGGAGTGGGTGAAACAGATGAAGAGGGTCAAAAGGTACAAACTTGCAGTTATAAAAAAAAAAATGTCATTGGGATATAATGTATAGCATGGTGACTATAATTAATAATACTGTATTGCATATTTGAATGTTGCTAAGAGAAAATTTTAAAGTCCTCATCACACACAAAAAATTGTAACTATGTATGGTGACAGATGTTAACTGGATTTATTGTGGTGATCATTTTATAATACAATTTTATAATTATAATATATATAATAAATATATATATTATATAATATATATAATATAAATATAATTATAATATAATTTTATAAAAAATATAATTTTATAAATACCAAATTTTTAAAAACTTGACAGAAGCAGAGACCTGAAAGTTACCTGCATGTTGGGGCTTGCCCTTTCACGTCACTGGAAACCCTATTCCACATGGGAAAATAGCCCAGAATAGCTTCCTGGAGGATGAGAGACCCTGTGGCAAAACTCTGGTCATCCTCTCCCTCCCAGCCATCTCCTTTGAGTCGCCAGACATGTGACTGAGGCCATCCTACACCAGCCAGTACTAGTCAAGCTGATGGAGACCAGAAAAATCACCTACCCAACCCCTGTATCAGGAAAAATAATAAATCTGTGCTTTCAGAAAGAATATATATATAAGTCATTTATATCTGATTTTGGAATATATTTTAAAATATATTTTTCCTATTAATTTGTCTAATATTTTAGAAATCTATGACATTTTAAGGACAAATGAATCTAAACAATGAACCTCTAATTCAATAAGAATTAAAAAAAAAAGTTCCATTTAATTGCCTGTTCAATATTCATTCCTCGTCTTCTATCCAAACCCCAAGCAGTCCAACTTTCAGACTAACACAAAGTACCAGCAGAGATTTACCTCTGAGACTGATACGCTCTTTGGTTGGGGGTGATAATTAAATATTCTGATTTTAAAGGCTTCTCACTAGACAAATGACTGTATTATGGTGTAAACATAGATATAAAACATTAAATTTTGGCTACATTAGGTAAGAGGCTCTGCTGAGCTGTACTAATAAAAATTTGAAGGCAATATTTGTTTCATGTTATTCACAGTGGTCTGTTTATTGCATTGGAAGATGGGGAGCCTGAATTTGATTCTTGGATTTGAAAATAGCTGTGTAATTATGTATTTTGTCTCCTGGTGTTTTAGCTTCCCAATCCATAAAAGGTTTTGCATTCACACCTTATTGTTTTCAAAATAGCTCAGAAACTCTTTGAGCTTGAGCTTAGTGGAAAAGTGAGCCCAGTTCTCTGCTATAAGTTTACCACAGTGAAAATATACTTTCCCAGTAACTCTATTTCCCTGAGATTTATCAAGAAACTGTCGTTGCCTTAAAAACACTCCTGGTGGTTCTGTGGGCTTGAGAAAGCCACAAGTTTATTTTCACTGAAATAAAAATACTCTTAGTGGTTTTCTCTTCTTTTATTATTTCTGAAATAGGCTAAGCAACCTTTGGGACAGAGATATAAAAGTGATGAAATTGAAACGTTTTCTCATTTCAGCCCAGATTAGTGCAAAAACCTATCCCTTTGATGAAAGGCCCAGAGCAACTCATTATTTCTTCTGTTTATTCACTTTTGCAACAATTTTTTTTTTTTTAGCTAATAATGCTCTAGATCAAGTTTCTTTTGAGGAAACTAAAAAGAATGAGACATGCCTTGTGACAACAAAGCCCTTTATGACCTAAGAATTGATCAAACAAAAGTAACAAATTTTGCTAAAACCCAAGGCAGAATGTGGAAAGTGTAATAGGGAAGAACAAATCTGATTCCATATTGGATTAGTTTCTTTCACTTTAACCTTTGTATTCCATTGCTTTTGCTACAAGTTAAGAATATTGCCTGTAGCCTGAAATATACAGGATAGCCCATTCTCAAGGCTCTCACCTCTAAAAGTATAACTCTTCTCCATTCACATAGAGATAAAAAGTTGCAGAGCAGAGAATAACAAGTTGCCTTGTTGGAGGTTTATAGGAACATCATGACCTGAACTAGGTGGACATCTTCAAGAACAAAGGATTCTGACACCAAGAAATTTGTAACAAACAGCTATACTCCCTCCCCTTTTACTATAAAAGAAGCCTGGATTCTAACTTGGGTAAGATGTTTCTTTGGGACACTAGTCCACCATCTTCTCAGTCTGCTCGCTTTCCAAATAACATTACTGTATTAGGGAAGAACAAATCTGACTCCATATTAGATCTGTTCCTTTTTACTTTAAACTATGTGCTTTGTTGCCTGTGCTAAGTCATGCTGACTGTGCCCATTCCTGTGACCCCAGGCTGACCTCACCCAGCCTGGCGTCTGCACCTTTTGTAAAGAATGTTGCCTATAGCCTGAAATATACAGGATAGCCCATTCTCAAGGCTCTCACCTTTAAAGGTATAACAGTTTTCCAATCTTAACAAGATAAAAAGTTCCAGAACAAAGAATAGCTTTTTTTTTTTTTTGGTGGTTTACAGGAACATTGTGACCTGACTTAAGTGGACAGCTGCTAGAACAAAGGATCCATCATCAAGAAGTCTGCAACAAGTAGCCATGCTCTTATCCCACCTTACCTTTAAAAATGCTTTCTGAAAGCCTTCAGAGAATTTGGGGTTTTTCTGGGGCATGAGCCACCTGTCTCCTTGCATGGCTCTGCAATAAACTTTCTCTGCTCCAAACTCTGATGTTTTGGTATTGTTTGGCCTCACTGTGTGTCCAGCACATGGACTTGCATCTGGTAACATTGCTACTCCTTGCCCCAACACCTCATCTCTTGATTTATTGGCCTGTTGTGCAGCGAGCAGTATGAGCTTAGGACTCAGTAACAAAAGGGAAATTACAAGCAACATTTGTAGATATTTAGAGAGGGAGAGAGTACTTTAAGTGTACATCAGGGAAGGTTTACGCAGTATTTGAGGTAGGCTTGGATGGGTGGGTAGGATTGCAAGAGGCTCATAGGACATTTTCCCTCTCTGAGATTGTTGTCCTTACTATAACACAGCAAAATATAGCAAAAGGCTTTGGAAACTTCAACTACTGTGCAAGTGTTAGACAATCGTAATTACTATACACTAATTTTAAAGGTAGCTTTTCCAAAAGTATACCATCATTAAAATAATTATTTTTTAATGTCTTCAAGAAACACGTAATATTTGCAGAAATCAGTAATAAAGGGTAAATAGGTATGGCATAGCTGCTCTGGTGAACAGGGAAACTGATCACATCATTCTCAAGCTACTCTGGACCCTGGACTTGGCAAATGTCTACATTTATGGCTCCCAAACTGCAGCAAGGCAGCCAGGGTGTTACAGTGAACTCACTGGGGTGCTGTGGGATGTTTTACATTTTTGATGGGAACGCAGTTGTTAAAGGCAATGCAAACTACTAGTTCAACGTAGTTCACAGTTTCAATATGAGATCATACTACATGCCTTTTAACAACATCCATCTTTGCCAAACTGCATTTTTGGCAGTTGTGTGACAGAAAGCAAATACTGCAGACAAATCAATGTGGAATGGAAAGTGAGGGTGGTATACAATCTGATCCAAGGCTTAAGAAACTGTGCAGTGCTCACCAGGTAACCAATATCCCATTAGTAAGTAAGTGTAGTCATTAAGAATTTTTAAAATATTGTTTTTCTTTCAATTTTTTTTCCAAATGGCTACTAAGACATTTTAATACTTACTAAGTTATTGGACTTCACTGCTTTCTAAGTAGAACGGTCAGATATTTCTTTTGGTCTAGGGTATCCATGAAGAAGTAATGGGACACACTGAATAAAGAAAGCTTGGGACCTGTGCCCTATCTAATTGACCAGAAGTCCAATCATAAGAGTGGCTACATCATTCAGGTCTGTTTGAAAGTGAGGCTAAGAGGTTTAGCTGAGAGAATACTGATCATGAAAACTATCACTGGATGGTAGATCTCATGGCTTAAACCAGCCTTAAAACATGTTGTTTGCTCTTTAAATTGTAAACATATCTTGTCAAATTCTTTATTTCTTCTTTTTGAAACAAATATGCAACACCGTGTCCTAATGTACATTCTTTTATAACCGAAGCACCCTTCCTGAGGAAAAGTGAGTAAGGAGAGTTAAAACATCTTCAGAGGATTTGAGAAGATGGCGGAAGAGTAAGACACAGAGGCACCCTCCTCCCCACAGATACATCAGAAATACATCTACACGTGGAACTGCTCCTATAGAACACCCACTGAACGCTGGCGGAAGACCCCAGACCTCCCAAAAGGTAAGAAACTCCCCACGTACCGGGGTAGGGCAAAAGAAAAAAGAAAAAAACAGAGACAAAAGAATAGGGACGGGACATGCACCAGTGGGAGGGAGCTGTGAAGGAGGAAAGGTTTCCACACAGTAGGAAGCCCCTTCACGGGCAGAGGCTGTGGGTGGCGGAGGGGGGGGAGATTCGGGGCCACAGAGGAGAGCGCAGCAACAGGGATGCGGAGGGCAAAGCGGAGAGATTCCCGCACAGAGGATCGGTGCCAACCGGCACTCACCAGCCCGAGAGGCTTGTCTGCTCACCCGCCGGGGTGGGTGGGGCTGGGAGCTGAGGCTCGAGCTTTGGACGGATCCCAGGGAGAGGACTGGGGTTGACAGCGTGAACACAGCGTGAAGGAGGCTAGTGCGTCACAGCTATCCGGGAGGGAGTCCGGGAAAATGTCTGGAACTGCCAAAGAGGCAAGAGACTTTTTCTTGCCTCTTTGTTTCCTGGTGCTCGAGGGGAAGGGATTAAGAGCGTCGCTTAAAGGAGCTCCAGAGACGGGAGCGAGCCTCGGCTAACAGCGCGGACCCCAGAGACAGGCATGAGACGCTAAGGCCGCGGCTGCCGCCACCAAGAAACCTGTGAGCAAGCACAGGTCACTCTTCACACCTCCCCTCCAGGGAGCCTGTGCACCCCGCCACTGCCAGGGTCCCGTGATCCAGGGACAACTTCCCCGGGGGAACGCACGGCACGCCTCAGGCTGGTGCAACATCATGCCGGCCTCTGCCGCTGCAGGCTCACTCCGCATTCCGTACCCCTCCCTCCCCCCGGCCTGAGTGAGCCAGAGCCCCTGAATCAGCTGCTCCTTTAACCCCGTCCTGTCTGAGCGAAGAAAAGACGCCCTCAGGCGACCTACACACAGAGGCGGGGCCAAATCCAAAGCTGAGCCACGGGAGCTGTGAGAACAAAGAAGACAAAGGGAAATCTCTCCCAGCAGCCTCAGGAGCAGATTAAATCTCCACAATCAATTTGATGAACCCTGCATCTGTGGAATACCTGAATAGACAGTGAATCATCCCAAAGCGAGGAGGTGGACTTTGGGAACAAGATAGATAATTTTTTCCCCTTTTCCTCTTTTTGTGAGTGTGTATGTGTATGCTTCTGTGTGAGATTTTGTCTGTATAGCTTTGCTTTCACCATTTGTCCTAGGGTTCTGTCCATCCGTTTTGGGGGTTTTTCTATACTTTAAAATTTTTTTTCTTAATAATTATTTTTTATTTCTTACTTTAATAACTTTATTTTACCTTTATTTTATTTTATTTTATCTTCTTTCTCTCTTTCTCTCTTTCTTTTTTTTTTCTTTCTTTCTTTCTATTTTTTCTCCCTTTTATTCTGAGCCATGTGGATGACAGGCTCTTGGTGCTCCAGCCAGGTGTCAGGGCTGTGCCTCTGAGGTGGGAGAGCCAATTCAGGACACTGGTCCACAGGAGACCTCCCAGCTCCACATAATATCAAATGGCGAAAAACTCCCAGAGATCTCCATCTCAACACCAAGACCCAGCTTCACTCAACGACCAGCAAGCTACAGTGCTGGACACCATATGCCAAACAACTAGCAAGACAGGAACGCAGCCCCATCCACTAGCAGAGAGGCTGCCTAAAATCATAATAAGGCCAGAGACACCACAAAACACACCACCAGATGGGGACCTACCCACCAGAAAGACGAGATCCAGCCTCATCCACCAGAACACAGGCACTAGTTCCCTCCACCAGGAAACCTACACAATGCACTGAACCAACCTTAGGCACTGGGGACAGACACCAAAAACAATGGGAACTATGAACCTGCAGTCTGCAAAAAGGAGATCCCAAACACAGTAAGATAAGCAAAATGAAAAGACAGAAAAACACACAGCAGATGAAGGAGCAAGGTAAAAACCTACCAGACTTAACAAATGAAGAGGAAATAGGCAGTCTATCTGAAAAAGAATTCAGAATAATGATAGTAAAGATGATCCAAAATCTTGGAAATAGAATAGAGAAAATGCAAGCAACATTTAACAAGGACTTAGAAAACCTAAAGAGGAAACAAGCAATGATGAACAACACAATAAATGAAATTAAAAATACTCTAGAAGGGATCAATAGCAGAATAACTGAGGCAGAAGAACGGATAAGTGAACTGGAAGATAAAACAGCAGAAATAACTACTGCAGAGCATAATAAAGAAAGAAGAATGAAAAGAACTGAGGACAGTCTCAGAGAACTCTGGTATAACACTAAACAAACCAACATTTGAATTATAGGGGTCCCAGAAGAAGAAGAGAAAAAGAAAGGGATTGAGAAAATATTTGAACAGATTATAGTTGAAAACTTCCCTAATATAGGAAAGGAAATAGTTAATCAAGTCCAGGAAGCACAAAGTCCCATACAGGATAAATCCAATGAGAAACATGCCAAGACACATATTAATCAAACTATCAAAACTTAAATACAAAGAAAAAATATTAAAAGCAGCAAGGGAAAAACAACAAATAACATACAAGGGAATCCCCATAAGGTTAACAGCTGAACTTTCAGCAGAAACTCAGCAAGCCAGAAGGGAGTGGCAGGACATATTAAAAGTGATGAAGAAGAAAAACCTACAACCAAGATTACTCTACCCAGCAAGGATCACATTCAGTTTTGATGGAGAAATTAAAACCTTTACAGACAATGAAAAGCTGAGAGAATTCAGCACCACCAAACCAGCTTTACAATAAATGCTAAAGGAACTTCTGTAGGCAGGAAACACAAGAGAAGGAAAAGAACTACAATAAGAAACCCAAAACAATTAAGAAAATGGGAATAGGAACATACATATTGATAATTACATTAAATGTGAATGGATTAAATGCTCCCACCAAAAGACACAGACTGGCTGAATGGATACAAAAAAAAAGACCCATATATATGCTGTCTACAAGAGACCCACTTCAGACCTAGGGACACATACAGACTGAAAGAGAGGGGATGGAAAAAGATATTCCATGCAAATGGAAATCAGAAGAAAGCTGGAGTAGAAATTCTCATATCAGACAAAATAGACTTTAAAATAAAGACTATTACAAGAGACAAAGAAGGACACTACATAATGATCAAGGGACCGATCCAAGAAGAAGATTGTAAATATTTATGCACCCAACATAGGAGCACCTCAACACATAAGACAAATACTAACAGCCATAAAAGGGGAAATCGACAGTAACACAATCATAGGAGGGGACTTTAAGACCCCACTTTCACCAATGGACAGATCATCCAAAATGAAAATAAATAAGGAAACACAAGCTATAAATGATACATTAAACAAGATGGTCTTAATTGATATTTTTAGGACATTCCATCCAAAAACAACAGAATACACATTATTCTCAAGTGCTCATGGAACATTCTCCAGGATAGATCATATCTTGGGTCATAAATCTAGCCTTGGTAAATTTAAGAAAATTGAAATCGTATCAAGTATCTTTTCTGACCACCCCGCTATGAGACTAGATATCAATTACAGGAAAAGATCTGTAAAAAATACAAGCTCATTGGGCTTCCCTGGTGGCGCAGTGGTTGAGAGTCCGCCTGCCGATGCAGGGGACACGGGTTCGTGCCCTGGTCTGGGAAGATCCCACATGCCGCGGAGCGGCTGGGCCCGTGAGCCATGGCCGTTGGGCCTGCGCGTCCGGAGCCTATGCTCCGCAACGGGAAAGGCCACAACAGTGAGAGGCCCACGTACCGCAAAAAAAAAAAAAAAAAAAAAAAAAAATACAAGCTCATGGAGGCTAAACAATACACTACTTAATAACGATGTGATCACTGAAGAAATCAAAGAGGAAATCAAAAATACCGAGAAACAAATGACAATGGAGACACGACGACACAAAACCTATGGGATGCAGCAAAAGCAGTCCTAAGAGGGAAGTTTATAGCAATACAATCCTACCTTAAGAAACAAGAAACATCTCAAATAAACAACCTAACCTTGCACCTAAAGCGATTAGAGGAAGAACAAAAAAAAAAAAACCCCAAAGTTAGCAGAAGGAAAGAAATCATAAAGATCAGATCAGAAATAAATGAAAAAGAAATAAAGGAGATGATAGCAAAGATCAATAAAACTAAAAGCTGGTTCTTTGAGAAGATAAAGAAAATTGATAAAGCATTAGCCAGACTCATCAAGAAAAAAAGGGAGAAGACTCAAATCAATAGAATTAGAAATGAAAAAGGAGAAGTAACAATGGACACTGCAGAAATACAAAGGATCATGAGAGATTATTACAATCAACTCTATGCCAATAAAATGGACAACCTAGAAGAAATGGACAAATTCTTAGAAATGCACAACTTGCCGAGACTGAACCAGGAAGAAATAGAAAATATGAACAGACCAATCACAAGCACTGAAATTGAAACTGTGATTAAGAATCTTCCAACAAACAAAAGCCCAGGACCAGATGGCTTCACACGCAAATTCTATCAAACATTTAGAGAAGAGCTAACACCTATCCTTCTCAAACTCTTCCAAAATATAGCAGAGGGAGGAACACTCTCAAACTCATTCTACGAGGCCACCATCACCCTGATACCAAAAACAGACAAGGATGTCACAAAGAAAGAAAACTACAGGCCAATATCACTGATGAACATAGATGCAAAAATCCTCAACAAAATACTAGCAAACAGAATCCAACAGCACATTAAAAGGATCATACACCATGATCAACTGGGTTTTACTCCAGGAAATCAAGGATTCTTCAATATATGCAAATCAATTAATGTGATACACCATATTAACAAATTGAAGGAGAAAAACCATATGATCATCTCAATAGATGCAAAGAAAGCTTTTGACAAAATTCAACACTGATTTATGATAAAAACCCTACAGAAAGTAGGCATAGAGGAAACTTTCCTCAACATAATAAAGGCCATATATGACAAACCCACAGCCAACATCATCCTCAATGGTGAAAAACTGAAACCATTTCCACTAAGATAGGAACAAGACAAGGTTGCCCATTCTCCCCACTGTTATTCAACATAGTTTTGGAAGTTTTAGCCACAGCAATCAGAGAAGAAAAAGAAATAAAAGGAATCCAAATCGGAACATAAGAAGTAAAGTTGTCACTGTTTGCAGATGACATGATACTATACATAGAGAATCCTAAACATGCTACCAGAAAACTACTAGAGCTAATCAATGAATTTGGTAAAGTAGCAGGATACACAATTAATGCTCAGAAATCTCTGGCATTCTTATACACCAATGGTGAAAAATCTGAAAGTGCAATTAAGAAAACACTCCCATTTACCATTGCAATAAAAAGAATAAAATATCTAGGAATAAACCTACCTAAGGAGACAAAAGACCTGTATGCAGAAAATTATAAGACACTGAGGAAATAAATTAAAGATGACACAAATAGATGGAGAGATATACCATGTTCTTGGATTGGAAGAATCAACATTGTGAAAATGACTCTACTACCCAAAGCAATCTACAGATTCAATGCAATCCCTATCAAACTACCACTGGCATTTTTCACAGAAATAGAACAAAAAATTTCACAATTTGTATGAAAAGGCAAAAGACCCTGAATAGCCAAAGCAATCGTGAGAACGAAAAATGGAGATGGAGGAATCTGGCTCTCTGACTTCAGACTATACTACAAAGCTACAGTAATCAAGACAGTATGGTACTGGAACAAAAACAGAAATATAGATCAATGGAACAGGATAGAAAGCCCAGAGATAAACCCACGCACATATGGTCACCTTATCTTTATAAGGAGGGGCTTTAGATGACCCTCTCTGACTCAACATCAGGCACAACCCTCCCCATGGGGTGAGGAGTCCACAGGGCCAAGGGTTGTTTTCATCAATAGTCTTTGTTCCCTCCCTTCTACACTACACTATGGGTACCCAGGAACCTGGTGTTTCCTGCCCAGATAAAGGAGGCAAGAATATACAGTGGAGAAAAGATTGTCTCTTCAATAAGTGGTGCTAGGAAAACTGGACAGGTACATATAAAAGTATGAAATTAGAACACTCCCTAACAGCATACACAAAAATAAACTCAAAATGGATTAAAGACCTACATGTAAGGCCAGCCACTATCAAACTCTTAGAAGAAAAATTAGGCAGAACACTCTATGACATAAATCACAGCAAGATCCTTTTTGACCCACCTCCTAGAGAATTGGCAATAAAAACAAAAACAAACAAATGGGACCTAATGAAACTTAAAAGCTTTTGCACAGCAAAGGAAACCATAAACAAGACGAAAACACAACGCTCAGAATGAGAGAAAATATTTGCAAATGAAGCAACCGACAAAGGATGAATCTCCAAAATTTACAAGCAGCTCATGCAGCTCAAAAACAAAAAAACAAACAACCCAATCCAAAATTGGGCAGAAGATCTAAATAGACATTTCTCCAAAGAAGATATATAGATTGCCAACAAACACATGAAGGAATGCTCAACATCATTAATCATTAGAGAAATGCAAATCAAAGCTACAATGAGATATCATCTCACACCAGTCAGAATGACCATCATCAAAAAATCTAGAAACAATAAATGCTGGAGAGGGTGTGGAGAAAAGGGAACACTCTTGCACTGTTTGTGGGAATGTAAATGGATACAGCCACTATGGAGAACAGTATGGAGGTTCCTTACAAAACTATAAATAGAACTACCATACGACCCAGCAATCCCACTACGGGGCATATACCCTGAGAAAACCATAGTTCAAAAAGAGTCATGTACCAAAATGTTAATTGTAGCTCTATTTACAATAGCCAGGACATGGAAGCAACCTAAGTGTCCATCAACATATGAATGGATAAAGAAGAGGTGGTACATACATACAATGGAATATTACTCCGCCCAAAAGGAAACAAAACTGAGTTATTTGTAGTGAGGTGGATGGACCTAGAGTCTGTCATACAGAGTGAAGTAAGTCAGAAGGAGAAAAACCAATACCACATGCTAACACATATATATGGAATCTAAGGAAAAAAAAAAGGTCATGAAGAACCTAGGGGTAAGATGGGAATAAAGACACAGACCTACTAGAGTATGGACTTGAGGATATGGGGAGGGGGAAAGGTAAGCTCTGACAAAGTGAGAGAGTGGCACGGACATATATACACTACCAAACGTAAACTAGATAGCTAGTGGGAAGTAGCCACGTACCACAGGGAGATCAGCCTGGTGATTTGTGACCACCTAGAGGAGTGGGATAGGGAGGGTGGGAGGGAGGGAGACGCAAGAGGGAAGAGATATGGGAACATATGTATATGTATAACTGATTCACTTTGTTATAAAGCAGAAACTAACACACCATTGTAAAACAATTATACTCCAATAAAGATGTTTAAAAAAAATCTTCAAATTCCTATAATAGTTCAGGTCTATATTTCTAGCCCTACCACTAATGTTTTTGAGGTCTGAAAAAGGGTATATAGTTGCCTTTATCCCGCATATCTAAATATTTAAAAGGTATAAATCTAGCTATCAAATGGTTACATAAAATATGTTCTATCCTCTTATCATGAAAAATAATACCTTCATAGTGACTGGAAGGCCATGTCCTAAATCCCAAGAGTCCCACTCAGGAATATGGCAGCATTAGGAGAGCCAGTCAACAGACAGCCAAGCTGGTCCTCCCACTTTGCTGTTATCTTACACCGACTGCCCTACACAAGGTCTTCTACACTGCAAGAGGTTTTGCAGGCAGCTTGGGACACCCAGCTGGCACATACTTTCTAGGTCCACATCACCGCAAACCACCTCCACTCAGATCTAAACATACATGTCATGGTATTAAATCCCTTAAGAGGATGGATCCCAGGGAGATATTATGCAGACCTGGGAAGTGAGCAAGTGAGCTTGGGACTGTCTGGGCAGGAAACACCAGGTTCCTGGGTACCCATAGTGTAGTGTAGAAGGGAGGGAACAAAGACTATTGATGAAAACAACCCTTGGCCCTGTGGACTCCTCACCCCATGGGGAGGGTTGTGCCTGATGTTGAGTCAGAGAGGGTCATCTAAAGCCAGGATTCAAGGCAGGTGTCTCTTGTGCCAGTTCTAAGGATGATGCTAAAATTTGCATATATCTTGGCCTTCCTTAGGATTTAAAGAAACTTTGTTCCCAGACACAAACCCCTTCCTTCCTAATCACTTCCTGTCAAAAGAATGAGCGCTCTTGGTTACATGGGTTTTCCTTTTTAACATGCAGAAAATACAAAACAAAGTTGGCAACAGGCAGAACTTGACCTTCTGTTCTTGTGATATTTCTGACATCACTTGGGCGGAAGATGTGTGCCAGATGAGCACTTTAGTCAGATGCTTCATCCGCAGGGCAGTTCACTATGTCTACCTTCCCAGATGCTCCAAGCCTCTGACACTGTCCTGGATGCAGGAAAATATGAAAATCCAAGAAAGTCCTTAGATCCCAAGGGGACAATGTGAGCCAAGGCATTCCCATTCTGGACTGAAAATCCCAGTAGCACTGGTGTGTGGCCTTGGGCAATAGCATCCTTAATTTATTCATTTAGTTCACTGGGGCATTTAATGAGCACCTCATGTGAGCTTGGCACATGGCTAGGCATCGTGTGTCAGACATCATGTAAAATCACCCCATGAGCCTTCCTATAACTATACACTAGCATTACATATCCTGTTTTAAGATCACTTTCTACTAATTACCATGATTATCATTGTCAAGTTATTACATAATGATATTATGTCATAGTTTCTTTTACAGTTTGGAGATGCCCAAATGACCATTTCAGACCCTTTAGCCATCATTTCATTTCATATTATAAAGAGATGTCAAACAAATAAATTTCTTCCTACAGCTAATGTACTGAGGTCACATCATTTCTTATTCTCTATTAAATATAATCTATTATACTGTAGATTGCATATGTTTATTGATGACTCTTTTGTTGTTGTTTGTTTTTTGGTACAGTTTTAGAACAACAGTTCAAAAAGCAAGAAGAGGCGATCTCTGTATCAACTGCCTTCTAATCTGTTTTGCAAAATATTTGGAAAGAAGAAGGATGTTTCAGATGGAGACTAAATAAGATGAGTCAAATAGAAAGACCTGGTCTTCATGCTTTGACACTACCAACACTGACTGACTGACATAGATCCTGATCCTGAGCCTCTTTGTTAGGTATAAACCTAAGGAAGTGACAGCTATCAGGCTGGATACTAACATCAATCCTCAATGTTAGTTTATAATGGTATATTATACAATGTTAGTTTATAATGGTATATTATACAATGTTAGTTTATAACGGTATATTCTCCTATAATGAACAGCATGCAGGGATAAGTCAACCTGACTTCCTAATCTACCTGGAAGTTTTGTTTCGCATTTTAAATTCATTAGATTGAGGTGCTTATTTCTATTCCAGACTCTGTATGTTTTGATATAGTGAGTCTAGCCAACTATAAGCAGAAACAAGCCTGAATGTCCCCATGTTCAGATTCTAAACCATGATGACCAAGACCATCAAATGTGAACTTGAACTCTGATGCCCCTGGCAAGAGAAGACCCACTAAAAGTCTTAACAGGAGACATGTATTGATATGCAATGTAGGTGAGTTCTAGGCCACTTCCTGATGGCTCAACCAAGTAATGTACACAGCCTGCCCCTCCTCTGACTCTATGCTGACCCCACACAGATGCATCAATCTGGAAGGACATCCCTGAACATTCTGCACACCTGTCTCTGTATTGCCTCTGCTTCAAACTTCAGCATTGCTATAAGGTTATCAAAATTTTTATTGAACTTTGATTTTTGTATTGTTCTTTAGTGGGGTTTTTTTCAAGTGCATTTCTTCTGAGAGTAGAATCTAGAATTTAAATTCTAATTCAACATCTAAAATAAGCATATCACATTTCTAAGTGCTAGGGATGTTTTTTGAATGACTCTGGTCCAAAAAAAAAAGAGGGGGAGGGTGTAAAAAACTCTCTCCGAGTATTATCAACATGAATGCCAATGATGTCAGAAAAGTTGGCCACAGAATGCTTCTCCCATGCTAAATGTCAGGAAAATACACCACAGTATCAAAAAGCAAAAAAGGCAGAGATGTAGCTTGTACAGTAGTATAAATGAATGAACACTGGCACTACTTCTTCAGCACTTATTATATAAAGTCCTGAAATTCTGCCTTGAGTTTATAGGAATCAGCCTCACCAGAATTTTGGAAGTAACAGATTGTTCTTACTATGATAGTGGAGTCTGCCAATGTAAAATTGTGTAGAGAATCCAATCTTCTTTTTCCTCCTGAAAGTTGAAGCTGAAGCATCCGTGGTAAAAATATGAGACTTAAATCAGCACTAGTGTCTGTGAGTCTTTAAACACCTAGATTACTTTAGATTTTACCTAAAACTTGAGTGTTCTTATCACTCATGAAAGCGCACACAGATAACCACTTGAGGTTGTATTTGGATCTTAAGACATGGGAACATAGGGTGCCTGTAAGATGGAGAACAGAGGTGTAGTGGATGCCATGGTGTCCCACGCAGACCCCCTCCAGGATACGAGCCTCATTCCTCCAGCTTCTGACCATCTTGAAAAACACAGCTGACACCTGCTCTAGGACTGATGTTAGGACCAAGAAAGCTGCCTACCCAGCACTCAGCTGATATCCTTCCCGGGACTGGCCCACAGGAGCTACCTCCATTGAGGTCCCTCCCATGGGCAGCCACCAAGGACTGGCCTATGCAGGAGTGTAAACGTCCCCCCTCCCTCACCTTATCGGTAGCTCCACAAAGGATCAACTGAAGACTTTGGTGCAACCACATCTCAGCTTAGCCTCTTCCTCTGCCCAGTCCTGCTTCCCGAGCTCCCTTATCCATGTCGATGGCAAGGACACTCCCCAATAAAGCTCCTGCACCTTTTAGAGGTGTCTAGTTCTCTAGGTAATAGCTCCAAGCCCAGGAGAGAACATCTGTGCTCTAGCATCTCTTCTGAGAAAGTGATCCTACCTTAGTCTGCTAGGCTGCCATAACAAAATACTGAGACTGGGTGATTAAGCAACGTCCCAAAGGCTAGAAGTCCTAGATCAAGATGCCAGCATGGTCAGTTTCTGGTGAGAAGCTTGCCAGATGGCTGCCTTCTTACTGTGTCCTTATCCGGACACAGTAAGTTCTCTGATGTTTCTCCTTAAAAGGACGTGACTCCATCATGAGGGCCATACCCTCATGACCTCATCTCAACATAACTGCCTCCCAAAGGTCTCATCTCCAAATACCATCCCACTGGGGGTTAAAACTTCAACACAGGAATTTGCAGGGGACACAAACATTCAGTCCATATCAGATCCTGACTTCCCATCCCTTCAAATAGACTGAATATCCTCTTAACAAGCTGTACATTGGGAAGAATTATAAGCAGTGGTTAGAGCCACAGCTCTGGAGTTCTAGGACATCCTGTGTGTGTGTGTGTGTGTGTGTGGTGGTGCTGTACCCACGTGTGCACGTGTACAATGCTGAGTCCACCATGTCTGAATGTTGTAACCTTGGGCAACTTACCTAACTCTCTGAGCCCAGTTTCTTTATCCATAAAATGAGGATGGTAATAACAGCATCTGCTACAAAAGACCACTATAATATGTAAAGGGGTAGGCACAGGGCCCAAGTGTCATAAAAAAAAAAAGAGATAAATTAGGGGGGTTGGGATTTAGATATACACACTACTATATATAAAATAGATAACCAACAAGGACCTACTGTATAGCACAGAGAACTATAATCAGTATCTTGTAATAACCTATAATGGAAGAGAATTTTAAAAAAGAATATATATATATATATATATATATATGTATAACTGAATCACTTTGCTGTATACCTGAAACCAACACAACATTGTGAATCAACTATATTTCAATAAAAATTTAAAAAATCAATAAATACAATTATGACTGTTATAGAGTTCTATGTTTGGGTGTTTAAATTTTAGGGCATGCTCTGAGGTTTTTCTGCCATGTCTCTCCTGCCCCAATGGGCTGCTTCTGGGGCAGAGACCAAGTGTTTCATAGCTCTGTGTCCCCTCTGCCTGGTGACATGCCTGACACAGAGTGATCATTCAGCCACTGTTCGTGGAATTGATTCAAGAAAGCTGAGGAAATTTAGCAGGAATGAAGGCAATGAATGGATTTTAGGATTTTCCTGAAGGCCTAACTAAATAGCAGTTAACCACAATAAGCCACTGCTTAGAAATGACAGAAATACATATTTTTGCTCATTGATTTCCATAAGCTAACATTTCTTTTATTCATAACCCATTTACATTATAGGTCTGTCTGCTTTGTTGGTATGCAAACCCTTTAAAATCTGGGCACCCTAGAGAAAAATGTTGTTCCAACATGGGTAAAGTACAGGAAACTCGCTGCATCTCCAACAACAGAAATCATGAAAGGTAACTGGTTTTAATAACGTGTTTTAGGTAAGAAAATCACAAAGTTCCGTGAGTGCTCATTACAGCAGTCATAGTGCAAATGGCAGCACCAGAATTTTGAAATATGGTTTGTCATGAGTCCTCTTCCTACACCCACCTCCAGCCTCCACTGTCTGTTCTACCTTCTGGTCTGAAACTTTCCAAGTTTTAATCTCACCATCAGACGTTTCTGTGACTCGTGTATCATCCTCATCAATATCTTTTCATGCCATCTGCCGTAGTCTCTTAAGTCTGGGCTGTGGGTGCTCTAGGCACTATTGGCTATGAGTGGACCTCAGAGAGCTTTATGTCACACTTTGAATAAATAGGCAGCAAAATCAATTTAAGCATTTTTAACCTCACATTTGAGTATTTGCCATTCGTAAAGAAGACAAAGTCACACAAAATTTCTTCACTCACTGTTACAATTTTGCTATGCTTCCTTCTAGACAATATTAGATAAAGGTCTTTCGTTTGCAAGGAGCAGCCACATCCTTGCTGATATAAACAAAACCCAGGACAGGCCTAATTAGACATGTGCCGGCAACATTCAGAGAATCAAAGGAGATGCTGAGCTGCCAGGCTTCAGGGAAGCAGGCACCCACAGAGAAGGCCTGGCAGCCAGAGAATATGGAATCTCTAGGGGCCACCATGAGTGTGACTCGATTCCAATGACTACCATGCTGTGGGTTGGCTTTCAGTTTCAGTTTCTAGGAGAGAGAGTTCGATCAGCCAGCAGGGGCCAGATGCTCTTCTCTGGATGAATCAACTCAGACAAGAAAGCAGAGTGATGGATAGTCCTGGAAAGGGCAAGTACAGGGTCAGGGTCACGGAACCACTGCTGGGGCTGGAAGGTAAAGTGGGGGATGGAAACCCCAGGGTCTGTTTCCAAGTAAAAGAGAGAATCCTGGGAATAAAAGAAATGCCCAGTATCCACACTTTGTTACATGTGTATGTAATTCTAAAGATGTCCTTATAGTTTTTATAATGAAAGAATTACACACAGTTAGGGAACCTGCCTTTTCTCACTGGTGTTGTAACTTGACCCTATTTTCATTTATAGCCAAGTGATTAAAAGTGTGGACTCTGGGGCTTCCCTGGTGGCGCAGTGGTTGAGAATCTGCCTGCTAATGCAGGGCACACGGGTTCGAGCCCTGGTCTGGGAGGATCCCACATGCCGCGGAGCAACTGGGCCCGTGAGCCACAACTACTGAGCCTGCGTGTCTGGAGCCTGTGCTCCACAACAAGAGAGGCCGCGATAGTGGGAGGCCTGCACACCTCAATGAAGAGTGGTCCCCGCTTGCCACAACTAGAGAAAGCCCTCGCAAAGAAACGAAGACCCAACACAGCAAAAAAAAAAAAAGTATGGATTCTGGAACCAGGCTTCCTGGATTAAAATCCAGTCTCTGCTATTTAATAGTTTGGGCAAGACACTTAACCTCTCTGCGCCTCAGCTTTCCCATCTGTAAAACAGAGATAATAAATCTCTCATGGAAAAGTTATAAAGGTGAAATGAATGAATATGTGTAGAGTTCTTGGTATCCAGTAAGGGCTCCAAAAGGCTAAGTCATGTATATACATACATCCTTAGGCATTTTTTCTTGGTAAATGCTTAAAGGTGGAGTTTTTAGGTCAAAGATTGAACAAATTTTTGACTTTCATAGAGAACACATGTCAGATTGTGGCTCTTCTTTGCTAAAAAATGGTCCAGTGCCTTCTGATAGCACTCAGAAAAAATGGAACGTTCTCATCCTAGCCCACGATTCCCCGCACAACCTGGCCGATGACACCTCTGTGACGTTACTTCCTCCTTTTCTTCCCTCACTTCCCTCACTCCCTTGAGGAAGGTCTTCCCTTTCTTCCCCAGAACTCTTGCCCTTTCCCCTCCCTGCAATATTCCTCCCCCAGAATCCCACCTGGCCTGCTATTCACAGCCGCTCAAATGCAGCTGCTCTGGAATGGCCTTCCTCACCACCCCCCCCACCTAAAATGGCTACCTCCACACTCCATGGCCCTCTCCATGCTTGTATTTCTTATGAGTCCTTGTCACTAATATCCCTGATACGCGATATATTCATATCACATTTATCTCCTGTCCCCCTTTCTAGAATGAAATGGGGATTGAATATAGATTGCCAAATTCCCCTGTAAGCAGGCAGTGTGTGCCTGTTCATCTCTGCACTGTTTCAATTACCAATATTTTACGTCTTTGCCAATCGTACGGGCAAAGCATCTCTAATTGTTTTTGCTGCAGCACTTCTGACAGAAGTCATCTAGTTCCTGCTGAATGCTTCCAGCCACAGAGAGCTCTTTCCACCCATTACAGGACAAGTCCCACAGTTGGAAAGTCAAGCTTCCCTTGGGTTGAGCCAAAATCAGCCTGTTGAACTTCCCTGTGAAATCCTACTCCAAGTTAATTTGTCCTTTTGCCACACTCACAGTCAGAATTCCTGCAGGGATGTGGCTCTTACATATACAGTGTTGGTTCTGTGGTGTTAGAGAGGGTTGAGTACAAGTAGCAGGTGAGATTTCAAGAACTGTGGAGCCCAGAGCCCAGGCTCCACACTTACCGTTGCCGAGACTATAAGAAGGTATACCAGCACTTCTGAGGGGACAAATGAGGCTGTTTCTGGTGGTGCTGAAAAAAAATGCCTGCCAGAGTCAACTGCCACTGCTAGAGTGATGCTGACAGGAACCAGAAAAACCAGGAGGGAAGCCCATTCTCCATTCCTGCCACTTTCCAATTTCCCTTCTGTTGGCAGGACTTGAGTCAACTACCAAGGATGCCTGGGAAGCAGAGTTTGCAGAGGCCAGGCCTCAGCATCACAGAGAACAGTATAGAAGGGTGGGTTTGGGCACTGAGAGATAACAATGAAAAAGAAGCACACCCAGTCTACAAATAACAAATGCTGGAGAGGGTATGGAGAAAAGGGGAAAACCTCGTACACTGTTGCTGGGAATGTAACTTGGTGCACCCGCTGTGGGAAACAGTATGAAGGTTTCTCACAAGAACTAAAAAAGAATTACCCTGGGACCCAGCAATTCCAATCCTGGGTATATATCTGAAAAAAAAAATAATTTGAAAAGATACATGCACTGCAATGTTCATAGCAGCATTATTTACAATAGCCGAGACAAGGAAACAACCTAAGTGTCCATAGACAGATGAATGGATAAAGAAGCTGTGGTATATATAGACAATGGAATACTACTCAGCCATAAAAAATAACAAAATTTTGCCATTTGCAGCAACATAGATGGACTTGGAGGGCATTATGCTAAGTAAAAAGTCAGACAGAGAAAGAGAAATACTGTATGATACCACTTATATGTGAAATCTAAAAAATACAACAAACTAGCGAATGTAACAAAAAAGCAGCAGACTCACAGATATAGAGAACAAACTAGTGGTTCTCAGTGGAGAGATGGGGGAGGGGAAGTATAGGGGTGGAGGAGGGAGGCATAGACTCTCGGGTGTAAGATGGGCTCAGGGATGTATTGTACAGCACAGGGAATACAGCTAATATCTTGTGATAACTGTAAATGGAAAGTAAATTTTAAAAATTATATAAAAATTCAAAAATCAAGCACATCCACTATTCTTCCTTCCATATTTAAAACTGTTCCAGAATTAATGGGAATAACTTAGCCCTGCTATTTTCATTATCATTAGTGAGTCATGACAGATTATGAACTGAAGGATACAAAACCAAGCAAACTGAAAATGCATTTTGCCTTCAGTTCTCCAGTTATAAGGCTCAAGGGTCAATTTTAGATACACATGACGTCCCACATAGGAGGTATTAAGGTGCAGAAAACCCTGGGGCTGCGAGCAGGTATTTCACTATGGATTCTCCTCCCTGTAATATCACCTCCCTCCTTCTGCTAGTCAAGGAGATAGCTGATTGACTCGGATGCATTGAAATAGTCTGGAAGTTATCACAGACAGACTTTTAGACCCTAAAGAACAAGCCTCCCTCTCTCACCATCTGTTAGGTCTCTTCTGCATAGTTTCTTTCTTTAAAAAAAAACAACAAACAGAACATTGATACAAGTACAGAGGGAATATATGATGTTATGCATCAGCCTGGTGGTGTGGTTGTCTTCAAGAGAGTTTGAAAAAGGAAGAAGGACACTGAAAGCTCAGCTTCTAGAGGGCTGACCTTAGAAATGATTCAGTATTTGATCTAGAGCCAGTCATCTTCAGCCATATTGCCGCTGAGACCTCAGTTTTTCCATCCATCACTAGGGCAATTTTTTCCTAGGAAAGTCCTTTGAGAACCTGGGAGAAAGTCGAGTGAGCCCAAAAAGTTCATCATCGATGTGTGTTTAAAATATTCCAGCTGACAAGTGGTGGCAGCAAAGGCTGCTTTAGTCACTCTGGTGCCTGTCAATTCCTTCTCCATTTTTGGTACATAATCAAAAGAGCCTAATGCCAAGTGATGGAGAGCATTCTTCCTGCATCACCGCCATCTGTTTCCTTGGCCTCCACTACAGACAGCTGTGTTGCCAGCTTTCAAGCTGTTCATTGGTGTATCACATGGAGAAGTTATGGATGGACGGGCTGGATCTCCTGAAAATTGGGCATTTTTGTTTCTCTCTGAAATGTTTACTCAATATCTTGTCATTCTTACAGAATGCTCAACAAGCACTTACTGAATGACTCCACTGACCCCTGGCAACAAGGTGGTTTCATAATGTGAACGAGTATATTGTAAAAAAAATTACACCTGTGTCAACTCTCAAGCAAGCTATAGATGGAACTAGAAAAGGACCAGAAAAAGGAAAAGGAAATGGTCAAGTAGGAAGAAGGCTCACCCTGTGAGCAGAATGAGAAGGCCTGCATGAAAGTGTGCAGCGGTGGAGACAGAGGGACACAATTAAAATTTCCATTATCATGACGTTTGGGATAGGAGGATGCTGGGATTATGGGTCTTGCTAATTTAAGGTGGGAGAGAAGTAAATTTGGAATAAATAGAGTCTGTCTTTGAACAATGCTAATAAGCCTAAGATTTCTATTATCTAAAATATCTAAAAAAAGGTAGAAGCTGAATTCTAAATGATACATATATATTAATATATATGTATACATATTTACATGTGTATATATATACTTTTATATTTTTAGAGAAAAGAAATTCAAGTCATTTGGGAAAAAGTTTTTTAACAAAATGCCCTTCAAATTCATTATAGCAGGCAGAATATCAGACAAGAGGCAACACAACAGAGGGACAAAAGATTAGTATTTCTAGATTCAACACTTTGCTGAGCAAAGCCCTGTTGCCAAATACTGCTGAAAATGTAGAGATCAGGTAAATAAGTTTCCAGTCCTCGAGTAACTTATAAACAATAGAGATGATCAGATATGAAGATATACATATGCATTGTATATAAACACATATACATATTTACTATTAAATACTCTCATAAAAGATGAATGCTACAAAAAAAGCTTATGAACCAAGTCAGATGATTTGGAGAATCATTACAATTATGGTTCAGAGAAAGTGGAGATTATTACCAGTTGGAGGGATGAGGAAATGCTTCTTGGAAAAGGTATCATTTAAGCTGCATCTTTCTTTTTCTTTTACTTTTTTTTTTTTGGCCACACTGCACGGGATCTTAGTTCTCCGACCAGGGATTGCACCCACGCCCTTGCAGTGAAACAGCAGAGTCCTAACCATTGGATCACCAGGGAATTCCCTAAGCTTCATTTTTTTTTTCATTTTATAATATCAGCAAAACTTTGATTTTAAAATCTGATAAAAAATAGTATTCAAAAAGATTTTGCATACAACTGAAACTAAGTTGACATTAATCCAAACAAAATTCTTATGAATGAAGATAACTCTAAGATGATAACTCAAAAATATCCTAAGCTGCATCTTAATGAATTAGCTAAGCTTGATCACCATGCTCAAAGAAATATTTCATCCCAAAAGAACTACGAGTGAAGGAGGAAAGGAGGCAACCTGGAATTATATTCGAGAGTAGTGGAATGTCCAGATGGTCTAGAATGTGGAGTGCTTGGAGGGTGAGTACTGGTCTATGACACTAAGATGTCACAGGATGTCGTTCACGAGGATTTTTGGATGGTATGCTAATGAGTTTAAACCTTTAAGCTTTTCTACAAGAGGGTGATGTGATCAGATCTGTAAGATAAATTGAAAGAGAGATTAGAGGCGGGAAGGTCAGTGTAGGGCAATCATGGTAGTCTCTGACTAAAGCATGTTCTTGCTAAAAGGGACTTAAGAATCCCCATTAGTCCATCTGTTTATTTTAAAAATTAAAAACCGGAGGTCTAGATGGGAACAGTGATTCTCCAGCTTCATTGAACTAATAACAGTAGATCTGATCTAAAACCCAATTTATGACTCTAATCCCCAAAAGGGAGAAGTCCCAAGGGACTTGTATGCCCTCCACCTGCCTCCCTGGACTCCCTGCCTACCTGAGGACCCTTGCCACCACCACCAGGCCTGCATCATTCTCCCCCAGCCTCTCCTGCCCACCACCTCAACCCACCTGTCCTCCATCAGTCTGCAACTCAAAGGTCCCCATGGCCCCTTCCTCATTCACACTCCTGTACATGCTGTATAACTAATTACCACACACTTAGTGCCTTAGAAGCGCACTCGCTTTTTTGGTTCACAGTTCTCTAGGTCAGAAGTCTGGCACAGCATGGCTAGGTTCCCTGCTCAGGGCTCATGAGGCCAAAATTAAGGTGTCAGCCTGGCTGAATGCTCATCTGAAACTCTGAGGAAGACTCCACTTCCAAGCTCATTCATTCTTATTGTTGGGAGAATTCAGTTCCTTGTGGCAGTCGGACTGAGGTCACCATTGCCTGGGTGCCTATCATCCAGGGGCCACTCAAATCCTGGAGATGACCTGCATCCTTGACACATGGCCCCTCCATCTTCAGGCCAGCAAGGATCCATCAAATCCTTCTTGCGCTTTCAGTCACTGACTTCTTCCACCTCTGACCTCTGAACCCAGATTTAAGGGACTCCTGTGATTAGCTCGGACATTCTTTTTTTTTAACATTTTTATTGGAGTATAACTGCTTTACAATGGTGTGTTAGTTGCTGCTGTATAACAAAGTGAATCAGCTATACATATACATACATCCCCATATCCCCTCCCTCTTGAGCTTCCCTCCCACCCTACATATCCCACCCCTCTAGGTGGTCACAAAGCACTGAGCTGATCTCCCTGTGCAATGTGGGTGCTTCCCACTAGCTATCTATTTTACATATATGTCCATGCCACTCTCTCACTTCTTCCCAGCTTCCCATTCCCCATCCCCATGTCCACAAGTCCATTCTCTACGCCTGCATCTTTGAATGATCTCCTTAAGGTCAACTGTGTCGTGGAGCATAACCTAACCCCAAGAATAAAAGCCACCATAGTCACAGTGCTGGGGATTAAATGGGGTGTGTACACTACGGAGCAGGGAATGTTGGGCACCATCTCAGAATTCTGCCTCCCACACCCTCTCCACGTACAGAGCTTGGTTTCTCTCTGCCAGTTTGGGAATACAATTCAATCCCATCCAGACCAAGAGTGTGAATACTACAGCTTTTTCTGATAAACTTGGTTTTCAAAGACATCTTCTCATTAACCTAACGTGATTTCCTCGTGCAATTTCAGGCAACACTTTGGGGAGATTTGAATGTAGGAGTGTTGGTAAGGAGAGCTTACGTTCAAGCCATGAGTAACTGTTCACCCCACTGTTCACACCACCCTACACTCCGGGGATGTGGGTTCTTACACTTGAGCAAAGAGAACACATAGGATCAGTCACCCTGAGTGAGAAGTACCAAGTCACATTATTTTTCCTCTTTTTTCCATCCTCAGAGGCTTACCCTGCTGGCCTTGCCTCAGCATTCCTCTTCAGTAATCCGGAAGTTATCAGGAAAAAAAGTTAAATCAGTTACAATCTAATTCTCATACAAAAAAAGAAAACAACCAATCAGCGTGTTGCAACATGCAGCACACTCTGCATAGCAAGAGGACCATCAAGTTGCCAGCTACTCTATATTCAGCATTCCTTCTTCCAGCAATCATTTCTATAATTAGTACTGGCACATTGTGCCTAATTAGATATTTCTGTGGCATATGGGCATGAAATGTATGTGTTCCTTAGTCACCCTACTTTACTGTTAAATTGTCTGCAGAGATTTTTCAAAAAATGAATAATTAAGCTTATTTCTTTGTCTCTTGTTTTCCAATTCCCTTAGATTCTATTCAGGTGATATAATTATACTGTATCCATGGCAATGCTCATTATCTGCATCTATAGGTGAAATCTTTGGGGGCTGCTGGTAAAATAATTTGTTCCTCTTAATCTGGCTTCAATCTGTACACCATAAATGATGAAGCAATTAAAGTCACTGATGCTAATATGGATTTACCCTTTAGTTAGCACGGCATGCTAATGCTCACATTCAATTACAAACTGCATTTCTTTTTCTCTTAAATTTAACAGAGAAATACATAAACCCCTTACCTGCATCAAAATTTTGTTCTAATGAATTGCTCAATTATAATACAATATATAATGCTCAAATATAATAATGCTACTGAAATGGTTGTGATATTTGTAGACAAGTTATAAACAAGAGTTTAAAATGTAAATAATAAATTCTACAAATCACTTCAAAACCAATTAACTTCAAAGTGTTGAAGCATTTAATAAAAGTCCCCTCTCTGACACCTTCAGGTACTAATCTTACAGATATACACCTTATGTCCTACTTTTAACTACTTTGCTGGTTGTAATGCACTGCTGATGAGTAAATAGCAAAGGATTTAGAGTCAAAAGACATGAGTTTGAATTTCAATCCTACCGCTTTCCACCTGTGAGGCCATCACCAAGTTACTGAACTTGTTCCCAGTCTTAGTTTCTTTATTTGAAGACTTAGAAGAATAATAATAATAACCTCATGAGATTCTTACAAGGATTAGAGAGAATATAATTGGCACCTAGTAAGTGACAAATAAATAGGGCTGCTCTTACTACTGCTGGAGTGATCCTGATGTGGAGCTCTGGGGGAAGACAGATTTTAGGCCATGTCCCAGAATTCCTGAATCAGAATCTTCAGTTTCACAAGATCCTCGGTGATTCAGGTGCACATTAAAATTTGGGAAGCACTGGTGTTGAAGACAGCAAGCTTGTGGAATGTGGATATTTTATTTTAGCCATGAAACATGAAGATCCTATGAAACAAGACCAAGTTACTAAACTTGTTCCCAGTCTTCTTTATTTGAAGACTTAGAATAATAATAAACTCATGAGATTCTTATGAGGATGAGAGAGAATATAATTGGCACCTAGTAAGTGACCAATAAATAGGGCTGCTCTTACTACTGCTGGAGTGATCCTGATGTGGAGCTCTGGGGGAAGACAGATTTTAGGCCATGTCCCAGAATTCCTGAATCAGAATCTTCAGTTTCACAAGATCCTCAGTGATTCAGGTGCACATTAAAATTTGGGAAACACTGGTGTTGAAGACAGCAAGCTTGTGGAATGTGGATGTTTTATTTTAGCCATGAAACATGAAGATGTTTCATGGGCTCTTTCCTAATACATGATTTGAAATGAAATTCCTTCTAATTTTTTTGCATGTGTTGACAAAGTCTAAGGGATAGAATTCCTCCTCTTTTCACTCCCAAGCTAACTGAAAAATTTAATAAAATAACACATCTACAGAGCCCTTAAAGATTCTATAGTCTAAACCTCATTTATATAGAGTAGGGGGACAAGGCCAAAGAGAGGAATGGGTTAGTGGTGGATCTGGCATCCCATTCTTCTTACTGGTTTAACATAAATATCCTCTAGACCACAGATTTAATCCAGTAAAAGTAGGTGAAAGCTTTATTTTCTTGGATGAATATAAGCCTAGCTACTTTAATTAGTTATTTAATAGGAGCAGGAAGCAAAGAATTAGGGTACAAACATGACATAGACAAATTAATAGAATGCTTAAGAGCTTAGACTTTGGAGTCAGATTCAAATCCTACTTGAGGCATCAGGCTGGTACGAAACTCCCTTCATCCTTAACCCTCTGAGCTTTGGTTTCTTCATCTGTGAAATGAAGTTAGTAAAAGGTGTTTTATAAAGTTGTGAATAATAAATGAGACCACATGTAAAGATTTAGCATAGAGCAAGGTACATAATAACTGCTCAATAAACGATGACAGTATTATTTACATTACTATTTGGCATGGCTAATGAGCTCACAGACAAGCAGGGAGAAAGCATGAACATGGGTAATTCACTCAGTGTCCCAAAAGGAGACAGAAATCACATCAGTTATTTTGTCAGGAAGAATAGTTCTACAAAGAACTATTCACTAGTTATGTGAGAAAAGAAAAGGCAAAAAGAGGACACCAGAGCATCCCAGAGTGAGTAGCTGCATGAAGTAGGATGAGGATTGTGGCAAAGAGTGAAGAGGGTGGAATTATTAAAACTTAGGAGCTTGGAGGAGGAGGCCTATGAAACCGGAAGTCAGATCTAAGAGAAGACAGTGCTTCTTGGCTGCTGTCTCTGACATGGACATCGTAAGTCTGGTTCTGGAAATTTGGGGGAAACTGCAAACTGGCTTCAACTGCTGCAGCTGGACAGAATTTCTGCTGCCTGAAGCCCACAGCTACGGAAAACAGGAAGCTAACAGGACAGAGCAATCTCTCCTCCTTCCTCTAGCCTTCCTGTCTCCCTCTGTGGTTCCCTACTTAGAAAGTCTACTAGGGAGCAGCTGGCAAAGGAGCAACGTGGCTTGTAGAGCAGCAGCCCAACCAGCATCCCAAAGCTCAGAATTGAAGGATGGATTTGGAGCTGAGAGACAATAGCTTTCTAAGGGGCACTACAGGCTGTTGTAATACAAAACTAAGCGATAAGGGTCATAAGAGAGTTTGCATTTTGGGGAATATGGGAGTCCAGAGAAAAACTAATTACTTCCAGCTGGGCACATAGTAGTCCATGAGCTACGCCTTAAAAAGGAGATAAGAATTTGCCCCATGGATCTTCTTCCTCCTCCACTTCCCCTTTCCCAACTCTATTAAAATAAGCATGGAAAAATGAGGAAGTGGGAGCTTGAGCATCATTACTCCAGGCTTCCATGAAGCTGGCAGATACATGATTCCTTGAAGCAGAGGGAAGAAGGAACAACTATGAACACAATCTTCACAAAGCAGTTCTTCTTTTCCATTTTTGTCTGTGGTTTGCCTCTGACTACTTAGGGTTTTAGGAAGTTTCTTGTGATTGTGTTTCTGACAGAATAACGGGGATCCAGGTAGAACAACAGTAACCATGAAATGCACAGAATCGAAGACACTGGGTGGGGTGTGCATTATCCAACCTTGGCGACAGCCTCCCTCTACTGGATGGAGAGTTTTAATTAAATAAGCTCTTGAGTTGGGGCATTCATCAGCAAACCATGTGCCAAATGCTGAACAAAGGTAAAACCTCTTCTTTCTCATAGATGAAACTCAGACAGCATCATGACATTAGCTTTACCTTCAGAAAAAAAGAAATCCCTCACAGAAAGTACCCTGGGAAAAATCCATTAGGATGTAAACAGGAACCAAGGGAAAAACTGGGGTGCAGCATCAAAGATGGAGAGAGGGGAGAAGTCACAACAAGTGTGTTTGCATTTTCCCAATTATAGACTAAATGCCACCAATCTTCTGCATTATGCATTAAATTTACATCAAAAACACGAACTAAGAGGCAAGTCATGTATCTGTTTTTTAAGAAAGATAAGGTGTGTGGTTACCGGGTTCTTTGAATTTTTTTTCTTTTTAAGGTGCTAGTCACATTTAATAAGTATCTTAAGCTCTCTGGATTCTTTCTCTTCCCTCTTCTAGAATAGATGATATGCATCACTTTTGTTAAGGAATCAAATAGACTTAATCAAAAGATACCAGATTGCAACACCTCCTTTGCACTGAGAGCCCATTTATAACCATTTGCTAAAAGAATACCAGAAATATACACGAATAGTATATTATGGAGTGTGTTCATTTACTAGGGCTGCCATAATAAAATACCACAGACTCAGTGGCTTAAACAACAGAAATTTGTTTTCAAACAGTTCTGTATGCTGGAAGTCCAAGATCAAGGTACCACTAGGGTTGGTTTCTCTCCAAGCAGACCTCTGTCCTTGGCTTGCAGAAAACCACTTTCAGGCTGCGTCCTCACATGGACTTTTCTCTGTGTGGGCCTATCCTGGTATCTCTTCCTCTTCTTATAAGGACACTAGTTATATTGGATTAGGACCGCATCTTAGAAGCCTCATTTTAACTTAATTACCCCTCAAAGACCATATCTTTGGATAAGGTTACGGTCTGAAATACTGACGGTTAGGACTTCAACACATGAATTTTGGCGGGACACAATTCATCCCATAATACTTAGTAAGTGTAAATATGTCAACATAATAAGATATGGATTTCTACTAAAGTACCAACTCTCTATATCATTGATTCTTATAAAGTTTAAAAATTAGGGGAAATTCATTTTAAGTATAATAAGCAGAAAAGAAACAATATAGCAAAAGCATTAAAAATAGATGCTAACACTGGGAAAAATAATATTTCCAAGAATTATGTATTCCTATAGCTTCTCTACCAGGTAAAAGGCATGATATTGGGTCTGCCTTGGCCGTATATAGAGGACAAAGAGTATTAGGCTCGAGGTATAACCTAAGATTAAGATAGTTAAAGACCTATACACCGAAAGCTATAAGACATTGATGAAAGAAATTGAAAAGACACAAATAGAGTTCCGGGTAAGATGGCGGAAGAGTAAGACGCGGAGATCACCTTCCTCCCCACGGATACACCAGAAATACAGCTACACGTGGAACAACTCCTACAGAACACCTACTGAACGCTGGCAGAAGACCCCAGACCTCCCAAAAGGCAAGAAACTCCCCACATACCTGGGTAGGGCAAAGCGCAGAGATCCCCACACAGAGGATCGGTGCCGAGCGGCACTCACCAGCCCGAGAGGCTTGTCTGCTCGCCCGCCGGGGCGCGCAGCGCTGGAAGCTGAGGCTCGGGCTTCGGTCAGAGCGCAGGGAGAGGACTGGGGCTGGCGGCGAGAACTCAGCCTGAAGGGGGCTAATGTGCCACAGCTAGCCGGGAGGGAGTCCAGGAAAACTCTGGAGCTGCCGAAGAGGCAAGAAACTTTTTCTTCCCTCTTGGTTTCCTGGTGCGCGAGGAGAGGGGATTAAGAGCGCTGCTTAAAGGGGCTCCACAGACGGGCGCGAGTCGCGACTGAAAGCGCGGAGCCCAGTGACGGGCGTGGGACGCTGGGGCTGCTGCTGCCGCCGCCAAGAAGCCTGTGTGCGAGCGCAGGTCACTGTCCACACCGCCCTTCCGGGAGCCTGTGCAGCCCGCCACTGCCGGGGTCCCGGGATCCAGGGGCGGCTTCCCTGGGAGAACGCACGGCGCGCCTCGGGCTGGTGCAACGTCACGCCGACCTCTGCCGCTGCAGGCTCGCCCCGCACTCCGTGCCCCTCCCTCCCGCCCGGCCTGAGTGAGCCAGAGTCCCCGAAGAGACTGCTCCTTTAACCCTGTCCTGTCTGAGCGAAGAACAGACGCCCTCCGGCGACCTACACACAGAGGCGGGGCCAAATCCAAAGCTGAGACCCAGGAGCTGTGAGAACAAAGAAGAGAAAGGGAAACCTCTCCCAGCAGCCTCAGAAGCAGCGGATTAAAGCTCCACAATCAACTTGATGTACCCTGCATCTGTGGAATACATGAATAGACAACACATCATCCCAAATTGAGGAGCCAGGAGTCAGTGCTGTGCCTCTGAGGTGGGAGAGCCAACTTCAGGACACTGGTCCACAAGAGACCTCCCAGCTCCACATAATATCAAACGGCAAAAATCTTCCAGAGATCTCCATCTCAACACCAGCACCCAGCTTCACTCAACGACCAGCAAGCTACAGTGCTGGACACCCTATGCCAAACAACTAGCAAGACAGGAACACAACGCCACCCATTAGCAGAGAGGAGGCCTAAAATCATAAAAAGTCTGCAGACACCCCAAAACACACCACCAGACGTGGACCTGCCCACCAGAAAGACAAGATCCAGCCTCATCCACCAGAACACAGGCACTAGTCCCCTCCACCAGGAAGCCTACACAACCCTCTAAACCAACCTTAGCCACTGGGGACAGACACCAAAAACAACGGGAACTACGAACCTGCAGCCTGCAAAAAGGAGACCCCAAACACAGTAACATAAGCAAAATGAGAAGACAGAAAAACAGACAGCAGGAGAAGGAGCAAGATAAAAACCCACCAGATCTAACAAATGAAGAGGTAATAGGCAGTCTACCTGAAAAAGAATTCAGAATAATGATGGTAAAGATGATCCAAGATTCTATTTCCCAGATCCAAAATCTTGGAAATAGAATAGACAAAATGCAAGAAACAGTTAACAAGGACCTAGAAGAACTAAAGATGAATCAAGCATCGATTAAAAACACAATACATGAAATAAAAAATACTCTAGATGGGATCAATAGCAGAATAACTGAGGCAGAAGAACGGATAAGTGAGGTGGAAGATAAAATAGTGGAAATAACTGCTGCAGAGCAAAATAAAGAAAAAAGAATGAAAAGAACAGAGGACAGTCTCAGAGACCTCTGGGACATTAAACGCACCAACATTCGAATTATAGGGGTTCCAGAAGAAGAAGAGAAAAAGAAAGGGACTGAGAAAATATTTGAAGAGATTATAGTTGAAAACTTCCCTAATATGGGAAAGGAAATAGTTAATCAAGTCCAGGAGGCACAGAGAGTCCCATACAGAATAAATCCAAGCAGAAATACACCAAGACACATATTAATCAAACTGTCAAAAATTAAACACAAAGAAATCATATTAAAAGCAGCAAGGCAAAAACAACAAATAACACACAAGGGAATCCCCATCAGGATAACAGCTGATCTCTCACCAGAAACTCTACAAGCCAGAAGGGAGTGGCAGGACATAATTAAAGTGATGAAGGAGAAAAACCTGCAACCAAGATTACTCTACCCAGCAAGGATCTCATTCAGATTTGATGGAGAAATTAAAACGTTTACAGACAAGCAAAAGCTGAGAGAGTTCAGCACCACCAAACCAGCTTTACAACAAATGCTAAAGGAACTTCTCTAGGCAAGAAACACAACAGAAGGAAAAGACCTACAATAACGAACCCAAAACAATTAAGAAAATGGGAATAGGAACATACATATCAATAATTACCTTAAATGTAAATGGACTAAATGCTCCCACCAAAAGACACAGATTGGCTGAATGGATACAAAAACAAGACCCATATATATGCTGTCTACAAGAGACCCACTTCAGACCTAGAGACACATACAGACTGAAAGTAAGGGGATGGAAAAAGATATTCCATGCAAATGGAAATCAGAAGAAAGCTGGAGTAGCAATTCTCATATCAGACAAAATAGACTTTAAAATAAAGACTACTAGAAGAGACAAAGAAGGACACTACATAATGATCAAGGGATCGATCCAAGAAGAAGATATAACAATTGTAAATATTTATGCACCCAACATAGGAGCACCTCAATACATAAGGCAAATACTAACAGCCATAAAAGGAGAAATCGACAGTAACACACTCATAGTAGGGGACTTTAACACCCCACTTTCACCAACGGACAGATCATCCAAAATGAAAATCAATAAGGAAACACAAGCTTTAAATGATACATTAAACAAGATGGACTTAATTGATATTTATAGGACATTCCATCCAAAAACAACAGAATACACATTATTCTCAAGTGCTCATGGAACATTCTCCAGGATAGATCATATCTTGGGCCACAAATCAAGCCTTGGTAAATTTAAGAAAATTGAAATTGTATCAAGTATCTTTTCCGACCACAATGCTATGAGACTAGATATCAATTACAGGAAAAGAGCTGTAAAAAATACAAACACATGGAGGCTAAACAATACACTACTTAATAACGAAGTGATCACTGAAGAAATCAAAGAGGAAATTTAAAAATACCTAGAAACAAATGACAATGGAGACAGGATGACCAAAAACCTATGGGATGCAGCAAAAGCAGTTCTAAGAGGGAAGTTTATAGCAATACAATCCCACCTTAAGAAACAGGAAACATCTCGAATAAACAACCTAACCTTGCACCTAAAGCAATTAGAGAAAGAAGAACAAAAACATCCCAAAGTTAGCAGAAGGAAAGAAATCATAAAAATCAGATCAGAAATAAATGAAAAAGAAATGAAGGAAATGATAGCAAAGATCAATAAAACTAAAAGCTGGTTCTTTGAGAAGATAAACAAAATTGATAAACCATTAGCCAGACTCATCAAGAAAAAAAGGGAGGGCTTCCCTGGTGGCGTAGTGGTTGGGAGTCCGCCTGCCGATGCAGGGGACGCGGGTTTGTGCCCCGGTCCGGGAAGATCCCACGTGCCGCGGAGCGGCTGGGCCCGTGGGCCATGGCCGCTGGGCCTGCGTGTCCGGAGCCTGTGCTCCGCAACGGGAGACGCCACAACAGTGGGAGGCCTGCATACCGCAAAAAAGAAAAAAAAAAAGAAAAAAAGAAAAAAAGGGAGAAGACTCAAATCAATAGAATTCGAAATGAAAAAGGAGAAGTAACAACTGACACTGCAGAAATACAAAAGATCATGAGAGATTACTATAAGCAACTCTATGCCAATAAAATGGACAACCTGGAAGAAATGGACAAATTCTTAGAAATGCACAACCTGCCAAGACTGAATCAGGAAGAAATAGAAAATATGAACAGACCAATCACAAGCACTGAAATTGAAACTGTGATAAAAAATCTTCCAACAAACAAAAGCCCAGGACCAGATGGCTTCACAGGCGAATTCTATCAAGCATTTAGAGAAGAGCTAACACCTATCCTTCTGAAACTCTTCCAAAATATAGCAGAGGGAGGATCACTCCCAAACTCATTCTACGAGGCCACCATCACCTTGATACCAAAACCAGACAAGGATGTCACAAAGAAAGAAAACTACAGGCCAATATCACTGATGAACATAGATGCAAAAATCCTCAACAAAATACTAGCAAACAGAATCCAACAGCACATTAAAAGGATCATACACCATGATCAAGTGGGGTTTATCCCAGGAATGCAAGGATTCTTCAATATACGCAAATCAATCAACGTGATATACCATATTAACAAATTGAAGGAGAAAAACCATATGATCATCTCAATAGATGCAGAGAAAGCTTTCGACAAAATTCAACACCCATTTATGATAAAAACCCTGCAGAAAGTAGGCATAGAGGGAACTTTCCTCAACATAATAAAGGCCATATATGACAAACCCACAGCCAGCATCGTCCTCAATGGTGAAAAACTGAAACCATTTCCACTAAGATCAGGAACAAGACAAGGTTGCCCACTCTCACCACTCTTATTCAACCTAGTTTTGGAAGTTTTAGCCACAGCAATCAGAGAAGAAAAGGAAATAAAAGGAATCCAAATTGGAAAAGAAGAAGTAAAGCTGTCACTGTTTGCAGATGACATGATACTATACATAGAGAATCCTAAAGATGCTACCAGAAAACTACTAGAGTTAATCAATGAATTTGGTAAAGTTGCAGGATACAAAATTAATGCACAGAAATCTCTGGCATTCCTGTACACTAATGATGAAAAATCTGAAAGTGAAATCAAGGAAACACTCCCATTTACCACTGCAACAAAAAGAATAAAATATCTAGGAATAAACCTACCTAAGGAGACAAAAGACCTGTATGCAGAAAATTATAAGACACTGATGAAAGAAATTAAAGATGATACAAATAGATGGAGAGATGTACCATGTTCTTGGATTGGAAGAATCAACATTGTGAAAATGACTCTACTACCCAAAGCAATCTACAGATTCAATGCAATCCCTATCAAACTACCACTGGCATTTTTCACAGAACTAGAACAAAAAATTTCACAATTTGTATGGAAACACAAAAGACCCCGAATAGCCAAAGCAACCTTGAGAACGAAAAATGGAGCTGGAGGAATCAGGCTCCCTGACTTCAGACTATACTACAAAGCTATAGTAATCAAGACAGTATGGTACTGGCACAAAAACAGAAAGATAGATCAATGGAACAGGATAGAAAGCCCAGAGTTAAACCCACGGACATATGGTCACCTTATCTTTGATAAAGGAGGCAGGAATGTACAGTGGAGAAAGGACAGTCTCTTCAATAAGTGGTGCTGGGAAAACTGGATAGGGACATGTAAAAGTATGAGATTAGATCACTCCCTAACACCATACACAAAAATAAGCTCAAAATGGATTAAAGACCTAAATGTAAGGCCAGACACTATCAAACTCTTAGAGGAAAACATAGGCAGAACACTCTATGACATAAATCACAGCAAGATCCTTTTTGACCCACCTCCTAGAGAAATGGAAATAAAGACAAAAATAAACACATGGGACCTAATGAAACTTCAAAGCTTTTGCACAGCAAAGGAAACCATAAACAAGACCAAAAGACAACCCTCAGAATGGGAGAAAATATTTGCAAATGAAGCAACTGACAAAGGATTAATCTCCAAAATTTATAAGCAGCTCATGCAGCTCAATAACAAAAGAACAAACAACCCAATCCAGAAATGGGCAGAAGACCTAAATAGACATTTCTCCACAGAAGATATACAGACTGCCAACAAACACATGAAAGGATGCTCAACATCTTTACTCATTAGAGAAATGCAAATCAAAACTACAATGAGATATCACCTCACACCAGTCAGAATGGCCATCATCAAAAAATCTAGAAACAATAAATGCTGGAGAGGGTGTGGAGAAAAGGGAACACTCTTGCACTGCTGGTGGGAATGTGAATTGGTACAGCCGCTATGGAGAACAGTATGGAGGTTCCTTAAAAAACTACAAATAGAACTACCATATGACCCAGCAATCCCACTACTGGGCATATACCCTGAGAAAACCATAATTCAAAAAGAGACATGTACCAAAATGTTCATAGCAGCCCTATTTACAATAGCCCGGAGATGGAAACAACCTCAGTGTCCATCATCGGATGAATGGATAAAGAAGATGTGGCACATATATACAATGGAATATTACTCAGCCATAAAAAGAAATGAAATTGAGCTATTTGTAATGAGGTGGATAGACCTAGAGTCTGTCATACAGAGTGAAGTAAGTCAGAAAGAGAAAGACAAATACTGTATGCTAACACATATATATGGAATTTAAGAAAAAAAATGTCATGAAGAACATAGGGGTAAAACAGGAATAAAGACAGACCTACTAGAGAATGGACTTGAGGATATGGGGAGGGGGAAGGGTAAGCTGTGACAAAGTGAAAGAGCGGCATGGACATATATACACTACCAAACGTAAGGTAGATAGCTAGTGGGAAGCAGCTGCATAGCACAGGGAGATCAGCTCGGTGCTTTGTGACCGCCTGGAGGGGTGGGATAGGGAGGGTGGGAGGGAGACGCAAAAGGGAGGGGATATGGAAACATATGTATATGTATAACTGATTAAGTTTGTTATAAAGCAAAAAAAAAAAAAAAAGACACAAATAAATGGAAAGGTAGTCCATGCTCATGGATTGGAAGAATTAATATTGTTAAAATGTCCATACTACCCAAAGCAATCTCTGTAGATTCAATGCAATCCTTATCAAATTTCCAAGGTCATTTTTCACAAAAATAAATCAAACAATCATAAAATTTGTATGGAATCAAAAATCTCAATTAGCCAAAACAATCTTGAGAAAGAATAAAGCTATAGGTATCATGGTCCCTGATTTCAAACAATATTACAAAGCTAGAGTAATCAAAACATATAGTATTGGCATAAAAACACACACATAGATCAATGGAACAGAATACAGAGCCCCAAAATAAACCCATGCATTTGTGGTCAACTAATTTATGACAATGAGACCAAGAATATACAATTGGGAATAGACAGTCTCTTCAATAAATCGTGCTAGGAAAACTGGACAGCCACATGCAAAAGAATGAAAACGGACCACTATCTTACACCATACACAAAAATTAACTCAAAAGCCATTAAAGAATTGAACAAAGGACCTGAAACCATAAAACTTTTAGAAGAAAACATAGGCAGTAAGCTCCTTGACATTACTCATGGCAGTGAGTCTTTGGATTTGACTTTAAAAGCAAAGGCAACAAAATCAAAAATAAACAAGTGAAATTATATCAAACTAAAAAGCCTCTGTACAGCAAATGAAACCATCATAAAATGAAAAGGCCATATGTGAAATCTAAAAAATAAAACAAACTAATGAATATAACAAGAAGGAAACAGTCTCACAGATATACAGAACAAACTAGTGGTTACCAGTAGAGAAAGGGAAGGGGGCAGGGCAAGACAGGGGTAGGGGATTAAGAGGTGCAAACTAGTATGTATAAAATAGATAAGCTACAAGGATATATTGTACAACGCAAGGAATATAGCCATATTTTGTAACTACAAATGGAGTATAACCTTTAAAAATTGTGAATCATTATTTTGGATACCTGTAACTTATATAATATTGTACATCAACTATATCTCAATAAAAAATGTTTTTAATGAAAAAGCAACCTACTCAATGGGAGAACGGAAAATATTTGCAAATTATATATCTGATATGGGTCAATATCCAAAATATATAAGGAACTCATACAATTAAATAGCAAAACAAAACAAAAACCAAACAACCCAGTTAAAAAATGGCCAGAGGATCTGAATAGACATTTTTCCAAAGAAGAGAGAGGGACAACAGATACATTAAAAATTTCAACATCACTAATCATCAGGGAAATGCAAATCAAAACCACAAAGAGGTATTATATCATACCTGTTAGAATGGCTATTATCCAAAAGATAAGAAATAACAAGTGTTGGTGAGACTGTGGAGAAAAGGGAACTCTTGTGCACTACTGGGGCAAATACAAATTGGTGCAGTCACTATGGAAAACAGTATAGTGTTTTCTCAAAAAATTAAAAATAGAACTACCATATGATCCATGAATTCCATGTCTGGGTATTTTTCTGAAGAAAATGAAAACACTAACTTGAAAAGATATATGCACCCTCATATTCATTCCAACATTATTTACAATAGCCAAGACATGGAAGCAACCTAAGTGTCCACTGACGGATGAATGGATAAAGGAGATGTAGTACATATATACAATGAAATATTATTCAGCCATAAAAAAGAATAAAAGCCTGCCATTTGTAAAAACATGGATAGAGCTTGAGGGTTTTTTGCTAAGTGAAATAAGTCAGACAGGCAAAGACCGATTGATTTCACTTATATGTGGAATCTAAAAACAAAACAAAGCCAACAAAGAAACAAAACAAAAACAAACTCCTAGATACAGAGAATAGATTAGTGGTTACTCTGGCAGAGGAGAAGAAAGCTGCGCGGTGGGTGAGGGGGGGTAGGCAACACAGGTAAATGGGGTCAACTGTATAGTGATGGATGGTAATTGGACTTGTGTATACTCTGTAGTGTACACAGATGTTGAACTATTATGCTATCCACCTGAAACTGATATAATAATACTTAAAAAAAAACAGAGTTCATAGACTTAGAGATCAGACTGGTGGTTGACAGAGGTTGGGGACAAGGGTTGGGTGAAATAAGTGATGGGGGTCTCAAAAGCTATAAACTTCCAGTTATAAAATAAATAAGTCGGGCTTCCCTGGTGGCGCAGTGGTTGAGAGTCCGCCTGCCGATGCAGGGGACGTGGGTTCGTGCCCCGGTCTGGGAGGATCCCACATGCCGCAGAGCAGCTGGGCCCGTGAGCCATGGCCGCTGGGCCTGCGCATCTGGAGCCTGTGCTCCGCAACGGGAGAGGCCACGACAGTGAGAGGCCCGCGTACTGCAAAAAAAAATAAATAAATAAATAAATAAAATAAATAAGTCATGGGGCTGTAATGTAAAGCATGGTGACTAGAGTTAATAATACAGTATTACATATTTGAAAGTTGCTAAGAAAGTAAAACTTAAAAGTTCTCATCACAAGAAAAATAAATTTTATGTATATAACTAGGCTATGTATGGTGATGGACGTTAACTAGCCTTACTGCGGTGATCATTTCTCGATGCATATAAATATCAAATCATTATGCTGTATACCTGAAAGTAATATAATGTTATAATCAATTTTATACAATAAAAAATAGAAGTCAATAGATAGAGAGGCAAACAGACAGACAGACAGACTGTCGGCAGTTACCTCATTTAAGTTTGCCAAGGCCAGTCTGCTCAAAGTGACTGTCAGTGTATTGACTAAGACATATATGACTATGAGGGAATACCACCCCCTTCTCTGTGCCATTGTTCTGTATGTGAAAGATCACTGGTGAAGAAGAGTTTTGTATGCAGACATATAGCTGAAAAATCAAACACAACAAAAATAGGTAAGAGACCCTTCACCTTATATGCATAACTATCCAAAAACTTCGCTTGAATGGAAGGTGACACTCCGTATATACCTTTTGTGCAGACTGTGACATGCACTAATGAGGTCCAGTTTGCTGCCTATCAAAAAGCATTCTTCTTTGTCAATAGCTACCCACTGTGGATGAGGACTGCAGTCTTCATAGTGACAGATATGGTCAGCATTTCAAAGGAACCAACATCTTCAACTGAACAAAACCAATTGAATACAAACGTATTGGCTATAATCTCCAAGTGGAATAGCCGTGTTCATAATTCTCAAAACAAAAATAGAGTACAGTGTCTTTGTCCTGAAGCAAATCCTACTCAAAGTGATGCTGACTCCCATTAAACCATGTTGGTCATGAGAAATTATTAAAGAGATATTTTCTGTTTAAGGTTCTTTGCTTTAATAAATCTCAGCCCCAAAGGTTTTCTTCTTTAGTTCTGAGCAAAATGTAGAATCATTCCTTGTGGAAATATAAAAGTTGGCAGTGTTGTAATACATTATAACCCTTAATGTGCTTTGTATAGGGAGAAACCTACAAAAACTGGTATTTATAGAATTTTCATGGCTGGTCTCAATGGATCGGTCACACAATTTTTAATCCAAGAATGAACACTAAAAATCTTCACATAACTTTACACTATTTCAAATGTTCTAGATACGAAATATTTAAGGAAAATCATTCTGGGGAATAATTTTCCCACTGTCAGCAGTTTCTCTTTTCCTGCTCATATCCCTTGACAAGGTATAATAAACTCTAACTCTCAAATGCAAACTCTGATGGGTTTGTAATGAGATTTTGCTTTGAAATTTAGTTATGTTCCCACAACTACGCCATAGGTGATGATAGTCACATGAATTTAAGGGGCATAAGAAAAAAATTATATTATTCAAGTGTTTTGGACATGGGGCTTTTCATAAAATTTGAGACATTCATGCACATTTTGAGTTATATAATTATTCCACTGACTACAGATTTTAAAAAGAGTACCCTTGGTAGTTATGTAGCTGCAGTTTCACGCTGCTCTCTTGCTGCAGAGGTGGATAGCTACGTACGGACTCTGTTCCTCCCACCTTCTCATTTAAAAATAAACCTCTAAAGAACTTGAATGCAAAAACATTACCTTAACATTTCATTAATAATTTCAATGCAAAAAAGCAAAAGTAATATGAAACCACCCACACAGAATATGTTATATTCTTGAGTTCCTGTTATATTTGTAAAATGATTCTTAGTTTAGAAAGGAAAGATCTAGGTTATCAAAGTAGTATTCATCCAAAGAAAGTTAACTTCTGTTTTAAAATTTTTTGAATATACTTATTTTTAAAGACAATAAGACTAGAACAGATTTTCTACCAATTTGTATTCCTGTGCTTGATGTGATCTAAATGCATATATTGCAATTTTGCAACTATGACAAAACTATTGTTCTTTTTACTTATTATTATTACTTTTAAAAACTATTTTTATCATAATAGAACATTATACTATATATTATTTTAATAATGACAACATTTTTTACATGAGATATATATAAAAAGTAAATGGAATGTGAATATAAATATAAAAAGTAAAGAAATGAATCAGATCAAAGCAATTTTTCAGAAGAAGACAAGAGGTACTAAACAACAACAATAATCTTTTATGTAAAAATGCTCTCGATAAAAGTTGTTCCTCAGACTTCTTAATCTTTCCTAGGCTCAGTTTCACCACTCATGGTATTAAAGAACTATGAGGAAAATTACTGTAGTGAAAGGTATTCAAATACACTATTCTGAATATTGTCATAATAAACATTTTATACCACATGGGTGTTGCTTACAAGAATCTGTGCTTCTTGTTCACATGGTTATCCACCAGCAACAAAAGGAAAGACAGTAAAAACATGGCTTGGAATTTTTCAAACTAGTCCAGCCTTGTCATAGGAGTAAAGGAACTCAAGACAGGCTGAAAACATTGTTAGGTGGAGTATAAGGTCAGAGTCAGGAAGGATACTCAGGAAGTTTCCATTTTATTTGGAGTCTGTTTAGCTGAATTAGGATGACAGGAAAGAAGTAGGTAGTTTCTTTTATCCCGGATAAACTGGAAGCAACCAAACCCCCAGGTAGACACACACTATCTGGCAATCAGCTGTGGTGTGGGGTCCTTTGGAAAGAATCTTAGGGGCAGAAAGCCAAGGCCGGGGCATCCACACTTCACGTGGCTGACCACTGCTTGGCCTAGGGAGTAACCCCCTCGGGATGCAAGATTCACAGTCTTATAGATAAATTAGATATGCGATGCCCTTCTTGTTTATTTCTTTAAACCACAGTTCTCTGAAGGTGAAATTCATGACAGCTTCCTACTACACCTGCCCCTTTTTATTAATAAATCAACACGGAAGCACACAGTAATAATAAACTAAGCACTAGAAAGGCACAGAAAGGAAACAAACGAAAGTTTGGTAAATACTCGGCCTCACATGAAATCTAAATTTTAACACAATTATATCTTTATCATTCTCACCTGTCATGCTGTCAAATATTTTTAATAATGATAAGCCATGCTAGAAAAGGATCAGGCACACACTTTTTTCTCATACACCACTGGTCTCAGTACATCCACCTAAGAATGCAATGTGGCAGTATGTGTCAAGGGATTTAATGATGTTCACCACGACTGTGCCGACAATTCCACCTTGAAAACTGGATACTTAGAGGGAAAAAACTAAGAAAACAATGAAGAACTATGTGCATAGATGATCCTCAGAGGACTATTCATGGGAACACCTTACATGTACTACAGAAGGCTAATCTCTAACAAAATCTGTGGGGTTCTGCTCCTACTTCGAAGGCAGAAACTGCAAGACAATGTCTGTCCCACCCTCAATCATAACTTCCTTGAGTCTATCAGAGACCTGACGTTGCAAGGCAAACAAATCAACTGAATTCTAAAGAATGAAAAACCCCACCTACGTGTCCGAGCACACGAACAAGTTCATCTTTGAAAGCACAGGCAGAAGAGGTGGTTATCTTACAAGCAGGCAAGGGGAAAGCAGCTAAACTCATACTAATTCTTGAAGGCCAAGTGTGGGCTAACATGACAGTTCAACGCACCGGAGAGCCCCTTATGTGAGACAGCCTTCACTCATTCACAAACATTTCCAAGGGTTCTGCTGGGTGCTCACGACACAGACAGGGAGCGAAGCGGGAGAAAAAGAGAGCTTTCCTCCGTGGGCCACAGGAACTCCTGCTAACTTCCCAGACCTCTCACTCACAGGAAGCAAAAGCCTGAAGCCACTGGAGAAGAGGTAAGAAATATTCCTATTCGCAGGTCCCAAGAAAAGATCTATTACTTCTGAGGGAGAAAGAGAAAAAAGAAACTCCTTCCTCTGGGAAAAGGATAGGAAGCCTTCAGTGTCCCGTACCCATGCAAAGCTGTTTTTGGGTGAAGGAGAGCAAACTGTCTCCTACCCGAGACCTCCACAGATACAAAGCAGAGTTTGGCTGCCATCAGGAGGTGGGGGCAGGCAGAAGAACACTGAGAAAGCCCCACCCTCAACACTCAGATGCAAAAGACCTGACTACTACTGCAGCTGGACCAAGAAAACGAAGGACTTCCCTTCCCCCACCATGAGCTGAGAGCTCACTGCTGGGAGAAAAGCAGAAGTGTAGAGAGAGATGTCCCTGGATGTGCAGATGGGCAGGGACTATTGAAGCTGAGGGAGCTGAGGCAGGAGCCTAAAAAGCACCTGCCCACCCTCCAGGTGGAGGAATTTGAAATCTGGGATGCACCGCTGGTAACTGTAGCAACAGAAAAACCCAAACCCAGCTCACCTGATGAACTCAATCTCCCATACTGAGCCATACAAACAAAGTGCCCATTTCCACTACTGTTTTATACAAAGTGCCTCCACTACTGTTTTATACAAATTGCCTCACTTTCAATAAAAAACTACAAGACACATAGAAAAGCAAGAAAAAAAAAAAGGAATTAAACCACTGTCAACAGAAAAAGCAATAAATTGTCCCCATTATGCAGGCATTAGAAATAATACTTAGGAACTTTCCTGGTGGTGCAGTGGTTAAGAATCTGCCTGCCAATGCAAGGGACATGGGTTCAAGCCCTGGTCCGGGAAGATCCCACATGCCGCAGAGCAACTAACCCCGTGAGCCACAACTACTGAGTCTGTGCTCTAGAGCCCACGAGACACAACTACTGAGCCCATGTGCCACAACTATGGAAGCCCGTGCACCTAGAGCCTGTGCTGCGCAATAAGAGAAGCCACCACAATGAGAAGCCCGCACACCGCAATGAAGTGTAGCCCCCACTTGCCGCAACTAGAGAAAGCCTGTGCACAGCAACGAAGACCCAACACAGCCCAAAATAAATAAATTTATTTTTAAAAAATAAAAAGAAAGAATACTTAGAATATAGAAATACTCCCATGGTGTGGTCATTGCCTTAGGAAAAAAGTTCAGACAGACATCTCCTCATATTCACGTAAACTAATATACAGAAGAAATTCCTGGAAGCATTATACCAATAATAGTGCTTGTACTCAGGGGGGCGAGACTATCTTTTTTTTAATGTGCTTTTCTTTCTATTTTCATAGTCCAGATTTAATGCATGGTCACAAATTTTATACAACAATAATAATAATCTTTCTCTAATAAAAACATGTATAACTGTAAAATTTTTTCATAATATTTTTCATAATATTTGGTTGTCTAAAAGGAGCTTAAAGTGCTTGGCTACCAGAAAGGTTACAAATACCAGACTGTTCAGTGAAAAAGAGACCACCAACTAGCGGCCAAAATGTTTAATTCACCTGCAACTGAAAGGCTGGACAAAACAAAATACCACAAAACATGATTCCTAATCATTTAAGTAATGGTAAAGTTGCAACGGTCAACATTATCAGTTTAGCATTTACTAAGTGGTATGAATACTACATATACGAGCTAATTTAATACTCATAAATTCATGAAATACCAATATGGTTCTTATTTACAGATAAGAAAACTGATGTCTAAACTTTGAATATATTTAAAGCATCAGCAGGTATCAAACACATTAATATTAAATAACTAATGATGATCATGACTGTAAAAATAGCTGTCATCTACTAATCACCTGCTATATTCTAGACTCTGTCCTAAGTGTTTTATTAATAGATATGGTTTCAAAATAACTTTTAAACTGAGGCTCAGAGAGTATAGTGAACTAGCCCAAAATCATGCAGCTAGTAAGGCAAGGTGCCCAGAATCAAAGAGAGATCTATCATGCTTCAAAGTGCAGACTCTTAACCCGTGTGCTTTATACACATGACATTAAAGGTCTTGGGATCAGAACGTTCTGCCAAGTTCCTTCCTGTAACATAACTTGAAATATTTTATAGGGTATACTTGATTTTTACCAGGGCTTTGGATTCCGATTTGGTAAATCTTCCTTGGTTGCTGGTTTTGACTCATTCCTATCCAGACCCGGACAGCCCCCTGACTTTGCAGGGAGGGATTTCTCTCTGCTTCTTATAGACTACCAACAAAGCCCATGTGTTTATCGCTAATCAACCTGCTTCTAGGCCTCCAGCATTTCCATCATAGGCTTTAGCTTTCCCTGGAAATAAAGGCAGTTTTTCACTTTTGTTGTTGTTGTTGTTATAAGAACATTTAACATGACACCTAGCGTTTTAACAAATTGTTAAGTGTACAATAGGGTGTTGGTAACTACAGACACAAAGTTGTACAGCAGATCTCTAGACTTATTCATCTTGCATGACTGCAACTTCATATCCATTGAATAAAAACTTCCCATTTCTCCTTACTCCCAGCTCATGGATCCCACTATTCTACTCTGCTATTTTAGATTCCTCATACGTATTAGTCAGGGCTCTCCAGAGAAACAGAACCATTAGGAAATATATAAGGAGAGATGATAGATAGATAGATAGATAGATAGATAGATAGATAGATAGATAGATAGAGATTATAGGAATTGACTCACACAATTACGGAGGTTGAGAAGTACCACAATTTGCTATCTGTAATCTGTAAAACCAAGAAAGCCAATGGTATAAATCAGTCCAATTCCAAAGGTCTGAGAACCAGGGGGCTGTTAGTATAAGTCATGGAGTCCAAAGGCCCGGGAACCAGGAGTTCTGATAGCCAAGGGCAGGAAAATATGGATGTCCCAGCTCAGGAAAAGAGTGAATTTAACCTTCCTTTGTCTCTTTGTTCTATTCAGGCCCTCAAAGGATTGGATGGTGCCCACCCACATTGGTGAGGGTGGATATCTTTACTCAGCTTAATAAATCAAATGCTAATCTCTTCCCAAAACAACCCCCATGGACACAGCCAGAAACAGCATTTTACCAACTATCTGGGCATCGCTTAGCCCAGTCAAGTTGACATAAATTAATCATAACATCATATAAGTAGAATCATGCAGTATTTGTCTTTCTGTGACTGGCTTATGTAACTTCTCATGATGTCTTCCAGGTTCATTTTTCCTATAACATACTGCAGAATATATATACACATATCTTCTTTATCTATTCATCCATTAATGGGCATTTTGGTTATTCCTACATACTGCTTATTGTAAATAATGCTGCAGTGAATATGGAACTACAGATAACTCTTCAAGATCCTGTTTTCAATTCTTTTGGATAAATACCCAGAAACACGATTGCTGGATCATATGGTAGTTCTATTTTTAATTTTCTGAGGAACCATCATACTGTTTTTCATAGCAATTGCACCATTTTGCATTCCACCAGCAGCATGCAAGGGTTTCAGTTTCTCCACATCCTCTCTAACACTTATATTTTTTGTTGTTTTTATAATAGCTATCCCAACAGATATGGGTTGATATCTCATTGTTGCTTTGATTTGCATTTCCTTCATGATTAGTTATGTTGAGAATCTTTATATCTGTCGGTCATTTGTATTTTCTCTTTGGAAAAATGTGTATTCAAGTCCTTTGCCCATTTATTAATCAGGTTATTTATTTTTTGCTATTGAGCTATAGGAGTTCCTTATATATTATAGATATTAACCCCTTACCAGCTATATGGTTTGCAAGTATTTTCTCCCATTTCATAGGCTGACTTTTCACTGTGTTATTTGTTGCTATGCAGAAGCTTTTGAATTTGATGTAGTCCCACTTGTTTATTTTTGCTTTTGTTGCCTGAGCTTTTCGTGTCATATCCAAGAAATCATTGCCAACACCAGTGTCATGAAACTATTTCCTTCACTTCCCCATCTGCTTCTTCGTTTCTAAAATAATGCCTCTCTTTTTCCTGTTGTTATACCTTTACTGTAAAGGAGAGAGTAGCAATAAATGTGTGTATTCAATCTGTCTTGCTCTGATGAAAGTTCTAAAGTTTGCTTTGAATTTCACATATATCTGGATTTACAGAGAAGTCAGACTAGTACACATCGGTTGCATGATGTTAGTGAAAAATAATAAAAAGGGTTATTATTGTTGAGCACTACTACATGCCAAGTACTATCTTAAGAAATTTGCATTCACGATCATATTTAGGTTCTAAAACAACCCTGAGAGATTGATACAATTATTATCCCCCGCCGCGGAGCACAGGCTCCGGACGCGCAGGCCCAGGGGCCATGGCTCATGGGCCCAGCCGCTCCGCGGCATGTGGGATCTTCCTGGACCGGGGCATGAACCCATGTCCCCTGCATCGGCAGGCGGACTCTCAACCACTGCGCCACCAGGGAAGCTCTATATATCTTTTAACTGTATAATTTTTTTAACATCTTTATTGCAGTATAATTGCTTTACAATGGTGTGTTAGTTTCTGCTTTTTAAAAAAGTGAATCAGTTATACGTATACTTTATCCCCATATCTCTTCCCTCTTGCGTCTCCCTCCCTCCCACCCTCTATCCCACTCCTCTAGGTGGTCACAAAGCACCGAGCTAATCTCCCTGTGCTATGCGGCTGCTTCCCACAAGCTATCGGTTTTACATTTGGTAGTGTATATATGTCCATGCCACTCTCTCACTTTGTCCCAGCTTACCCTTCCCCCTCCCCATGTCCTCAACTCCATTGTCAAGTAGGTCTGGGTCTGTATTCCCATCTTGCCCCTAGGTTCTTCATGACTTTTTTTTTTTTTAGATTCCATATGTATGTGTTAGCATACAGTATTTGTTTTTCTCGTTCTGACTTACTTCACTCTGTATGACAGACTCTAGGTCCATCTACCTCACTACAAATAACCCAACTTCATTTCTTTTTATGGCTGAGTAATATTCCATTGCATATATGTGCCACATCTTCTTTATCCATTCATCTGTCGATGGACACTTAGGTTGCTTCCATGTCCTGGCTATTGTAAATAGAGCTGCAATGAACATTGTGGTACATGACACTTTTTGTTGTTGTTGTTGTTGTTGTTGTTGTTTATTTTTTTTTATTTTTTTAATTAGTTTCTGCTTTATAACAAAGTGAATCAGTCATACATATACATCTGTTCCCACATCCCTTCCCTCATGCATCTCCCTCCCTCCCACCCTCCCCATCCCACCCCTCCAGGCAGTCACAAAGCACCGAGCTGATCTCCCTGTGCTCTGCGGCTGCTTCCCACTATCTATCTACCTTACGTTTGGTAGTGTATATATGTCCATGCCTCTCTTTCGCTTTGTCACAGCTTACCCTTCCCCCTCCCCATATCCTCAAGTCCATTCTCAAGTAGGTCTGTGTCTTTATTCCCGTTTTGCCCCTAGGGTCTTCATGACATTTTTTTTTTTAATTCCATATATATGTGTTAGCATACGGTATTTGTCTTTCTCTTTCTGACTAACTTCACTCTGTATGACAGACTCTAGGTCTATCCACCTCATTACAAATAGCTCAGTTTCGTTTCTTTTTATGGCTGAGTAATATTCCATTGTATATATGTGCCACATCTTCTTTATCCATTCATCCGATGATGGACACTTAGGTTGTTTCCAGCTCCGGGCTATTGTGAATAGAGCTGCACTGAACATTTTGGTACATGTCTCTTTTTGAATTATGGTTTTCTCAGGGCATATGCCCAGTAGTGGGATTGCTGGGTCATATGGTAGTTCTATTTGTAGTTTTTTAAGGAACCTCCATACTGTTCTCCATAGTGGCTGTACCAATTCACATTCCCACCAGCAGCGCAAGAGTGTTCCCTTTTCTCCACACCCTCTCCAGCATTTATTGTTTCTAGATTTCTTGATGATGGCCATTCTGACTGGTGTGAGACGATATCTCATTGTAGTTTTGATTTGCATTTCTCTAATGATTAATGATGTTGAGCATTCTTTCATGTGTTTGTTGGCAGTCTGTATATCTTCTTTGGAGAAATGCCTATTTAAGTCTTCTGCCCATTTTTGGATTGGGTTGTTTGTTTTTTTGCTATTGAGCTGCATGAGCTGTTTATAAATTTTGGAGATTAATCCTTTGTCAGTTGCTTCATTTGCAAATATTTTCTCCCATTCTGAGGGGTGTCTTTTGGTCTTCTTTATGGTTTCCTTTGCTGTGCAAAAGCTTTGAAGTTTCATTAGGTCCCATTTGTTTATCTTTGTTTTTATTTCCATTTCTCTAGGAGGTGGGTCCAAAAGGATCTTGCTGTGATTTATGTCATAGAGTGTTCTACCTATGTTTTCCTCTAAGAGTTTGATAGTTTCTGGCCTTACATTTAAGTCTTTAATCCATTTTGAGCTTATTTTTGTGTATGGTGCTAGGGAATGATCTAATCTCAAACTTTTACATGTCCCTGTCCAGTTTTCCCAGCACCACTTATTGAAGAGGCTGTCCTTTCTCCACTGTACATTCCTGCCTCCTTTATCAAAGATAAGTTGGCCATATGTGCGTGGGTTTATCTCTGGGCTTTCTATCCTGATCCACTGATCTATCTTTCTGTTTTTATGCCAGTACCAGACTGTCTTAATTACTGTAGCTTTGTAGTATAGTCTGAAGTCAGGGAGCCTGATTCCTCCAGCTCCGTTTTTCGTTCTCAAGATTGCTTTGGCTATTCGGGGCCTTTTGTTTTTCCAAACAAATTTTGAAATTTTTTGTTCTAGTTCTGTGAAAAATGCCAGTGGTAGTTTGATAGGGATTGCATTGAATCTGTAGATTGCTTTGGGTAGTAGAGTCATTTTCACAATATTGATTCTTCCAATCCAGGAGCATGGTATATCTCTCCATCTATTTGTATCATCTTTAATTTCTTTCATCAGTGTCTTATAATTTTCTGCATACAGGTCTTTTGTCTCCTTAGGTAGGTTTATTCCTAGATATTTTATTCTTTTTGTTGCGATGGTAAATGGGAGTGTTTTCTTGATTTCATTTTCAGATTTTTCATCATTAGTGTACAGGAATGCCAGAGATTTCTGTACATTAATTTTGTATCCTGCTACTTTACCAAATTCATTGATTAGCTCTAGTAGTTTTTCGGTAGCATCTTTAGGATTCTCTATGTATAGTATCATGTCATCTGCAAACAGTGACAGCTTTACTTCTTCTTTTCCAATTTGGATTCCTTTTATTTCCTTTTCTTCTCTGATTGCTGTGGCTAAAACTTCCAAAACTATGTTGAATAAGAGTGGTGAGAGTGGGCAGCCTTGTCTTGTTCCTGATCTTAGTGGAAGTGGTTTCAGTTTTTCACCATTGAGGACTATGTTGGCTGTGGGTTTGTCATATATGGCCTTTATTATGTTGAGGAAAGATCCCTCTATGCCTACTTTCTGTAGGGTTTTTATCATAAATGGGTGTTGAATTTTGTCGAAAGCTTTCTCTGCATCTATTGAGATGATCATATGGTTTTTCTCCTTCAACTTGTTAATATGGTGTATCACATTGATTGATTTGCGTATATTGAAGAATCCTTGCATTCCTGGGATAAACCCCACTTGATCATGGTGTATGATCCTTTTAATGTGCTGTTGGATTCTGTTTGCTAGTATTTTGTTGAGGATTTTTGCATCTATGTTCATCAGTGATATTGGCCTGTAGTTTTCTTTCTTTGTGACATCTTTGTCTGGTTTTGGTATCAGGGTGATGCTGGCCTCGTAGAATAAGTTTGGGAGTGTTCCTCCCTCTTCTATATTTTGGAAGAGTTTGAGAAGGATAGGTGTTAGCTCTTCTCTAAATGTTTGATAGAATTCACCTGTGAAGCCATCTGGTCCTGGGCTTTTGTTTGTTGGAAGATTTTTTTATCACAGTTTCAATTTCAGTGCTTGTGATTGGTCTGTTCATATTTTCCATTTCTTCCTGGTTCAGTCTCGGAACGTTGTGCATTTCTAAGAATTTGCCCATTTCTTCCAGGTTGTCCATTTTATTGGCATAGAGTTGCTTGTAGTAATCTCTCATGATCCTTTGTATTTGTGCAGTGTCAGTTGTTACTTCTTTTTCATTTCTAATTCTACTGATTTGAGTCTTCTCCCTTTTTTTCTTGATGAGTCTGGCTAAAGGTTCATCAATTTTCTTTATCTTCTCAAAGAACCAGCTTTTAGTTTTATTGATCTTTGCTATCATTTCCTTCATTTCTTTTTCACTTATTTCTGATCTGATCTTTATAATTTCTTTCCTTCTGCTAACTTTCGGGGTTTTTTGTTCTTCTTTCCCTAATTGCTTTAGGTGTAAGGTTAGGTTGTTAATTTGAGATTTTTCTTGTTTCTTAAGGTAGGATTGTATTGCTATAAACTTCCCTATTAGAACTGCTTTTGCTGTATCCCACAGGTTTTCGGTCGTCATGTTTTCATTGTCATTTGTTTCTACATATTTTTTGATTTCCTTAGTGATCTCTTGGTTATTAAGTAGTGTATTGTTTAGCTTCCATGTGTTTGCATTTCTTACAGATTTTTTCCTGTAATTGATATCTAGTCTCATAGCATTGTGGTCAGAAAAGATACTTGATACGATTTCAATTTTCTTAAATTTACCAAGGCTTGATTTGTGACCCAAGATGTGATCTATCCTGGAGAATGTTCCACGAGTACATGAGAAGAATGTGTATTCTGTTGTTTTTGGATGGAATGTCCTATAAATACCAATTAAGTCCCTCTTGTTTCATGTATCATTTATAGCTTGTGTTTTCTTATTTATTTTCATATTGGATGATCTGTCCATTGGTGAAAGTTGGGTGTTAAAGTCCCCTACTATGATTGTGTTACTGTCCATTTCCCCTTTTACTGCTATTCATATTTGCCTTATGTAATGAGATGCTCCTATGTTGGGTGCATAAATATTTACAATTGTTATATCTTCTTCTTGGTTTGATCCCTTGATCATTATGTAGTGTCCTTCTTTGTCTCTTGTAAGAGTCTTCATTTTAAAGCCTATTTTTTTTGATCTGAGAATTGCTACTCTAGCTTTGTTTTGATTTCCATTTGCACGGAATATCTTTTTCCATCCCCTCACTTTCAGTCTGTATGTGTCCCTAGGTCTGACGTGGGTCTCTTGTAGACGGCATATATATGGGTCTTGTTTCTGTATCCATTCAGCCAGTCTATGTCTTTTGGATGGAGCATTTAATCCATTTACATTTAAGGTAATTATCAATATGTATGTTCCTATTACAATTTTCTTAATTGTTTTGGGGTTGTTATTGTAGGTCTTTTCCTTCTCTTGTATTTCCTGCCTAGAGAAGTTCCTTTAGCATTTGTTGTAAAGCTGGTTTGGTGGTGCTGATTTCTCTTAGCTTTTTCTTGTCTGTAAAGGTTTTAATTTCTCTGTCAAATCTGAATGAGATCCTTGCTGGGTAGAGTGATCTTGGTTGTAGCTTTGTCCCTTTCATCACTTTAAATATGTCTTGCCACACCCTCCTGGCTTGCAGACTTTCTGCTGAAAGGTCAGCTGTTAACCTTATGGGGATTCCCTTGTATGTTATTTGTTGTTTTTCCCTTGCTGCTTTTAATATTTTTTCTTTGTATTTAAGTTTTGATAGTTTGATTAATATGTGTCTTGGCATGTTTCTCATTGGATTTATGCTGTATGGGACTCTCTGTGCTTCCTGGACTTGATTAACTATTTCCTTTCCCATATTAGGGAAGTTTTCAACTATAATCTCTTCCAGTATTTTCTCAGCCCCTTTCTTCTTCTCTTCTTCTTCTGGGACCTCTATAATTCGAATGTTGGTGTGTTTAATGTTGTGCCAGAGGTTTCTGAGACTGTCCTCAATTCTTTACATTCTGTTTCTTTATTCCGCTCTGCAGTAGTTATTTCCACTATTTTATCTTCCAGGTCATTTAACATTTCTGCCTTAGTTATTCTGCTATTGAGCCTTTCTAGTGAATTTTTAATTTCATTTATTGTGTTGTTCATGATTGTTTGTTTGCTCTTTAGTTCTTCAAGGTCCTTGTTAAACATTTCTTGTATTTTCTCCATTCTATATCCAAGATTTTGTAACATCTTTACTATCATTATTCTGAATTCTTTTTCAGGTAGACTGTCTATTTCCTCTTCATTTGTTAGGTCTGGTGGGTTTTTGCCTGGCTCCTTCATCTGCTGTGTGTTTCTCTGTCTTCTCATTTTGCTTAACTTACTGTGTTTTGTGTCTCCATTTCGCAGGCTGCAAGTTAGTAGTTCCCGTTGTTTTTGGTGTCTGTCCCCAGTGGCTAAGGTTGCTTCAGTGGGTTGTGTAGGTTTCCTGGTGGAGGGGAGTAATGCCTGTGTTCTGGTGGATGAGGCTGGGTCTTGTCATTCTGGTGGGCAGGTCCACGTCTGGTGGTGTGTTTGGGGTGTCTGTGACCTTATTATGATTTTAGGCTGCCCCTCTGCTAATGGATGGGGTTGTGTTCCTGTCTTGCTAGTTGTTTGGCATAGGGTCTCCAGCACTATAGCTTGCTGATCGTTGAGTGGAGCTGGGTCTCAGCACTGAGATGGAGATCTCTGGGAGATTTTTGCCATTTGATATTACATGGAGCTCGGAAGTCTCTGGTGGACCTATGTCCTGAACCTGATTCTCCCACCTCAGAGGCATAGCCCTGACGCCTGGGTGGAGCACCAAGAGCCTGTCATCCACACAGCTCAGAATAAAAGGGAGAAGAAAGAAAGAAAGCAGATAAAATAAAATAAAATGGGCCTCCCTGGTGGCGCAGTGGTTGAGAGTCCGCCTGCCGATGCAGGGGATACGGGTTCGTGCCCCGGTCTGGGAGGATCCCATATGCCGCGGAGCGGCTGGGCCCGTGAGCCATGGCCGCTGGGCCTGCGCGTCCGGAGCCTGTGCTCCGCAACGGGAGAGGCCACAACAGTGAGAGGCCCGCATACCGCAAAAAGAAAAAAAAAAATAAAATAAAATAAAATAAAATAAAATGAAGTGAAATAAGATAAAATAAAGTTATTAAAATAAAAAATTATTATTAAAAATTTTTAATTAAAAAAAGAAAGAAAGAAGAGAGCAACCAAAGCAAAAAACAAATCCACCAATGATAGCAAGCTAAAAACTATACTAAAAAACAAAAAAGAAAGAAAAACGTACAGACAGAACCCTAGGGCAAATGGTAAAAGCAAGGTTATACAGACAAAATCACGCACAGAAGCATACACATACACTCACAAAAAGAGAAAAAGGGGAAATATATATATATAACGTTGCTCCCACAGTCCACCTCCTCAATTTGGGATGATTCTTTGTCTATTCAGGTATTCCACAGATGCAGGGCACATCAAGTTGATTGTGGAGATTTAATCCGCTCCTCCTGAGGCTGCTGGGGTAGATTTCCCTTTCTCTTCTTTGTTCGCACAGCTCCCGGGGTTCAGCTTTGGATTTGGACCCGCCTCTACGTGTAGGTCGCCTGAGGGCGTCTGTTTCCGCTCAGACAGGACGGGGTTAAAGGAGCAGCTGATTCGGGGTCTCTGGCTCACTCAGGTGGGGGGAAGGAGGGGCACGGATGCGGGGCGAGCCTGCGGCGGCAGAGGCCGGCGTGACGTTGCACCAGCCTGAGGCGCGCCGTGCGTTCTCCCGAGGAATTTGTCCCTGGATCACAGGACCCTGGCAATGGCGGGCTGCACAGGCTCCCGGGAGGGGTGGTGGGGAGAGTGACCTGTGCTCGCACACAGGCTTCTTGGTGGCGGCAGCAGCGGCCATAGCGTCTCATGCCCGTCTCTGGGGTCCACGCTGATAGCCGCGGCTCACGCATATCTCTGGAGCACCTTTACGTGGCGCTCTTAATCCCCTCTCCTCGCGCACCAGGAAACAAAGAGGGAAGAAAAAGTCTCTTGTCTCTTCGACAGCTCCAGACTTTTTCCCGGACTCCCTCCCGGCTAGCCATGGTGCACTAACCCCCTTCAGGCTGTGTTCACGCAGCCAACCCCAGTCCTCTCCCTGCGCTCCGAGACCGAGGCCGGAGCCTCAGCTCCCAGCCCCGCCCACCCCGGCGGGTGAGCAGACAAGCCTCTCGGGCTGGTGAGTGCTGGTCGGCACCGATCCTCTGTGTGGGAATCTCTCCGCTTTGCCCTCTGCACCCCTGTTGCTGCACTCTCCTCCGTGGCTCCGAAGCTTCCCTACCGCCACCCGCCGTCTCCGCCCGCGAAGGGGCTTCTAGTGTGTAGAAACCTTTCCTCCTTCACGGCTCCCTCCCACTGGTGCAGGTCCCGTCCCTATCCTTTATCTCTGTTTTTTCTTTTTTCTTTTGCCCTACCCAGGTACGTGGGGAGTTTCTTGCCTTTTGGGAGGTCTGAGGTCTTCTGCCAGCATTCAGTAGGTGTTCTGTAGGAGTTGTTCCACACGTAGATGTATTTCTCATGTGTTTGTGGGGAGGAAGGTGATCTCCACGTCTTACTCTTCTGCCATCTTGAAGCTCCTCCTTAACTGTATAATCTTTTAACTGTATAATTTTCCACAAGGAGCAGAGAGAGGATTGAAATCCAGGTACTTTCATTTCAGACCCCAAGCTTTAACCACAACAATGCAATGCTTTTATCATAGCTTAAAGGGGTATACATATTATCACCAATAACGTTAGCAGAAATTGGTTTCTCTGGTAACTTATACTGCATATTTCTCACCAGAGATGATCTAGAGGAAAAGATCTAAGGCTGTAAATTATTTCTTAAGTAACAATAGTTTCCCCATTATTCATCCCCACGTTTTCAATGTTATGCAGAGGAGGCAGTAAACATCCCTTCTTACCTAGAGTCCTCATACTTCCTGGAAAGGACTAGAAAAGTATTCATTCCAAGGCAAAATTACTTTTAACCTTCCCGAGGTATTATACTTTACATAGAATTACAAAATATTAAACTTGATAAGAGTGGTAGATAGATAACAGTACCCCACTCCACCCAGGTCTTTCTAAAGTGAGGCTCCTCTAGCTAAGAAGTGGAGTCTGTTTTCCTACACCTTAACTCTTTTTTTTAATGGTTTTTAAATTTTATTTATTATTTATTTTGTTGGCTGTGTTGGGTCTTCGTTGCTGTGCGTGGGCTTTTCTCTAGTTGCGGTGAGCGGGGGCTACTCACTGCAGAGGCTTCTCTTGTTGCAGATCACGGGTTCTAGGTGCGTGGGTTTCAGTAGTTGTGGCTCGTGGGCTCTAGAGCGCAGGCTCAGTAGTTGTGATGCACGGGCTTAGTTGCTCCACAGCATGTGGGGTCTTCCTGGACCAGGGCTCGAACCCGTGTCCCCTGCATTGGCAGGCAGATTCTTAACCACTGTGCCACCAAGGAAGCCCCCTACGCCTTAACTCTTGACTGGACTTGTGACTCACTCCTGCTGATAAAATGTTCCAGAAGCTATGGTGTGCCAGTTTCAGGCCTTGCACGCACCTTCTCTCTTGCTTGGTCCCTTGACGCTAGCCTGGCAGCAAGCCTAACGGAGGGTGAGAGCCTATCGGGAGCAGATGCAAATCAGTTCTTCTGGCCAAGGCCAGGCCTGGGAGCAAGCCTAGCCAGGAACAAAAGAGCAGCCTACCCACATAAGACTGCTGAGGCCTGAGCGAGTCCCCCCCAATCCAAGCCAACACTTATGACCCACAGAACTGTGAGATAAATATGTGGATGTTGTTTTGATCCATTGTTTTAAAGTGGCTTATAATACACCGTCATTGTGGTTATGGTTAATTGATGCAAAGTCCAAAGTGGCATCTCTAGAATTTCGAGTAATGCTGTCTGTATGGCCTAGAATCAGAGGATCTTAGTCTCTAGATTAGAAATAAAGCTTGAGGCTAATCCACTAATCCTTCCTAAGCAGCTGTGAGCCTTCCCTATCAGCCAATACCAGTGTGTCTGAACATTCATGCTGGGAAAGAAAGGCATTTGTGTTGCTTCCACAAAGAGGACCCCCTCTCCCTCCCTCATACCTGGAATCTAGTGTGGAGGGCCTTTATGTTAACAAGCATTATAAAATATTCACATTAACCATATATTTTAAGATTTGTTATTACATGTGGAATCTAAAAGATGAAACAAATGAATGGATATAGCAAAACAGAAACAGACTTACAGATACAGAGAACAAACTAGTGGCTACCACTGGGGAGAGAGAAGGGGGAGGGACAAAATAGGGTAGGAGATTAAGAGGTACAAACTATTATTTATAACATAAATGAGCTACAAGGATATATTTTACAGCACAGGTGATATAGCCAATATTTTATAATAACTTTAAATGAAGTATAATCTATAAAAATATTGAATCACTACTACTTCTAACTCATGCCCTGACATTATACCTAATGTAGACTCTGACGCTAACCCTAAGTAAGGCCCTGACTGTGACCCTAACTAAGGCCTTTACACTATTCCTAACTAAGGGCGTAGCCCTAGCCCTAGCCGCAGCCCCAGCCCAAGCCCCAGCCCCAGCCCCAGCCCCAGGCCCAGCCCTAGCCCTAGCCCCAGCCACAGCCCCAGTCCTAGCCCCAGCCCCAGGCCGAACCCCATCCCCTGATGCTGATCCTACAGAGGCCCTTATGCTCCTCCTAGGCCTTGCCCTGACACTGTCCTTAACTCAGGCCTTGACACTACTACTAACTCAGGCCCTGTCATTATACCTAACGAAAGCTCTGATGCTAACCCTAACTAAGGCCCTGACAGTGACACTAACTAAGGCCCCAGCCCTAGCCCAACCCCTAGCCCCAGCTCCAGCCCTAGCCCCAACCCCAGCCCTAGCCCCAGCCCCAGCCCTAGCCCCAGCCCCAGCCCTAGCCCCTGATGCTGATCCTATAGAGGCCCTTATGATCCTCCTAAGCCTTCCCCTGACAATGTGGTAACTAAGGTCTTGACACTATTTCTAACTAAGGCCCCAGGTCCAGCCCCAGCCGCAGCCCCAGCCCCTGATGCTGATCCTATAGAGGCCTTTATGCTCCTCCTAGGCCTTGCCCTGACACAGTCCTTAAGTAAGGCCTTGACCCTATTCCTAACTAAGGCCCCAGCCCTAGCCCAACCCCTAGCCCCAGCTCCAGCCCTAGCCCAAGCCTCAGCCCCAGCCCTAGCCCCAGCCGCAGCCGCAGTCCCAGCCCTAGCTACAGCCTTAGCCCCTGATGCTGATCCTATGGAGGCCCTTACGATCCTCGTAGGCCTTCCCCTGACAATGTGGTAACTAAGGCCTTGACACTATTTCTAACTAAGGCCCCAAGTCCAGCCCCAGCCGCAGCCCCAGCCCCTGATGCTGATCCTATAGAGGCCTTTATGCTCCTCCTAGGCCTTGCCCTGACACTGTCTTTAAGTAAGGCCTTGACCCTGTTCCTAACTAAGGGCCTAGCCCTAAACCTAGCCCCAGCCCCAGCCCCAGCCCTAGCCCCAGCCCTAGCCCATATTGAATCACTGTTATACACCTGAACTAATATAATATAGTAAATCAACTATACTTCAGTAAAAAATAAGATTTCAATTGAAAATAAATAGTGTCTAGAGCACATCTAGGACATTTCAAGAAATATTTTGATGTACACATTTACTTCCTCCTTGTTAATTTAGATGCAAGGAGAGAAAGCTGGAAACTAGTTGTGGCAGAGATTACAAACTTTCTTCCAATATTCATTATCCCTTTTTTTATCAGAGACTCTTTATTTTACCAGATATATGACTACCCAGGACAAAAACCACATCTCCTCATCTCTGTTGCAGCCAGGTCTGGCCATACAAGGATGTACAGGCTAATGGGATGTGAGAAGGAAGGTGTACTATTTCTCCATGCTTCTCTCCTCCTTCCACTGGCTGGGTTGAGGGTGCAGGACTGAACCGTCCATCATGACCATGGTGAAAATGAGGGCAACAGCCCAAATACGTAGAGCCGCAAGATAGAAAGAATCACACCCGTAGATAGCCTCAGAGAGAGAAACCTGGGGACCAGCCCTAGGCTTTGTGCCTCTAGGCCACTAAGTAAAAGGGAAATAAAGATTTTGTTTATTTGAAACAGAGTCTACCTTGAGTTTCTGTTTCCTGCAGCTGCACATACATCCTAATACTCTGCTTGTAACCTCAGCTTCTCCCAGAAATTCCTTCACTGAATTATAAATTTAATACTATCTCCTCCATGCATTTCTTTCCAAAACCCATTCATTGAAATAATGCTTCTCCAAACTTTTGAAAAATGATGAGCAAAGATATTCTATGATTCGTTTATCAATGTCCCTTATTCAAGAATACTTGTGTCATATTCTTGCTTGGATTTTATTTTAGAAAAAATTTTTAGTTATCTTGTATTTTTGTGAGAAATTAACAGTTCTGTGACAGAATAATTTTTACATGTACTTCCAGGAAACTAAAAGCAATTATATTGTTCGAGTGTTATAATCTGTTTGATGCTAGTCACTAAAACTTATTTCTTTCACTTTTACTTTATTTAAATCCATATTAAATGTTTTGTCTTGTACTTTGATCTACTCAATAAGGTATCACAAATCCTTTGGGAAAGAGGTAAGGAAACCTATTTAGTAGCTAAATAAATGAACGCTTAATAGTGTACTACAGACTATAATTTCCATAGAAACTCAGAGGAGTGAGAAATCAAATATTCAGCGAACTTGCCAATATATGTCCAGAGAACACTCTTACTAAACTGGTACTGTATGGGGGAAAAGCTCTTTATCAAAATTCTAAGAAAATGTTATATTCTCTATTCATTTATTGATGATTCAAAATGTCCATTGTTATTAAAAAAAGAAAAGATTCGGAGAAGTTCTGCAGATAGCCTCCTATTGAACAAACCATTTCCCTTTTTGTCTCTACTACCTTATTAGAATCTCTCAGAAGTCATGTTTCTGGAAACACATTTTGGGAACCAATTGAGATAAGGATGTTTTCATAAAGGTCAAATTTGAGCCTGGATTTTAAAGGATGGGTATGATGTACATGAAGTGTAGAGTTAGGAGAAAATTGTCCAGGCAAGAGGAAATCACAAGTGTCCTTTGGGCATCTGTAGTAGATTTGATCTGCATGCTGAACCATATAGTCCTAGCCTGGGGACTTCAAGTTGCTCTGCAATAGAAACCTGCATGACAGGTAGTCTCCTAAGCCCTGAGCATACATCGGTGAAAAGTAGAAATATGGAAGAAGCACGCACATACATGTAACAAAGATGCAGCCAGCATGACTGATGCTCAAAGTCAGATTTAGTGAAAAACAAGGTCTAAATTGTGGAGGGCCACTAATTCAAGGGGACAACATTGCCAGTGAAGACTAGAGAAATTAAGACTTTGATCAGGGAAGTAGGATCCTAGAAGAAAAATTTAACAAAGTTTAATATTTGTTTCAATAATGGCATTTTCTTCCTATTACAAAGTCTGGAATTTCTTACACACAACTGTATATTGTAAAATACTCTATGGTATGGAAAGAACAACTAGAAGCTGTCTGAACCAACTTTGTAGGATTGCTGGAAAACAGCCAAATATCTACTGCAACCAAGAAAATGCCCAATAAAGAAAAAGCCATCTTTAAAATGGAAGGAAAGTTTTGTGGTGTTTCTACTCACCATTTTCCCACCCTCACCCCAGTATGATGGTGGAATTGGCCTGGTGTAGACCTTATTGGTAAATTATCGTATATATCTTTTCTAACCTGCCTGAGAGATACCTAAATTACTGATGCAAGGTACTCATTAAGCATAACTAGGAACAATAGACAGTAAAAGTTACAAGGCAGGCTACAAACCTACAGGTACCTAGGGGGGAAAAGATTACAGGTAGAGACATATAATGCCATCAAAGGCCTAGAGGGAAAACTGGAGTGAGACTCTTTAGAAAATTAAGACATTCAAAAGCAGCTGGGTACAGAGAATTGTAAAAGCCACAAATGCCTAGGCAAGGTGCATGCTCAAAAAGTCCCAAGAAGACCTTAACCTTTCACCTCAGGTTGATCTCTGGGTTCAGAACAAGCCTAGAAAAGTGGTGAGGAAGTTTCCTAGCCAGGACCAAACTGCAAAGGCTGAGAGAGCCGATTATTCTCTTTTTTTGTTTGTTCGTTTTTTGGTGTTTCTTTGTTTTTTATTTTGTTTGTTTCAGATCTTGTTATTCAAGTAAATTCATGTCCAAACATTAGCTGAATACAAGCTAATGGAATGGCTACTTAAGTGGTTACACATTACAAGAAATAGTCTGTGCAAAAAATGTTTAGAAAAGTCTCAAAAGAAATGAACTACTGCAGCATTCAACAATCAAAAAACAAATTAGCAAACCTTGGGGAATGAGGAGAATCTAATCACACATTATAACTATCAAATGCCCAATTTTTACAAAAAAAATTATAAGGCTTACAAAGAAATAGAAAAATATAGCTCATTCAAAGGAACAAAATAAATTAACAGAATCCATCCCTGAGGCATCTCTGACATGGATAGTGGTGACAGCTGCACAACAGTACGAATGTACTTAATGCCACTGAATTGTATACTTAAAAATGGTTAAAATGGTAAATTTTATGTTATGTATATTTTACCACAATAAAAGAAGGAAAAAAATAAAAACTCAAGTAGCTCTATATTAACACACAAGTAGATTTCAATGTAAAAATAATTACAAATGATAGAGGAAACTTATATAAGGGTAAGAGTCTACTCACCAAGAAAAGCACAACAAATCTAAATGTTTACACCTAAGAACAGATTCCAAGTACATGAAGCCAAATCTGACAAAAACAAATTAGAAATAAATAAATCAGCAATTATAGTTGGAGACGTTATTCCTTTCTCCGTAACAGATAGAATCAGTAGACAGAAATTCAGCAGAGAGGTATAAAAACTGAACACCACTATCGACTAACTGAATCTAATGACATTTATAAAACAATTCTCCAACAACATTATGACTTCAGAAAACAGAGTTAAACAGCTCAAGATCTTCAACAGACACATTGTAAAAGGAAAAAGAGGGGCAGAGACAGAACTTGTAGTTTAGACAAGACTAAACTATAACATGAAAGATCGTACACCTGTGTGAAAAATTCCTAAAGAAATAAGAGAAGTAAAACTTAGGATAATGGCTACTTTGGAGGAGGCATTGAGAAGGCTGTGATTAGGATGAGGTCTATGGAGTAGATCCTGAGGTGTCTGGAAAAGTTCCATTCCTTTATATAATAGTTACATGTGTTTACCTTATTATAGTCCTCTAAGCTATCAATTTTTGTTTTAGTACAGTTTTTTTCTGTATTTGTATTTTATCTTAAAATAAGAAGATTTTGAAAACTAACTGCAAAATTTATTTCTGAGTACAATAAAATAGGTTGCAGCAAACCAGCACTCCCACAAAGAACAACTAAGAAAACCAGGTAAAATGCAAACAAAAACAAAACAAAACAAAAAATGACTTCTGCTTAAAGGCACTAGAAAATTTCCAAGGCAAATAGGACTTCAGGGTCCAACATCCTGTAGAGAAATGACACACACAGGCATGAGCTGACATTCTGCAGCTATTTTTTTTTCAAAGTATTTGCCAATTCTAAACATGAACCAAGCAGAGGTTCCAATCAGGAGTCACTAACTATTAGGAGGCAAAGAAGTCAGCAGAATTTTGACAACTTCAATTTCTTAGAGAGATAAAAACTAAAGATCAGGGCTACCACAGAAGCCACATAGGGTGTAGGATGCCAGTGGAAGAGATGGGCAGGAAAGTGAGTCTTACATTCTCCGGCTTCCAAACTCTTGAACTGCTCAAAGCAGGAAGACAAGAAGCTAGGTAGGATATTGCTGAATGGCTGAGAGGTGTTTTCCACAAAAAAAAAAGATTAAAATTCTGAGTTTTCCAAGGAGGAATAGATCTAGTAAATAAGCCCTGATCCCAGTTTCAAAGACTGGAAACCATATATAAGCAACAAGTATATATTGCACAACACAGGGAATTATAGCCGTTATCTTGTAATAACTTTTAATGGAGTATGTAAAAATGTAAAAATACTGAATCACTATGCTGTACACCTGAGACTAAGATAATATTGTAAATCAATTATATGGCAATTAAAAAAAAAAGACTGGAGAACCTAATAGCAAGATGTACTGTTGGTTAACAGAGTCTGACAAAAGTTGCAGCACACTTCTAGTAGGCTGAAATCCTTATCATATTAAAAGAGCCTGTGGTGAAGCCGCTCTGGAAGAAGCAAACATTACCTAGATCCTTCACAATTTAACAGTGTCCAGCATTCAGTCATAAATTATGACCATCTAGATGTAAAGTGAAAAGTCAGGCAACAAAAACACATATGGTAGACGCAGTTACTCGAATTATCAGAATGAATAATAGCTATGATTAATATAAATAGCTACATTTAAATAGCTATGATTAATATATTCAAAAATAGATGACAACTTTAGATTTCATCAGAGAACTGGGACTTACAAAAAAGAATCAAATAGAAATTTTAGATTTGAAAAAATGCAAAAACTGAAATGAAGAAGTAGTTGGGCTTACAATCAGATTGGACAACATAAGAAAGGATTAATGAAAGGAGTACAGAAATCACTAGAAAACATCCAGGCTTAGATACAGAAAGCAAAATGCATAGAAAATACAGAAAAGTGTATAAAATACATATAGAACATGGGAAAACGTTCTAACACACATGCATATGGAGCTCCAGAAGTGAGACAGAGAGTAAACAGAACAGAAACAATGCTTGAGGAGGTAATTGCCCAGAACTTTTCAAAACTGACTGACGATACCAAGCTACAAGATTAAGAATCCCAACAGAACTCAAGCAAGGCAAGATATAAAGAAAACCACACCTAGAAACATTGAAGGAAAACTATTGGGAAAATTATAAAAATGTCAATGAGATACACCCCCAAAATCCCTAGAAAAACAGTAAGATACACTATTTTCATGGACAAGAAGATTCACTATTACAATAATGTAGGCTTCCTAAAATAACCTGTATATTCAATTGCAAACAAAACCCCAGTAGGATATTTCATGCAATTTGACAAGCTGTTTCTAAGAAGTGCTTGAAAGGGTAAAGGGTCATGAAATAGGAAAAGAGTGAAAACGCTTCTGAGAAAGAATGACGTGAGATACTTGCCCTACAACAGTGTGGTTTAAGCGCAGAAATAGACAAACGACCCAGCTGTACAGAGAAGAGTCTAAAATTATCCATGCATAAATTAAAACCTATTCCATCTTAGTGCTATCATGGTAGATCATGGGAAAAGGAGGAAATTTTTAAATGCTAATGGGCAATAGATTATCCAAATGGAAAAAAGAAATAAAATGGGAATCTCTACACTAAATTGTACAAGGAAACAAATTTCAGGTGGATTGCATTCTGTGAAAAGCAGAGTTTAAAAATATATAGGAAAAAAACCCTAAGACTATTTTATATAAATTTGGTTTAGTAAGGGCTTTCTTAATCAAAATATCAATATAAAGAGCATGGGCTTTCCTGGTGGCGCAGTGGTTGAGAGTCCGCCTGCCGATGTAGGGGACGCGAGTTCGTGCCCCGGACTGGGAGGATCCCACGTGCCGTGGAGCGGCTGGGCCCGTGAGCCATGGCCGCTGGGCCTGCGCGTCCGGAGCCTGCGCGCCCGGAGCTTGCGCGCCTGCGAGCCCGGAGCCCTGTGCTCGCAACGGGAGAGGCCACAACAGTGAGAGGCCCGCATACCGCAAAAAAAAAAAAAAAAAAAAAGAGCACAAATTGTGAAGAAACAGTCAAATTCAGCTGGATAATAATTTTTTTAATTTCAGGTAATAAAAGGCAGGATTTAAAAGGTTCAAGAACAAGATAAAAAAACACTGGGAGAAGTATTTGCTTCACATGAACCAGAAAAAGGGTAATTATTCATAATGTCTATTTTTAAGGCAATGAGAAAATGGACAAAAGGTATAAATAGGTATTTTATAGATCCATAAATGCCCCAAAACAACAAAGTGTTTACTCTTATAATTACAAAAAAAGCCATTATGAAATACCATTTTAAACGCACATGAGTAAAACTGAAAAAAAAATTTAAGTCTTGGAGTATCAATCATTACATGAATATATAGCAAAGGGGACACATTCACTGTTGTAATTGGTAGAACCACTTTGGAAGGTAGTTTAGTAATGATTAGTAAAGATGACGATGTATATTCCATAGTTTCCAGCAATTCAACTTTTTGATATATACACCCTAGAATAGGTCTTGTACATGTGTACCAGAAAAAAAATGCATACACGATTTATGGAAGCATTGTGTAAAATAGCAGGGAACTTGGGGGGAAATATCCCTTATAGAATCACACACACACACACACACACACACACACACACACACACACACAAAGTATTGTATAGTTATACAATGAAATACTACATACCAGTGAATAGGAGCAAAGTAGGGCTATATATATCAACATTGATGAATATAACCAGCAGAATATGAGGGAAAAATCAACACAAAATATGCATACAGTATATTTATATAAAGTTTAAAATGTCTATATTGTTTATAACAAGTTAAATATACAGGAAAACAATAAATACAATCAAAGGAATGATAAAAATTCAAGATAGTGATTACTTCTGAATAGAGGGAGGGATATTCAAAGAGTGAAGGGACATACATAGCAGGCTTCAAATGTGTAAGTAATGTTTTCCTACTTCTACTTCTGACGTGTGCATTTGCACTGGGAAATGTGCATTATATTTGTCTTGACATTTTCTATATTTGTCATATACCTTCTAGTGTAAACATGACATATTTGATGATAAATTTAGAAAACAAAAATGTAAAACAAGGTTAACACTTCATTGTATAAAATATGAAAATCTCAAAAAATGTTTTAATGGCTATTTGCAATTATTGCTGTATGCAGGTAATTCCTCCAGGGACAAACTATACAAATGAAAGATGGATGGTTGATGTAAATACTGTATGTCCCCTATAAAACATCAATTCCTTCCTGCCTCATTTCTAATAGAACCTTGATTTCTTTTTTCCTGTCTGTGTTGAATATCCAGATGCAGAGACAGATTCTGAATAAACCCCAGCAATAGTTATTTGAACAGGAGGATATAGGTAACATAAATTGGCCAAATGAATTCTACCCAATCAGACTGAAGGGAAGGAATTATATTCCATTCTTGGGGAGAAGTTTCCCTCCCCCTGCTAATACACATAAACAAGGAATCACATAGCACCAGTTGCCACAGATAGCCACCTTGTGACCAGAGGGGAAATAGACATAGGTTTAAAACAATTTACAAAGGCTCAATGAAGAGGAAGGAACTACATCCTTGAAGACAACATTGAGTCAGCCCTAACTCTAGATTTCCACATAGATGAGATAATAACCTTATAGTTTAAAGGCAATTTGAGTCAACATTTCTGTACTTGCAACTAAAATCAGTCTGACTGATAAAAGAACTGCATGGAGAAGGTGAGGATTAAGACAAGAATTGAAAATAAGTAAGCCTGGATGGACAAGACTAATGGGGAGGGCATTTATTGGACAGAAAATATTTTTTGAGTTGCACTGACCTTTTGTTACATTGGTTCTGGATGGCCAGCTCCCCTTAGTTCCACTTTAGTTACCCAACCCTAGTGTGCTTTCTTCCTTTTCCTGTTCCCACTTATCCTCATCCATTTTCTCTAATGCCCATCCTTGAAAATTATTCCAAAAACTCAGATAACCGGAAATGTGAATAAGAAAGTTGTCAACTTTAATTTCATTTTTAAAGAAGTAGCCCTAGGACTCCTACTTTGAGAGGCTGTCTTGCATAGTAGTTAAATAGGCAAAGGTTTGGAATTCTAGCTCAAACATTTAGTAGATGTGTGATCTGAATTTGTTGCTTAATCTCTCCAAGTCTCCATTTATCCATCTGTATGATGGGGATATTGCACTGAGAGTGAAGATTTAAGTGAGTCAGCAAATATAAAGTACCTACAAATAAAAAGCTCCATAGTAAATGCTATTTCCCTTTCTCCTCCTCCTCCTCCAGTTCGATGTCCCTGGTAAGTCTGCTTTGTAGCACTACAATTTGTAAATGCAACATCAACTTTGAACAAGGTAAATGTCACATATCATATGTATGAGGTGGTTATATTGACCCATTAGTATGCACATGAAATTACCACTAAAGTGATTACAGATAATTGGTGTTAACTAAATGAGCCATCACATTTGCATTCTTAAAGTTATGCAAATATCTAAGAGCCTTTTACTAAAGTCTACAGAAATGTTATTTTTTCTGACCTTAGAAATAAAATTTTTTCTTTCAACTCAAATCTGAATGATTCAAAACATTCACATAGAATTCAAATAGAACATTCAAATATATAGACTATTTCCATAGAAAATCAAACTGCACAAATGCTTATGATGAGATTTCAAACAAAACTTTCTTCCTCATACACAAAAAAAGACTATTTTGTTTTTATTACCTCTAATGTGATGGTTAATTTGATGTGTCAACTTGACTAAGGCTATAGGGCCCAGTCATTTGTTCTAATACCAGTCCAGAATTTGTTGTGAAGGTATTTTTTAAATGTGACCAGTATTTAATTTGGTGGACTTTGAGTAAAGCAGATGACCCTTCAAAATGGGGTGGGGGGAATGATCTATTTAGTTGAAGGCCTTTAAGAGCAAAGACTGAGGTTTTCTAAAGAAGAAGCAATTCTGTAAATAACTTCAACGTAAATAAATATACAATGAACAGAGGGGTACAGATATCTCTTGGAGATAGTGATTTGCTTATGATATATACCCAGAAGTAGAATGTGGAATCTAAAAAACACCAATTTCAAAGAAACAGAGAACAGATTGATAGTTGCCAGGGGTAAGGGGTGTATGGTGGGGGAAATAGGTAAAGGTGGTCCAGGGGTACAAAGTACCAGTCATAAGATGACAAGTTGGGGAAATGTGATGCGCAGCATGGTGACTACAATTAACAAAGCTGTATTGTATATCTGAAAGTTGCTAAGTGAGAAAATTGTAAATGTCCTCACCACACACACACACACACACACACTGTAGCTACATGAGGTGATGGATGTGTTACTAACCTTATCGTGTAATCATGTCAGTGAGATTTCAACAAAGCTTAGAAGAAAAGGAAGAAGGAGGAGGAGGAGAAGGAGAAGCAGAAGCAATTCCGCCTCAAAACTGCAAAATGGAAACTCCGTCTAAGTGTCCGGTCTGCAGATTATGGACTTGAGAATGAAACATCAACCCTTACATGAATTTCCAATCTGCCAGTTTGCGCTACAGATTTTAGACTTCCCAACCTCCCCAGTCATGTGAGTCACTGATAGATCCATAGATAGATACATAGATAGAGATAGAGATATATATCCTATTGGTTCTGTTTCTCTGGAGAATCCTGACTAATACATCTACTGATTCACAATGAGAAAAAAATCTTGAAAGTTAAACTTGAATTTGATTGAATAACTTTGAACCAGACTTGAATTCTGTGTGATTAAACAGAAAATTTTATAGATAATATGGCAATGCTCATAAATTGACACCGCAGGACACTGATTATTTTATACACTCATTGTTTTGAAAAGAATGAGTACCAAAGAAAAGCCATCCACTACATTTGCAACGTTACATTTGTATCTCTCTTAAATATCTTTTACTGGACATGATTTCTGCAGTGATAATGTACTGTGGGTTTTCTGTGGCTAATAAACTTTCATTAGCATATGATTATACTAGCAGTAGGACAGTGTTAGCACCATTCAGATGAGTAATGGTCCTCAAATGATTATAATTTTGCCTACTGTCTGTAATAAAATCACTGCTAATCTATGAAACCATAACATTGGCCCTCTATCAAGAAAAAATAAATCCTAATTTTATGGAGTATACATATAAATGAGATTCATATTTCAGGGTGTTTGTTGGATGGATATTCTAAATAAACATCCCCAGACTGCACAAAAAAAGAACCATTTGCAAAGTCATCATAAGAATTTACAACTACTCATGGAGAGATACATAGTGGGTTTCTTCCCCAAAACGTGTTGAATATTGTCAGAGGAAATGATGAAATAATTAACCTTTTACATTCATAAATGCTAGGGTAATAATTTAAAAGGTGTTAGAAATTATAAACCATTTCTGAATAATGAAACTTCCAAAGATATCGACTTTTATATGTGACCTCAACAAAGTTGACATCATTCTAATAGGTTTCATCTATTTCAAAATACCAAGAGAGTATGACTTCAATTAACTTTATATCTTAGTCATGTTAATGGTCTATATGGTAGTTAGTAGGGGTATAATAATTCTTTTACTGCTAGTTTTAAATTAAAAGTTTTGGCTCTTTGAATAATTCGAAGGGGAACAGCTATTGCCAGCTGCCACACCAGTAACAAAATTCCAATGTAATGTCTGTGGGTGTTTTTGAGCTTCTAAGCCTAGTTAGTGATCACATCTCTCTGTAATCTCTTCCTTGCCACTGCTCATGTCTTTCTTCTTAACCAGCCATTTAAATTAATTACTTATTTTTTTAACAGCTTTATTGAGATATCTCTGACAACGCTCTCACATCTTGGCTGAATGACTCAAATAAATCGTGTCCAAATTACTTGCCTCCAGATTTTCCCTTGCCAATCCACCTTCTACCCTCTAGCAGAGTTCTTCGTTTTTCCCCAGTCTCAGATAGAACCGCATCATTTGTTTCCTGATCAAATTTCCTTGGTTCCCTTTGCCTATGGGATGAATCCCTAACTCAGTGCAATGTACCAGCCTCTTTAGAATCCTTCCCCTGCTTATTTATAAACATTCTGCCATTGCACCCAAGACGCTTTACCATCCACGACTATGACCGTATCCTTCCCCCAATATGGTGAGCTTTCTCATGCCTCTGTGCCTCCGCATGTGCCATTCCCTCTCTCCCCCCACCAAACCCTTCCTCATTTTGTCCGCCAGCAAAACCAAGCTTTCCTTGACACACACTTCCTAAGCACTGTGTGCCCAGTGTGCTTTTATCTATGTCACTGTGATGGCAAGTACCAAGTTATACTGCAATTAAAGTGTACCTACCTCTTTCTTCCATGAGCCGATGCCCTCCTGATGAACAGGAATCATGTTATTCCCCTTTGTGTCCCATCCACCAGCAATAACCACAGGAGTGCCGGCACATAATAGGTGCTCAACCCCTACTACGCATAAAGTAATAAAATATAACTTTCGCTGAACTGAGTGAAAGGTTGCCTCAGGCAAAAGATTTTTTAAAAGAGAATAGACAGCTACATGGATGGACCTAGAGACTGTCATACTGAGTGAAGTCAGACAAATATCATATGATATCACTTATATGTGGAATCTAAAAAAAACGGTACAAATGAGCCTATTTACAAAACAGAAATAGAGTCACAGATGTGGAAAACAAACTTATGGTTACCAAGGGGGAGGGGGGAAGGATAAATTGGGAGATTGGGATTGACATATACACACTACTATATATAAATAGATAGCTAATAAGAACCTACTGTATAGCTCAGGGAATTCTACTTAATACTCTGTAATGACCTATATGGGAATAGAATCTAAAAAAGAGTGGATATATGTATATGTATAACTGATTCACTTTGCTGTACAGCAGAAAGTAACACAACATTGTAAATCAACTGTACTCCACTAAAAATTAATTTAATTTTTTTTAATTAAAGAGAATAGAATATCTATTCTAGATTTTAGTAAATGTCTTCAAATTTCAAAGCTAAATAAATGTAAGACCCGAAGCATTCTTTCAGTTCATCTCACCAAGCCAAACTTTCACAGCATCAGAGATGACCTGGCCTCTCCTCTGTTGTCAGCCTGATCTAGTTCACAGCCACTCCACTAATCACATCACGATCTACTGTGTTTCTCTTATGGGATGGTTCCCCCTTTGTCTTCAGCATCATAAGCTACTCATTCTTAGAGGGCTATCTGGAGACCCGTTGACTGAAAGGCACATCTCTCTTTCCTAACTCATGGTTTATAATGGTGGCCCGACACGTGATATAATTTATGACTTTCTAATTATTGCATGTAAACTTGCTTTTTTTCTAAGCACGCTCAGATGATCCTTCAGGAATGGATTATACTCTACTTGTTTCAGAAACCCTGTTCCCCTAATCCCCATCACACCTAAAATATGCCAGACATGGAGGTATTGATAGACTGGGTACCAAGTGAAAGTGTACTTCTTTAAAAAAGAAAAAAACAGCACTTTGAGAAATACTGGACCATTGATTTTTTTGCCCTGAATCACTGTCATAGTTCTGCTTGAAGGGATCCATAATGTTAAAAGAAAATAGAGGAAAATACTTAGTTTTCATAAATATCTGAATTCTGACCCTATGCTTCCTGAACTAGCTCACTTTCTAGTTGACAAAGCTTGCTTGTAGGAAGTAAATACAATTTACAGAATGGAATTTTCTCTTGCATTACCTGATAAGCTATGATCACAATGGAAAAGTCTCTTAGAGACCTAAAATGTAATTTATAATAAATATAAAGGCTTCTACGAAGATTGAGAATTCTTGGATACTTTTCTATGAATCTAAAACAATCTTCCCTGATAGCACACACAATACATTTTTGTGAAATCATCATTTATTTCTCTTTTCCATTGTAGTCAGATACCATCTATAAGAAGCAAACTCAGAAAACTAAGTTCACATTAATATTGTCTTATATGATTATTATGTGCTTTTTTTCACATCTTTATTGGAGTATAATTGTTTTACAATGTTGTGTTAGTTTCTGCAGCACAACAAAGTGAATCAGCTATATGTATACATATATCCCCACATCCCTCCCTCTTGAGCCTCCCTCCCACCCTCCCAATCCCACCCCTCTAGGTGGTCACAAAGCATCGAGTTGATCTCCATGTGCTATGCAGCTGCTTCCCACTAGCCATCCATTTTACATTTGGTAATGTATATATGTCAGTGCTACTCTCCCACTTCGTCCCAGCTTCCCCTTCCCCCCGTGTTCTCAAGTCCGTTCTCTACATCTGCGTCTTTACTCCTGCCCTGCCACTAGGTTCATCAGTACAGTTTTTTTAGATTCCATATATATGCGTTAGCATACAGTATTTGTTTTTCTGTTTCTGACTTACTTCACTCTGTATGACAGATTCTAAGTCCATCCAACTCACTACAAATAACTCAATTTCATTCCCTTTTATGGCTGAGTAATATTCCATTGTATATATGTGCCACATCTTCTTTATCCATTCATCTCTCAATGGACACTTAGGTTGCTTCCATGTCCTGGCTATTGTAACTAGTGCTGCGATGAACATTGCAGTACATGTTTCTTTTTGAATTATGGTTTTCTCAGGGTATATGCCCAGTAGTGGTTCTATTTTTAGTTTTTTAAGGAACCTCCATACTGTTCTCCATAGTGCCTGTATTAATTTACGTTCCTACCAACAGTGCAGGAGGGTTCCCTTTTCTTCACGATGTGTTTTTATTTTAATGAAGGCATCCCTTAACTCACTGGAGGGAAATAACATAAACAATATGCCAACTTGCTTTTATTAGTATAAATATTTTCTAATAGAGCTTTCCCATTGCCTAATGTAATCACTGTGGATCCTTAACTTGATGGGCACAATGGACTTCTGGTCTAAGACAAAGGAAAGAAAAATTTAGATAATTGTCTCAGCTCTGCCTCATACTTATCTGTATGACATTGAGCAGATCATTTGAGCGCTGGATCTTACTTTTCCTTTTACAGCAAGAGATAAATGGACCTCCGCTACATTATTTAGAGAATTACTATAAGAATACAGTGGTAGAATATAAGGGGGAAACGTACAAATTCTTATAAAATGTGAAACTAATGAATGCACATGAATGCAACTTATTATTACCTAGGCATCTCAACATCCTAACGTAATTTATGTAATATTTAGAAGTATTAAAGGAACGACTTTTGATGAATGTTTCTTGAAGATGAGTGTTTCAAATTTGGTTAATGTGCTGAGGGTTGGTTTACATTTTAAAAGACCTGTGGAGGGGTCAAAAGGATGAGTCAATTAGAGATAATTTGGTCTCCTCCTACCAGACTTGTCCAGTGCCTACAAAATCAAATCTAAACACTACTTCCCAAAGGGGCAGTTCCTCAATAATCATCATCAGTGAATATTTATGGGGCCTACCTATGGCAGTGGTGACACAGCTGGCATCCTTAGGTTGGTTCATTAATCTACGGCATATATGGTGTAGGCAGGCAGTTGTTTCTGATGTCTTTATTGGAAAAAAATCAGGTTTGTGAACTTGGGTTGATACGTTCATGTTTTTGCAATCACCAAAAGCTTGTTTTTGACAGGCATCATTCAAGGTTCCCTAGAGCAGAGGTGTCCGTGTTGACTGTAGACCCAGTGGGAGATGACAGATGGGTAAAGGGAGTTAATTGTATACAAAACTTTGCCAGCATGTGTGTCTAGATCCACTGTCCAGATCCACTTCTAAGCAAGGGGCTCCTGGCTGCCATCAGGTTCTCTAGGGAGAATGTAACTTCTGTGATGATAGTACTTCTGTGACAATACATCCTCACTCTAGAGAAGGGTGTTTTGGGGGCCCACACTGTGTGTGATATGGAAGAATGCTCACCGTAAGAGATGTTCTGAATGTCAAGTCAATATGCGAAGCTCTTTTCCAGACTTTTTCCCCTTTTCTCAGAAGATATCCCATTTTTATTACTTTTGAATTCTACATTTATCTTTTTCCTTATTACTTCAAGTGTTTTGACATTTTTAAAAGGCTAAACTGTGTTATGTTTAGCAATCTGTGAAACAGCGCAGTGATTCACGTCTAACACGTAACCGCTTCCACAGATGTATTCCTGTTTATTAGAAACTAATTTAGAATTGCACTTCCTATTAGATCATCAAGTCTCTACTCAGGATCCTCATCTAATCTTCAGGATGTTTTTCTGAAAATCTCAAGGTGACACTACATTTCACAATATATCAATAAATAATTTACAATTTTTACCAATCATACCACAATCCTAGATAGTTACTACTATCACAGCTTAAAAAATGAAACTCAACCCCATTTTGTTTTGTAGTCCTGATTTCAAAGTCATAGCAAATAAATCTGTAACTCTTTAAAACAGATGGTCACTGCTCCAGAAACAATATAATGGTGAAAAATTTTTTTCAACTTATTTATCCAGATTGAGTCACTTGTCTTCTTTCTGTTGGGATAAAACATTGGCTAATTGTCTTGGGGCTATGAGACCAAAACCGCTTTTTTAAATGCCACGTTAATGGTAATTTGTAAATTATACTCTGTGCCTATTTCAGTGTGGTTGCTTTCTCAGCAGTCATTAGTAATAGCTTCACTACTATCCACATACTTAAATACTCATTTAAGTATGTGAAAATCTGAGTATAGCCCATTTGGTCTTTGTGGTGTTCAAGAATATTTTAATGAATACTAAGAAGAAAGCTGTTATGAGAGGCCAGAAGATAAGAGTTGGGACATTTGGTCTGGACTACATTGAACAAATTTAGCATTTATTTTAATGTGTGATCACATGAATGGTGGGTTGAAACATTCTGAAGAATTCTGAATTCTGAAGTTTCTTTAGGAAGACAGGGGTTGGGTTCAGGACCTATAACTGTCATGTGCTACACAGAACCCTGACATCATGATCCACAAAATTCTATTCTAGGTTTTGCAGATCATAACGAAGGTTAAACAACAGGATTTGCTGAAGAAGCTAATATTATAAATGATAAAGTGATTAAAATATTTTTGGGGCAAGTTAATGTTTAAGAAGAGGATTGCTAATTTAGAATTCAGGCAAGTTATGTGGGATACTCAGGTTAAAGGGCAGAGATTTTAAATCAGTGCATATCTTCAGTACTTTCTTTGATCATCCAGATACAGAACTGTTACAGATTTATTTTATTTGTTTATTAGGACAGAACAATTTGGTGGTAACTTACATTTGGTTCACCTTTAAAATTGTATAATAGTAAAGCTGGAATTCTTCACATTTCCATTATTTAATATGGATGACTAGTGTAACGTGAATATCTATTTAACCATTTATGTTAGACATAAGAGAGGAATATGCATAGAACTAAACCAACATCTTTGGGGCTACAATACTGAGAAATATCTTAGATAATTCTGGATCCTGTTCCAAACCACACAGTAGGCAGTACATTTGCACAAAGTCCAAAAAACAAAACAAAATAAAACACAACAGTGTGTGTGTGTGTGTGTGTGTGTGTGTGTGTTTACTTGAGTCCTCTAGGGAAAATATTTTTTAATTGGAGTCATTTCCCAATACACATTACAATTTCTTGTCTCTTCTCATAATATCTCTAATATTTATCAAGGAATGTTTGTTGCTATGGTGACAGGGGAGACAGGATAAGATTGTGAGAAATATTTCAATGGATTGTTGGTGTTTAATCTCTTACACAGACCCAAAAGCCAGACTGCTGGCTCCTCAAAACTTACTACACTCTAAAGGACATCTGTTATCTCTTCACACTGCAATGATTCAAATTGGGTTGCTTGAAAAACTGATACCTTAACAAAAAGAAGAAAGTCATTAAGAGACAACTGATTTAGGATAGAAAAGATTAATGTCATTTAAAGTATTGAAGTTCAAAGCATAAAGTGGATATTTACCTAGAGGAAGATGTCCAGTGGGAATTGTGAAGGGGGGACAGAAGCTTATGACTGAAAGGCTTAACAATATATTCATAAATCACACTTGAGTTTAAGAGAGTGAACAAGATCAGTCTGAGGGAAGGATTATTAACCTGGGGTCAGTGAATCCCCTAAGGGTATTCATGAACTCCTGAATTTATATAAAAAATGTTATAAGAATCTGTTTCGTTAAAAAGAGTCTGTAACTTAAATAGATTCTCAAAACAGGCTATGATCCAAAAATTGTTTTTAGAAGTTGGACCAAGGAAAGGACAAATGAATATATAAAGAAAGGACCTGAATAATATGGATAGTGAAGAGATATTTGATAAAAGGCATTAAACCAGCATTTCTTGAAAGCCAATGACGTGCCAGGCAATGTCTCAGGGAATTTCATACAGAATGTCTCATTTAATCTTCTCAACAGTCCTGTGAGGCTGAGATAACTAACATGGTTTTTACACATGAGATAAATGAAGCTCAGAGATTAAAAGGATTTCTCAAAATCCAACAGTAACTAAGCAACAAGGCAATTCCTGTTTGGAGAACATGATTCCAAGTTTGGTGCTCAGTATCATAACTACAGAAGAACTAGAGAGAAAAGTGGTAGGAAAACAAAAATGTGTGAATACCAGGATATACACCATCAAGTAGGACACAATAACAAAGACAATTTTCTGCAGCCTAAAGTAGATTTGACAGGATGCATGTCCATGGAATATTATGGTAACAAAATTTAGCTGCAAGTATTTTTAACAATTAAGTCAGGGAAACCTCAAGCATATTGAAATCTATTGATAGTTGAAAAATAATTCCCTTGACTATTAAAAATCATCACTAAGATATTATTCAGGGCTTCCCTGGTGGCGCAGTGGTTGAGAGTCCGCTTGCCGATGCAGGGGACACAGGTTCGTGCCCCAGTCAGGGAAGATCCCACATGCTGTGGAGCGGCTAGGCCCATGAGCCATGGCTGCTGAGCCTGCGCGTCCAGAGCCTGTGCTCCGCAACGGGAGAGGCCACAACAGTGAGAGGCCTGCGTACCGCAAAAAAAAAAAAAAAAAAAAGATATTATTCAAAAACTTTTAATAATAGTTTCATTCATTCTTTCAGCCTACTTGGTGAAGGGTACTGCATTATAAAGCAGTTTAAACAACTTCAATAAGTTTTTCATTATGGTTGTGTCATGTTTGAGTACTGAACATTTTCAAGAAAATCATTATACAACATATGCAATGAACAATATTGAAATGTATGAAATATGTTATATCTTCAATTCACTGAGTTGATATGATCTAGAAAATGAACTTGGAAATAACCCAGTTAAAGAGTAAAAGCATCTTTATGTGTTAAATGCAGGTTAACTGATAGTAAAAAAAAGAAATTTTTAACAATGAAAATGTAACTTTTATAGTTTGAGACACAAAAACTGTATATTACTGTTTTCTTTAATATGTTTTAAAAATAAAATTATTCTTTCAGAAAGATCAGGCTTCCACCATTTAAATCTCTTGACCAGTATCGATATCAGTAAAATCAAGAAAGCCAACATCATGTGCTTCATAACATAATGCAGCAGAAAGTACACAACAACATCTATGAGATATTTTGGCCTAAAAAAATTAAACCTGAATCTCATAGAACCATTAGTCTAACTATCAATTTATAAGAAGTATAGAGGATAGAGGAACAAGTTAAATGATACCACAAGGAAGAAATAAGTCAAACTTGGAACATGGGACAAATAGCCACGTTCTCCCCAGTAAACCAATGGCATAAAAAAAAAAGGAAGACAAAGAAGAAAGAAAAAGTAAAAGAAAGGGATAATTGTGATGATATAAAAGAGACTTAAGAAACAGAAAACCCAACCAAATGTAGAGAACTTTTTGGATCCCAATTTGAACATGTAGCATTTCTTGAATCTGAGGAATCATGTCTTTTGTTAATTCAGAAAAATTCATAGCCATTATCACTCTTCACCGTGTCTATTAACTACTTCCATGTCTTTTCTGTCTTAATCTGTGTGCTGCAGGGTGGGTAACTCCTTCATTTTATCTTCCAGTTTACTAATCCTCTCTTCAGGTGTTTCTGATCTCCTATTTAACCCATCCACAGAAGTTTTTATTTCTGAAATAAATATATTTCAGATGAAATATATTTTGTGAATATATTTTGTTATTTATAGTTCTTTTGGGGTTTTTTCTCTACCCTGCCATTTTTACAGTGTCTGTTTGCTTTAGGGTTTTGATTCTCTTTTATGTTTTTAATTTTTTAAATAATAATAATTTCCTCACCTGTATCCGAAGTTTTGTGGGGTTTAAGCACACTTGCCATTACACTGCTGACTCTGACTCATGCCACTTTATGCCTTTGATAATTTAGGATAATAAACTCATCTTCAGGAGCCATCTTCAGTGGCTCCTAATTGATGGGAAGTCTAAATAGCTAGAGTTAAGAACATAACATTCCAGAGAGGTTTTGCATTTGCTTCTCCCCAGAGACCCTGCATTGTTGCCTTGGGACTATCCTGACTATTAACTTGTCCAGTTACTGATTCTTGTATCTCATAGTAGCGTGTTATGGCATAGAACCTTAACTAAAAATTCCTAGGGGACACTATTTGTCCCCTAAGCCCAGACCAAGACAATCAAGATTCTTATTATCCATCCTAGCAAGTAAGCAGATTTTTTCACTCAATATATAGCCCTCTGAGATTTCTGCCTATTTTATGTTGCATTTTTAGGTGATTGAGGAAGGAGGGCTTTCATTTTACCTAGTTCACTGTTTATCCAAAATTATAAGATTCTGTTTATTGGTCTTCAAAACTTGAAATAAGGGCTTCCCTGCTGGTGCAGTGGTTGAGAGTCTGCCTGCTGATGCAGGGGACACGGGTTCATGCCCTGGTCCAGGAGGACCCCACATGCCACAGAGCGGCTGGGCCCATGAGCAATGGCTGCTGAGCCTGCAAGTCCGGAGCCTGTGCTCCACAACAGGAGAGGTCACAGCAGTGAGAGGCCCGCGTACTGCATAAAAAACAAACAAACAAAAAACTTGAAATTAAAAACTCAACAGGGATTTAATTATAGGTATCAAAAAATGTCAGTTTTATTAGTTTGGCTATATAAAAGTAAAGTACAGTCTTCAAAATATGGAGGAAGATAGAGAGGGCAGGTTGTATTCTTTATTACTGTCACATTATGATGGGAACTGAGAAATATAATCTATAGTTGATGTAACAAGAAACTGAGGTTTCAATGGATTATTCATAATTAAATATGTAATTATGAATATAATAAAAAATAAACTAAAAATAGACATATAACTATTTAGAGGAGAGAGAAGGGAAAGTGAAGTTATTTGAGCTAACTCCCAGAAAATTTAGTTAGGATGTGACAGTGGGTTTGGATAGGATTATGATAAGATTAGGTTGTTCCCAAGACCATGAAGTGAAGTTGGAGGCATAGCTCACTGGAGTTGAGGAGGTCAAGTAAGGGTTGTAGACTAAAATGTTGAAATTGAGAAAGAACACATAATCATAGTAGGAATAGAACGATATCATGGAACGAAGGAGGGAGGGATATGCATGTGGGGAACAGGAAGACACTGGGGATTATTAAGTACTTTTGTTCACATTCTCACAATGCTAGAAGGTAAATAAGGTATCAAGCTACTACTTATAATTTTGCAAATAAAAAGTCATACTCAAGACACTGAGTAAATTCACAAAGATCACATATTTATTTAGTGACAGATCTGGGGCTGCACAAAACCTTCTGATTATATATCTAGTAGAAAATCAGTACCCATTTTATTTAAAATAAAATAAATTTTATCCTGGATGAGAACATAGGTAGAGGAATGAAAGCTAAGAATCCTTTCTGGAAACATGAGAAAAACAAAACGATTCTAAAAATAATGAGGGGCGGGACCTTCAAGATGGTGGAGGAGTAAAATGTGGAGATCACCTTCCTCCCCACAAATACATCAAAAATACATCTACATGTGGAACAACTCCTACAGAACACCTATTGAATGCTGGAAGAAGAACTCAGACTCCCCAAAAGGCAAGAAAATCCCCACTACCTGGGTAGGGCAAAAGAAAAAGGGAAAAACAGAGACAAAAGAATATAGATGGGACCTGCACCTCTGGGAGGGAGCTGTGAAGGAGGAAAAGTTTCCGTGCACTAGGAAACCACTTCACTGGGGGAGACGGGGGGTGGGTGGGGTGAAGCTTCAGATCCATGGAGGAGAGAGCAGCAACAGGGGTGCGGAGGGAAAAGCGGGGAGATTCCCGCCCAGAGGATCAGTGCCAACCAGCACTCACCAGCCTGAGAGGCTTGTCTGCTCACCCACCAGGGCGGGTGGGGGCTGGGAGCTGAGGCTCAGGCTTCAGAGGTCAGACCCCAGGGATAGGACTGGGGTTGGCTGCGTGAACACAGCCTGAAGGGGGCTAGTTTGCCACAGCTAGCCGGGAGGGAGTCCAGGAAAAAGTCTGGACCTGCCAAAGAGGCAAGAGACCATTGTTTTGGGGTGCATGAGGAGAGGGGATTCCTTCCCTGTCTGCCCACAGAAAGCAGAGCACCACCTAAACGAGCTCCAGAGAAGGGCACAAGCCACGGCTTGGATGCCAGAGATGGCCATGAAACACTAACAATGCTGCTGCAGCCACCAAGAATCCTCTGTGCAAACACAGGTCACTATCCACACCCCCCAGGAGCCTGTGCAGCCTGACACTGCCAGGGTCCCGTGATCCAGGGACAACTTCCCCGGGAGAACACATGGCATGCCTCAGGCTGTTGCAATGTCACACTGGCCTCTGCCACTGTAGGCTTGCCCTGCATTCCAATTATAACTATCGTACCCCTCCATCCCTCCAGCATGAGTGATCCAGAGCCACCTAAGTAGCTGCTGCTTTAACGCCATCCTGTCTGGGTGGAAACAGAAGCCTGAGGGCAACCTACATGCAGAGGTGGGGCCAAAACCAAAGCTAAACGCCAGGACCTGGGCAAACAAAGAAGAAAAAGGGAAGTTTCTCTGTGCAGCCTCAGAAGCAGCGGATCAAATCCCCACAATCAACTTGATGTACCCTGCATCTGTGGAATACCTGAATAGACAATGAATCAACCCAAAATTGAGGTGGTGGACTTTGGGAGCAACTGTAGACTTGGGGTTGGCTGTGGGTGACTGACTTATTTCTGATTTTTATGTTTATCTTAGTATACTTTTTAGTGCTTCTTATCATTGGTGGATTCGTTTATTGGTTTGGTTAGTCTATTCTTGTTTTTATTAAATTTTTTTAAATAATTATTTCTACTTTTATTTTAATTATTTATTTTCTTTCTTTTTTTCTGTCTTTTCTTCTGAGCCATGTAGCTTACACGCTCTTGGTGCTCCAACCTGGTGTCAGACCTGAGCCTCTGAGGTGGCAGAGCCGAGTTCAGGACACTGGACCACCAGAGACCTACCGGCCCCACGTAATATCAATCGGTGAGAGCTCTGCCAGAGAGCTCCATCTCAACGCTAATACCCAGCTCCACCCAACGGCCAGCAAGCTCCAGTGCTGGACGTCCCATGCCAAACAACTAGCAAGATAGGAACACAACCCCACCCATCAGCAGAGAGGCTGCCTAAAATCATTCTATGTTCACAGACACCCCAAAACACACGACCGGATGAGCCCTGCCCACCAAAAAGAAAACTTCCAGCCCCACCCATCAGAACACAGGAGCTAGTTCCCTCCACCAGGAGGCCTACACAAGCCACTGAAACAACCTTACCCAGTGGGGGCAGACACCAAAACAAAGGGAAGTACAAACCTGCAGCCTGTGAAAAGGAGACCCCAAACACAGTAAGTTAAGCAAAATGAGAAGACAGAGAAACACACAACAGATGAAGGAGCAAGGTAAAGACCCACCAGACCAAACAAATGAAGAGGAAATAGGCAGTCTACCTGAAAAACAATTCAGAGTAATGATAGTAAAGATGACCCAAAATCCTGGAACTAGATTGGAGAAACTACAAGAAATGTTTAACAAGCACCTAGAAGAACTAAAGAGCAAACAAACAACGATGAACAACACAATAAATGAAATTAAAAATTCTCTAGAAGGAATCAATAGCAGAATAACTTAGGCAGAAGAACGGATAAGTGACCTGGAAGATAAAATAGTGGAAATAACTACCACAGAGCAGAATAAAGACAAAAGAATGAAAAGAACTGAGGACAGTCTCAGAGTCCTCGGGGACAACATTAAACGCACCAACGTTCGAATTATAGGGTTTCCAGAAGAAGAAGAGAAAAAGAAAGGGTCTGAGAAAATATTTGAAGAGATTATAGCTGAAAACTTCACTAACGTGGGAAAGGAAATAGTCAGTCAAGTCCAGGAAGCGCAGAGAGTACCATATAGGATAAATCCAAGGAGAAACATGCCAAGACACATATTAATCAGTCAAACATTAAAAACAAAGAAAAAATATTAACAGCAGCAGTGGAAAAGCAAGAAATAACATATAAGGGAATGCCCATAAGGTTAACAGCTGATCTTTCCGCAGAAACTCTGCAGCCAGAAGGGAGGGGCAAGACATATTTAAAGTGATGAAGGGGAAAAACCTAAAACCAAGATTACCCTACCCAGCAAGGATCTCATTCAGATTCAACAGAGAAATTAAAACCTTTACAGACAAGCAAAAGCTAAGAGAATTCAGCACCACCAAACAGCTTTACAACAAATGCTAAAGGAACTTCTCTAGGCCAGAAACACAGGAAAAGGAAAAGGCCTATAATAGCAAAACTAAAACAATTAGTAACAGGAACATACATATCGATAATTACCTTAAATGTAAATGGATTAAATACTCCAGCCAAAAGACATAGACTGGCTGAATGGATACAAAAACAAGACCCATATATATGCTGTCTACAAGAGACCTAGGGACACATACAGACTGAAAGAGAGGGGATGGAAAAAGATATTCCATGCAAATGGAAATCAAAAGAAAACTGTAGTAGCAATTCTCAAATCAGACAAAATAGGCTTTAAAATGAAGACTATTGCAAGAGACAAAGAAGGACACTACATAATGATCAAGGGATCAATCCAAGAAGAAAATATAACAATTCTAAATATTTATGCACCCAACATAGGAGCACCTCAATATAAGGTAAATACTAACAGCCATAAAAGGGGAAATCAACAGTAGCACAATAATAGAATGGGACTTCAACACCCCACTTTCACCAATGGACAGATAATCCCAAATGAAAATAAATAAGAAAACACAAGCTTTAATAACACATTAGACAAGATGGATTTAATCGATATTTAAAGGACATTCCATCCAAAAACAATAGAATATACTTTTTTCTCAAATGCTCATGGAAAATTCTCCAGGATAGATCATATCTTGGGTCACAAATCAAGCCTTGGTAAATTTCAAAAAAAAAAATTGAAATTGTATCAAGTATCTTTTCTGACCAGAATGCTATGAGACTAGATATCAATTACAGGGAAAAAAATGTAAAAAATACAAACACATGGAGGATAAATAATACGCTACTAATTAACCAAGAGATCACTGAAGAAATCAAAGAGGAAATAAAAAAATACCTGCATATAAATGACAATGAAACCATGATGACCCAAAACCTATGGGATGCAGCAAAAGCAGTTCTAAGAGGGAAGTTTATAGTAATACAATCTTACCTCAAGAAGCAAGAAAAATCTCAAATAAACAACCTAACCTTGCACTTAAAGCAATTAGAGAAAGAAGAACAAAAAAAGCCCCAAAATTAGCAGAAGGAAAGAAATCATAAAGATCAGATCAGAAATAAATGAAAAAGAAATGAAGGAAATGATAGCAATGATAAATAAAATTAAAAGCTGGTTCTTTGAGAAGATGAAAAAAATTGATAAACCATTAGCCAGACTCATCAGAAAAAAAGGGAGAAAACTCAACTGAACAGAATTAGAAATGAAAAAGGAGAAGTAACAAATGACACTGCAGAAATACAAAAGATTATGAGAGTTTACTGCAAGCAACTATATGCCAATAAAATGGACAACCTGTAAGAAATGGACAAATTCTTAGAAAAGCATAACCTCTGAGACTGAACCAGGAAGAAAAAGAAAATATAAACCGGCCAATCACAAACACTGAAATTGAGACTGTGATTAAAAATCTTCCAACAAACAAAAGCCCAGCACCAATGGCTTCACAGATGAATTCTCAAACATTTAGAGAACAGCTAACACCTATTGTTCTCAAACTCTTCCAAAACATAGCAGAGGGGGGAAAACACCCAAATACATTCTACGAGGCAACCATCACCCTGCTATCAACAGCAGACAAAGATGTCACAAAAACAGAAAACTGCAGGCCAACATCACTGATGAACATAGATGCCAAAATCCTCAACAAAATAGTAGCAAACAGAATCCAACAGCACATAAAAAGGATCATACACCATGACCAACTGGGGTTTATCCCAGGAATGCAAGGATTCTTCAGTATACACAAATCAATCAATGTGATACACCATATTAACAAACTGAAGGAGAAAAACCATATGATCATCTCAATAGATGCAGAAAAAGCTTTTGACAAAATTCAAAACGCATTTATGATAAAAAGTCTCCAGAAAGTAGGCATAGAGGGAACCTACCTTTCATTTTTGGATGGAATATCCTATAAATATCAATTAAGACCATCTTGTTTAATGTATCATTTATAGCTTGTGTTTCATTATTTATTTTCATTTTGTGATGATCTGTCCATTGGTGAAAGTGGGGTGTTAAAGTCCCCTACTATGAGTGTGTTACTGTCGATTTCCCCTTTTATGGCTGTTAGTATTTGCCTTATGTATTGAGGTGCTCCTATGTTGGGTGCATAAATATTTACAATTGTTATATCTTCTTCTTGGACTGATCCCTTTATCATTATGTAGTGTCCTTCTTTGTCTCTTCTAATAGTCTTTATTTTAAAGTCTATTTTGTCTGATATGAGAATTGCTACTACAGTTTTCTTTTGATTTCCATTTGCATGGAATATCTTTTTCCATCCCCTCTCTTTCAGTCTGTATGTGTCCCTTGGTCTCTTGTAGACAGCATATATATGGGTCTTGTTTTTGTATCCAAAAGACAGCTTCTTCAATAAGTGGTGCTGGGAAAACTGGACAGCTACATGTAAAAGAATGAAATTAGAACACTCCCTAACACCATACACAAAAATAAACTCAAAATGGATTAAGGACCTAAATGTAAGGCCAACACTATCCAACTCTTAGAGGGAAACATAGGCAGAACACTCTTTGACATAAATCACAGCAAGATCCTTTTTGACCCACCTCCTAGAGAAATGGAAATAAAAACAAAAATAAACAAATGGGACCTAATGAAACATAACAGCTTTTGCACAACAAAGGAAACCATAAACAAGACGAAAACACAACCCTCAGAATGGGAGAAAATATTTGCAAATGAAACAACTGACAAAGGATTAATATCCAAATTTTACAAGCAGCTCATGCAGCTCAATATCAAGAAACAAAAAACCCAATCCAAAAATGGGCACAAGACATAAATAGACATTTCTCCAAAGAAGATGTACAGATTGCCAACAAACACATGAAAGAATGCTCAACATCATTAATCATTAGAGAAATGCAAATCAAAACTACAATGAGATATCATCTCACACTGGTTAGAATGGCCATCATCAAAAAATCTAAAAACAATAAATGCTGGAGAGGGTGTGGAGAAAAGGGAATCCTCTTGCACTATTGATGGGAATGTAAATTGATACAGCCACTATGGAGAACAGTATAGAGTTTCCTTAAAAAACTAAAAATAGAACTACCATATGACCCAGCAATCCCACCACTAGGCATATACCCTGAGAAAACCATAATTCAAAAAGAGTCATGTACCAAAATGTTCATTGCAGCTCTATTTACAATAGCCAGGACATGGAAGCAACCTAAGTGTCCATCAACAGATGAATGGATAAAGAAGATGTGGCACATATATTCAATGGAATATTACTCAGCCATAAAAAGAAATGAAATTGAGTCATTTGTAGTGATGTGTATGGACCTAGAGTCTGTCATACAGAGTGAAGTAAGTCAGAAAGAGAAAAACAAATACCGTATGCTAACACATATATATGGAATCTAAAAAAAAAAAAAAGGGGTCATGAAGAACCTAGGGGAAAGATGGGAATAAAGATGCAGACCTACTAGTGAATGGACTTGAGGATACGGGAAGGGAGAAGGGTAAGCTGGGACAAAGTGAGAGAGTGGCATGGACATAAATACACTATCAAACGTGAAATAGATAGCTAGTGGGAAGCAGCCGCATAGCAGAGGGAGATCAGCTCGGTGCTTTGTGACCACCTAGAGGAGTGGGATAGGGAGGGTGGGAGGGAGGGAGACGCAAGAGGGAAGAGATATGGGGATATATGTATATGTATAACTGATTCACTTTGTTATAAAGCAGAAACTAACACACCATTGTAAAGCAAGTATACTCCAATAAAGATGTTAAAAAAATTCCTTTTAAATAAATAAAACTAAACAAAGGTAAATGATAGTGGCTTAATCATTTATGAAGCTGTTGAAAGATGTCAACAGACCTCAGAAGAGTATAACTCCAAAAAATAGTATCTAAGGCTATGAAATTTGAAGCAAAAGCCTAGGTTGGAATCCCAGTGCTGCCATGTATTAGCTGAGCAACTTGGGGCAATTATTTAAGCTCTTTGTGTTTCAGTTTCCTCAAGTGTAAAATGGGAAAGAACTTTAAGTTGTGTGAGTGTAATTACCACATACTATATCAAATAAATATAGTTATGTAATTCATTGGACAAGAGCAGTGGTTCTAAGCTTTTTCCAGCTACAGAATCCTGTGCACAAACGAAATTTTACTCCAAGACTCAACTGTAGAATAGATAAAAGTAGTGTTGTCCTCGTTGAGTGAGTGTTGGAGAGGCAATGAGCTGACCACTAGGACCCTGAGGCAGAATTTGAAAATCACCATCAGAATAGGAGGTTTCTAAAGCTCTTTCTAGGACGTAAACTTCTTTGCACCTGTTTACTTGGGTTGGCATGTTGAATCCTACTGCATTAAACCATAGTTAGTTTAAACAATGGTTGAGAACACTAAAGATTCTTGCTCTTATGTTTATCGGTCTTTTTAAAAATTTCACTGTCCAATTGCAAATTAAGATTAACAATTATATTTAATAGAATAATGAAAGTGAGCTCTAAGTTCCACTCTGTTTATTCTTGTCTCAGCTCACCCAGGCATCTGAGTCTCAGATGACAACTCCAAAAAGAGGCTGAGGTGATGACGTATGAAGGCAAAACTGCTTAGGTTAGAACCTGAAGGAAAGTGACCAGCCTGACACAGGCCAGCCCTCCAATCACAGTTGATAGCAAAATTCACAAAGGCTTATAGGTCAAGTGACTCTTTGATGATCAGGTGCCTACATCCACACTGGCAACATTCAAGGTGGCAAATTACATGAGCTAAACAAATGATTATGTTTAACAACCAAAATATTTGCTTCCAATAGAAAGAGCTTTAGTATTTCTAAAGGCAATTCCATGTGGGGTTTTTTTTTAATTGTTAATAAACTTTTTCTGGGTCTATAGACACACACTAACGTTTCATGAACATTCTGAATGACAATCCCTAGGAGAAGCCAGTACAAATGTTCTGGCAGTTAAAATTATTTTAATGCTTTGGCATTTTCTTTGAAAAAAAAAGTAAACGTAGCTAGCATGTTTTAAAAATACATATATACGCTTAATAACGTATGTGTGGTAATTTGTGTGTATAAGTAAAATTTACATATATTGAAAAAAAGACATATATGGAATCAGAGCTCTCAAAATTCTGGTCCCTTAGAAAGACCTAGTATTCCAACTGTGGAAGAAACCTCCATCTAACAAATGGGAAATGACTGAACATTGGATTTTTCTAGGCTTAGCTTTTTGTCCAAATAATATATATTTGAATATTCATGTCAAAAAAACTACTTTTCAAAAAATAAAACTAAGCAATTTTCACTATTTTTGTTTGCCATGTTTTGCTTTTCTGATTGGAAAATTGTTTGCTTGTTGGTACCAGTCATGTCTTTAATTAGTGTCATATTTCATCTGCAAGTATATTTATTGACCTAAAATAAGAAGTCCTTAGCTGGTAGGACATGTCATGCTGTGTTAGAAGCAGAATTATGAAGTATTTCTGGAAACTAGATGTCTGGATGTCCACTGCATGAGGAAAGGGTCTCACTGTAGCAGCTGCTGGTCCTGACCCTGACATTCATAGACAGAAGTCCCAAAGGTTTTCTGCTGTTTGATTTGCTTTGCAACCAAAGCGACCCTTGGCTTTCATTATTTATCAAGTCATTAGTCACAGCACAGATGCATAATGCAGAGATGAGTTTTAAATTGTAGACCCTGAATCCTGCAGACTTGGGTTCATGTGAGGAGAGAAGCACACTTATTAGGCCTATCTCATGGATATTTCCTTCTAGTTATAGTGACAAAAAATTAGAGAGAAAGTGTACTATATCATAGCTGTGTTTTAAACACGGTAATGCGAGCAAGTGAAGACAACTTTTTTCCTAGGTTATAATGCCCTCAGAACTTTTCTTTCTGGTCTAGAGAGTTTAATTACTATTTTAGTAGATACATTTTAGGAAGATACTTATAGAGCACCAAAAAGAAGTAGAACTGACCTGAGGAATAGGTTTTGTGAAATAATTTTGGTCAACAGGGTAGTTCTAAAGGGTGACTAGAAGTGTGAAGTTATTACCCTCCCAAAACCACCCCCCAAAAAGTAAAAACAGTTTCTTTCTTATCCAAATGTAACTTTGAGTAAGACTTGCTGCCCACACGTGCAACCAAATTGTCCCCCACCTCCTAAGTAGCTATTCCAGTGTTACCGTTACTAACTTGCTAACCCAGGAATATAATTTCTCATTTTCTAACATCACGTTCACTGTCAAGGACTTGTGAAGTACCAATTACATAGGAAAGCAGAAGAGGGCATGATGAAAGAATTTTGAAATACCAACAGAAAGTTCAGCAGCAAAACACAGCTGGGGCTCCAATCTGATCAACTAAGAGTTCAGAAATATATCCTCAATTAGGACCTCTTTTCAGTCCAATGAAGTATATATTGTTTCCCAGAATTCTCCTCGTTTATTCTTTTTTTGTGTGTGTACTCTTTTTCCATGTAAATTGTGCAAAATAATCTCTTGGCATTTTTCCATGCCTTATATAATCCTTTTGGAAAATTCCTAGCTATTATTTTTTTGTACTCTTTTTCCATGTAAATTGTGCAAAATAATCTCTTGGCATTTTTCCATGCCTTACATAATCCTTTTGGAAAATTCCTAGCTATTATTCTCTCACAGACCCAAGAGCAGCTGCTTAATCAAAAAAAAAAAAAAGCTTAAATTTTACCAATGATGAACTGAAGGTAGAAAATACCACACTTTTATGAATAATCATAAAGTAATAACAGCGGACATTTACTGCATGCTTCCTATATGCTTGGTAGTGTGCTCAACAGTGAGGTTATCATGATAAAGGGGGATTACCTGAGGAAAGGATGTGATGGGGAAGATGACAAGGCAGGACCTTCCATTGAGAACATCAAGTGCAAAGCCACGGGGGCTTGAGCTCCCATGGCATGGTGGAGAGCCGCAAGCCGTTCCCTATGTCTGGAGGAAGTGACATTAGATAAAGAAGGAATATATGCACATTTATGTTTACATATGCATAAAATATACTTGAGAGGATCCCAAGAAATTTAACATTGGTTTGCCTGGGGAAAAAACAACACTCATCTGGGGTGGATGAGATTCTTTGTGTCATTTAATATTCTAGCTCATATTTTTCAATCAAGAAACTAATAATAAAAGCACTCAATGAGATGTTTCATTAAGATTACTACTGAAGTATCATGAAAAATACATTTTCTAGGAAGAGGAGAGAGCCTTATGCTGTGCAAAACGGGAACAATTTAAGAAGGATAGGAATAACTCTAGGGGCAACAGGAAATGAAGTAAAAAGGAATATGGTCAATAATTGCTGACTTAGGGCCCAACCAGATTTAAGGCCCATTAATTTGTGGAGAATTTTCCCCATCCTTGATTGGCAACTTCGTACCACTGCCAGTGAGCAAGTGGTCAGGAAGTGAACTCAATGAATATGGATCAACTCAATGAGGCATGGAAGTTGTGGGGATCAGAGAGAAAGGGGAGGTAGTCATGCACTGTAGGATTTTTATTGCTTAAGGTTGTAAAACCAGGAGAGAAGTGATGAAATGAGTAAGCAATGACTGGAAATTCTAAAGATGCAAAGAACAAATGTGGAAATAAAGGCGGGAAAGAGCCAAAGGAAGAGAGGTCTTAGTCAGCAAAAGAGACAAGGTTTACTATTTCAGAGAGGAGCATAGGTGTGGCCATGGGAGATGCTGGCTGAAGAGCCATGAAGGTAAAACTTAATAGAACTGGGCGGGTCAAGGAACTTCATGTCTTCAATGGTTAACGTGGCTTTTACTGATGTGTTGCCTAGAATGACCTTAGGACCTGGGATTTGTGGTTCATGACCATAAAGAGGTATTCTTCACACTGACCTGGAATTAATTTATCTGCAGCTGGGATAACCCTGAGAATACAGATGATTTGGTAGAAGCAGTAAAGCAGAAAATAAATCTTTTTAATGGAATACAGATGCATGAATAACCAGTGGTGAAAGTCTCGGGGAAGACTTGCCAAAGAAGTGACAGCTGAAGCAGGTCTTGAAGTTTAAGTAAGAATTCAACTGGAAAAAAAAAAAAAAAAAAACCTTGGGGAAAGCATTACAGCCTGAGCGAAGGGACACTGGGGTCTCTGTATCTGTCCTGTGAATGATTTAGTTTGAAATCTGAATTCTGAAAATTGTTCTTTCATCCTCATATGCAAGCCATTCTTTGACTTGTCTTTTCTTTTAGGCAAATTCACCCCCTTCTTTGTGGGGCACATACTAGTTGGCACATAATAAATAAGTGGACACTTATGAGATTTATCTGTTTCATGTTCCACTTATTTTTATTTGCTTATTTCCCACATGAAGGAGACAATAGTACAGCCTAGCAATTAGAGGAGAGATTCTTTAAAATGGCTGCAAATTATATAATGAGTACATTGTAAATATAACTCAAATGATTAGAATTTGAATGAAGGTTGCTTTTTGAAATTCAACATCTAAGAAGTGTCTATAGCACTTGGAGGAGGAATTGGTCAAATTTCCTGGGGTGAGGCTTTAAAATATGTAATTCAAGAGGAACTGGTGTGTATGGTTTGTGGAGCTGGTGCTGAGTTGGCAGACCAAAATAATTTGTAAAATGTATTATACCTCCAACAACTATACATCAAGATAAAGCACAGAGCATTGGAGCTCCTACTCCAGTATGAAGTATCTGAGACCATATTTTAAATTTCAGTATGGCATGTAATTCTTAGTCATTCCTTTCAACAGCTAAAGCTTTAAATAAGATGTCGGTATAAACATATAATTGTCAATCACAAATAAACACTCCAGAGATAGGTTTTGTTCATGGCTCATCTCGCTGACCCTTAAGCAGTATGTTAACAATAAAATAAATGAAATGAATTTTCTTTGCTACTGACACAACACAGATGGTTCCTCACTTTTGACACATAGCTAATTATAACCCTCTTCAAAATCATTAGTAGGGCTTCCCTGGTGGCGCAGTGGTTGAGAGTCCACCTGCCGATGCAGGGGACACGGGTTCATGCCCCGGTCCGGGAGGATCCCACATGCCGCGGAGCGGCTGGGCCCATGAGCCATGGCTGCTGAGCCTGCGCGTCCGGAGCCTGCGCTCCGCAACAGGAGAGGCCACAGCAGTGAGAGGCCCGCGTACAGAAAAAAAAAAAAAAAAAATTACTAATAATTTTCAGATACTTTATGCAGATTAATTTCCTATACTTTAAGCTAAATAATCTTGGCCTCACGCTCTGTGTTTCTCCACTCCAGAAGGAGGAATCTAATTTCCAGACAACTTCTAAGTCAGTAACTAATGCGACAGAAGGAAGGAGACAGAGAAGGTGAGGAAGAGGGAGTTTCTGCCTCACTGCACTTAGAGATGAACCGGAAGATGATAAGCATGACCTACACAGCCAGTGAGGATAACACAAGTGCTATCACAAGCAACGCATTGTGGGAATGTGGAAGAAGGGGTACTGAGTCCAAGGATTAAGGATCAGAAGAGGCTTCATGGAGGAGAGATTTTTTTGAATCATACTTGAGGACATGTGTATTTTCAGCAGATGAAAAAAGAGAAGAGAATAATTCAGGTTGCCATGACAGCTTGATTTAAGGAGAGAGGCCTAAAAGTGTAGGCAATATTGAGAAAATAGTGGATGGTCCAATAGCAGTCTAAGACTGTTTGCACCCAGAAGGCTGTATATGTATATATTTTTAAAAGATTATTGAAATCTGGCTTGAAAATATATCAGAAAGGACCTCAAATAAATTTCTAACGAGTTTGGAATTTAATGGGAAAGTCCTAAATAAATTGTATAAACTTGAAGTACAATGATGGTGTCTTATCTTCTAGGAAAAAAGTGTATGTGTTATGATTTAGAAGATAATTTAGGTCAAGAAATCAAGTCCTGAAAACAAATTCATTGTTCCAATAACCGACTATAAGAAGCAGCTCTTCAATAGTGTTATGAGGTTTTAAGGGCAGTTAGAAGGTAATAAAGGCTTAAAAAAGTTCACTGAGATAAATTCCACATTGACATTTTTATGTATGGACCTCATATTTTCTCCCACAGAGACTTGTGTCTGTAAGAGGTAGTCTGAGTGGTCATTTGTTAATGAGGTTTAATAAAATCTAGCTTCAAAACATGGATGAGTCAGGAACTTAAATTTAGGGGTCTAATAATCGGAAGTAGGTAAACTTTCCTTCCTCTTAAAAGAAGTTAATACACATGCTGCAAAATTGATGAGTATGGATTCATCTATTCCTTTCTCTCAGAATTTTTCCAACATTTACCTATTAGAAAATGAATACTAATTGAAAACAGGTGGTAAGAATAGCAGGTGCCTCACCTTCCTAGTTCTAACCTAATGCAGCATCTACTGCAAAAATTAGATATTTTATGTAATAGTTGAGGTGCCAGTGACAGAAACTCAACACAAAATTGTATACTGTTAAAACTGCTCAGTGACAAAACCAAGGAAACAGTGTAGATGGAGCCATGTTCTGGAGGGACTAGATCCAGTATATTGGGCACCATTAGGATTCACTCTTTCTCCGTATCTCTGCTTTTTTCTGTTGGTGTAGATTTGCTATTTCTTCATGGCTAGAATCATGACCACAGACGATTCTGAGCTTTACATAAGGGTTCCTCAATTTCAGAACTGCTGACATTTTAAGCTGGATCATTCTTTGTTTGGGGGATCTGTTTTGTGGCATGTAGGGTATTTAGCAGTTGCCGTGGTCTCTGACCACTAGCCTCCCCACCCCTGAGCTGTAACAACCAAAAACCAGACATTGCCAAATGTCCCCTGGGAGGAAAAAGTGTCCCCACTTGAGAATCACTGCCTTACAGGCTTAACATCAGAGAAGAAGGAGCTGTTCATTCACAGAGCTTTCATTTGGAAAAATCCAACAGAATTGTTTTGGTCCTGTGTGCACCGCATACCCATCCTGAACCACACTTTTTGACAAGGAAAAAAAAGAAAAAAACTTTATGACTTTGGGTAGAACACATAAAGCACAAATTATAAAAGAAAAAAGTGATAAATTGATCATCAAAATTAAAATTTTACTCTTTGAAATGCATTGCTAAGAACATGAAAACCACAGGCTGGCAAAACAAATAACTGATAAAGGGATTTGATCCAGAATATAGAATGAACTTTTACAACTCATTTAAAAGAAGATGGGCAACCCAGTAAAACATTGGCAAAAGATTTGGACACCTCACAAAAGAAGACATGCAAATGAAAAATAAGCATAAGAAAAGATGTTCTTCATCATTCATCATTAGAAAAATACACATTAACACCACAATGAGCTACGCCCACTAGAATGACTAAAATGAAAAGTACCAACTGTTGTTGAAGATGCTGAGCAATTGGTGGGAATACATAAAGACAAAGATACAGCCACTTTGGAAAAGTTTGACAGTTTCCCATCAAGCTAAACATGTATTTATCTTAACATCCAGAAATTCCTCTTGCAGTCATTTCACCATGAGAAATAAAGCATATGTCTACACAAAGACCTATATGCAAATATTCGCATAAGCTTTATTCATAATTGCCAAACTCTGGAAACAACTTATCAACTGATGAATAGATACATTGTTGGCCTTCCTTAAAATGGAATGTGTCTCTTTAAAATGGAATACAGGAACAAAAGGAAAAAACTATTAATAAATGCAACGATATGGATGATTCTCAAAGTAATTATGTCAAATGAAAGAAGCATGATATAATATACCTTATACTATACATAATTCTATTCATTTAATATTCTGAAAAGCCAAAGCTAAAAGGAGAGAAATCAATTCCAAGATCTCAGTGTAGACGGAAAGAACTGACAATGTAGAATGATTGTACTGGTGGTTACATGACTCTGTAGATGTGTCAATTTTCACCAAACTTTACACTTTAAAAGGGTGAATTTTATTGGGAATGTATGTAAATGATACCTCCATATATCTGATTTTAAACCAGATATATGGACTTCCCTGGTGGTGCAGTGGTTAAGAATCTGTCTGCCAATGCGGGGGACATGGGTTTGATCCATCATCCAGGAAGATCTCACATGCTGTGGAGCAACTAAGCCCATGCACCACAACCACTGAGCCTGCGCTCTAGAACCCGCGAGCCACAATTACTGAGCCCGCATGCCACAGCTACTGAAGCCCGCATGCCTAGGGCCCGTGCCCTGCAATGAGAAGCCACCGCAATTAGAAGCCTGCACACCACAGCAAAGAGTAGCCCCTGCTCACCACAACAAGAGAAAGTCCGCGTGCAGCAACAAAGACCCAACACAGCCAAAAATAAATAAATAAATATATATATATATATATATTTTTAATTTTAAAAACAAAGTGTAAAGAAGAATTGCTGATCATATTCTTTAAAAAAAATAAAAAGGTGCAATTTTTTTCTGGAAAACCACGACTCAACTCTAAATTTAATACACCTCCAAAGAAGTCAATACTGTCCTCATACAATGACTTCATTAATTTGTCCCTTCATTCATCCAAAAATTTTCTATGTAATATCTACTGCTTGCTGGGAGCTGACCTCAATGCTTGGGTTACATCTAGGAATACATTCAAAGGTTCCTGCCTTTAGGGAACTTACCTTCCAGAAGGAGAGAAACAGATAAAGATAATTTCTATAAGAAGAGAAAGGAAATTCTATCATATACCAAGTGATACAGAAGAAAAAAGAAAAAGGAGGAACGGGGAAAGGATTAGGAGTTCTGGAATGGGCAGAAGAGAGCAGACTACATAGTGTCAGTAAATTTAGGCCTCATTGAAAAGGTGAGTTGTGAGCAAACACCGGAAGGAGATTAGAAATTTAACAAAGGAAAAATCTGGCACAACTTTTCAGGCAGACAGAACTCTAAAGCAAAGACACCATAACAGGACTGTGACAATGTGTTTGAGGAACAGTATGCAGACTAGTATGGCTGGAAAAGAAGCAAGGGAGGAGCAGAGTGTTTTACAACATAGGTCTTGTTCTCATTCAAGTATGGTGAGGCCAGCAGGCCAGCAGATGACTGCCATTAACAAGAGAGTTGTTACTCCCTGTTCCCAAGAGGAGGGGCACCCCATACCATATAGGGGAAGCCCCAGGAAGCGCCAGTGTCAGTCAGGAGGCAGAAGGAGTGGGATGAAAGCATAGGCAAGAGCCTTGACTGGTTTTTGAGAAAAGGAACAGGCAAGGCAGGGTAAGCAGGCCTAGAATTGGCTAATTGGAATAATTTCAGAGGGATTTGGGGTGCATGACTGTCCTGACTTGTCTGGTATCTGGTCTTGGGGTGATTAGGACAGATGGGAAGTAGCCTGCAGTGTGATAGCCCAGTAAGGTAGATGGCTGGAGTGTGGGTTCTGGGTTGGCTAGTTTGTACAAGAAAGATATGCTCATAAATGATCTCTAAGAATCGGGTAGCCCTGAAAATAGCAGCCTTTTCCTGATCATCAAGGCCCCAGAAGCTAGAGCATCAAGAATACAGAAATTTTTTAAAATATACTTAATACAGAAAGCAGTTCAGAGGGATAAGGGGTAGGGCAGAGAGAAATGAGGAGCCATGGAAAGGTTTTAATCTGACTTATGTTTTTAAAACGCCATCCTGATTGCTCTGTTGAGAATGGACCACGGTGAACAAGAGGAGAAACAGGAAGACATGTTACAGCCTGTGGCATAACTGAGCCTGCTGGTCAGCAGTGGAGGTGGTTAGACGTGGCAGGTTTTTAAAATATTTTGAAGGTAGAGGAAACAAGATTTACTGAGAGATTAGATTTTGCATGTGAGATGATGTGAGAATGACTCCCAGTTTTGTGATCTAAGTGGAGGAAAGGGTGGAGTTTTCAGCTCAATTGAGGAAGGCTGCAGGCAGCACAAGTCTGTATTCATCTGGGTTCCCCCAAAAGCAGAGCCTGAGACAAGAACTTGGGTGCAGATATTTATGACAGGTGATCTCAGGAAGCAGAAGTGAGGGAGAACAGAGTGAGACAGGCAATGGGGCTCGATTCCAGTGGGCTTTCTCAGAAGCACAGAATGTCTCCCAGAACATTCTACTGGAAATACGGGGGCATTTATCCACTGTATATAATGTACACTATTATATTATAATAAATTTTATTCTAATTTTGTTTATCTTATCATCTACTATATGAGAAAAGGTAAGACTAATCTGCAAGAGATATTTATTACATGAATGATTTAGGACACTCCTAGAAATAACCTCATCCTAAGGGAAAGAAGACTAGTTTATAAAAAAAGAAAATAATAAGACTATTAAAACAATTTGGTAGAAATCAACAAAGGGCCTGAGCAATAAATGAACCTGTAAGTATGCAAGACGTATCCATTCAGAAATCTTTGTGAATATGCAAATCCACAAAAAATTTTAGGGCATATAATTTACTTCCATAAAATGCAATTAGATAGAAACACAACTAGAATGTAACCTACATGCAGGTAGGAATTTTTGTCTCTTTTATTCATTACTATATCCCTGGTTACTAGAATAACACCAAGAACATACTATGTGAATATTTGTTGATTGAATAAGTAAGCCAAATATTTTAAGAAACCTCAACTTATCTATGACCTGATACATGCAGGACTGTGTTGAATATTTTCCATTAGTCCCCCCAGATCTACTCCCCAAATTCCACCCTGTTCTATATCCCAGGAGGTGGACCTTTATTGAGTCCATCAAGAGTTTTCCTCACTCTTTGGCTTCAATGAAGGCTCAACCAATGACAGGCTCCAGCAGATCGCTTGGTAGGAGGAGAATAAGGATAGGTATTACCCTGGCTCCATCTCTTCCAAGCTGCCACAGGCTGGCTGCACCTCTCCTCCAAAGGCTACCACCCTTTAAGAAACTGCTACCTTCTCCAGGTTCAGGTACCCACTCCCATCCTTTGGCACTTTAGACCTGGTAACAGCTCCTCACCTTTGCTTGCTTTGGGGTCCAGAATCATTGCTTGTCTGTTTCCTTTAAACCCATCTTTGCTTTTGCAAATAGTTTTTCTTCATCTCCTCTCAATTAACTTATCTAAATGTGCCATCTTCTTCCTGTTCAGACCCTGACTTTTACAAAATTCATTCATGAAGAGATTAAAATAAATGTACTTTAAGCATCCACTGAAACAGCTTCGTGAGTTGTCTGGTCTTGATTCCCCGAAGATAGTATGGTGGACTCACTCAAAAAGATGTTGACTGGTATTGAATCTGACATGCCATGATTTAATTTACCCATTGTTTATATTTTCTAGCTAAGATCCATTCAGTTCTTGAGACTTCAGCATGTTCGCTTCATTTCAATCACCAATACGTTTTACAGCCATTTTTCACACACACACACACACACAGCCCCCCAAATTTTGTTGTTCCTGTCTTATCACTTTGCATGAAGTATTGCCAGTGGAGTGATAAGAAGGAACAATAGAGCTGAGTTGAGAGGTGGGTAGCTCAGCACTCCCACACGCTAGCCTCCCTATACCTGTAACTAAGACTTATACCCTGGCAATATTACACATGATTACATGTTACAGACCATCAGAGGTGCTGACAACCCTGTCAAACCACGAATATAATGGTCATGAATGCAAAGAGCCTCATGTACTACTTTGTGAATCAATGTGTCATCTCCAGGTGAGGGTGGCCTATGAAATAGTATCACTGGATGAATTAGTTGAGCATGACATCCCTTAGTAAAAAATTCTCAAAGCAGGCACTATTTTTATTCCCATTTTCAGATGAGGAAACTGAGAAACATGCAAGTTAAGTAAATTGCCCAAGTTCAGAGTTAATAACTGTTAGAGCTGGCATTCAAATAAGGAGTCAGGTGGCACCAGAGTTCATGCTCGTAACTCAAAACTCTCAAGTAATTAAATGACAGGATAGAATAATGGTCCTTAGATGTAAGCCAGTAGATAAATAGTTTCCATTATATCCTTGCTAAAGATTAAATGGCTCCTCATGTGTCCTCTTCAGACTCCATTTCCACATACGTAAAACAGAGACAATAAAAATGCCAATTCTTGAGGTTGTTGCAACGAATCACATCAAATGAGACAATGAATTTCAAGTACTTGGCTCCGTAAATTTTAAGCGGTACCATTTTCTTAAGTCTCTGGAAATATCCATCAAATGCAATTGTCTTTATTAGAGTTAACGTCTTAATTATTGCTTCTAAATATTGTTTCCAAGATAGCAAAACAAATCATCTATTTCTTCCACATTGTAATAATAAGCTATAAAATCCACAGACAAGAGGCTATTTTTAATTTCTTTGATTTTTATAACAAGAATATGTATATCCAAATGCAAATTTCAAAAAGGGCCAGGGGGTAAATTATCCTTCCCATGCTCCACAGAGGTGGAAAAGCAAATTTTCCTCAGATTTGCCTGGTGGAAAATTTGAACCCCACTCTGAAGGATTCCAATGTGTTGGATAGTATTCTACCCTAAGGCCACCCTCTTCTAGGAAAACCAGGTGTTGGAGGAGCCCATGAAACTATAGGAAATCCAGCATCTTCCCTGCAACATACTCTTGTTCCCCCTCCAGTTTTACCTGGTAGGTAAGATTTAGGGTGAAATCTAAGATTTTATTGGCATGGAATGATGAAAAATATCATGAATTCACATGGATAAAGTCATATTCCCCATTCCCACAGATTCAACACATTTAATGTCCTGTTTCACTTCCAAGGTGCATAAACAGATGATGGAAGCCCAGCTTCTCCAATGGATAGGTAGTACAGGTAGTCTGGGAGAGAAACCAGAGCATCCCCACTGAGGGCTTCCTTCGTGGCTCAGTGTCCATCGAAACATGTCTTGTCCTGGCCCTTGCCCACCAACAAATATCACTGTTTTTGCCAATCACATAGCTATCCACGTGTTAATGCCCATCTCTTAAGAAAGCTTAAGGATACAGAAATATGGTATATATTTTTAAAATGTCAACCGTGTCTCATGGTCACTTAAAATACAATTTTATTATTTTTTTAAAAGCATGAAGATATTATGGAATATGATTCAAAAGTCACATTAATTTTTATGAAGAAATACAAATTTCTGAAGAAATCTGACTCTTGGTTCAGGCTTCTTTAAGACAGACTCTCTCTTTTGATAATGCTAATGGTAGCTTAGTTACTGAGAATTAAAGGAATCATTTTAAAAGGCAGATGATAGTGCTGTGGGTTAGGTATGGAATGGTAAGAGGCTTTGCCATTGAAGTCTTTCTCTAATACTACCTAATAATGCTGTGGACCTCTTGTATATGCCACATAACATTATATATAGAAGAGCCTTTCTATAGTTAGATACCCAAAAGACATGAAGCTTTTAATTCAAAATGAGCATGTAGGTAGTGGGGGAAATGCTGAGTGTAGAGAGCTGATTCTATCACTTTGAACGTTAATTTCAAGGTAGTAGTGAGGTGCAGGTTCCAGAGTGTAAAAGAATAAGTAATGAGGACTCTATTTTTTTTTTTTTTTCTGCATTGGATCTTTGTTGCTGTGCACGGGCCTTCTCTAGTTGCCGTGAGCGGAGGCTACTCTTCGTTGCGGTGCACAGGTTTCTCATCACGGTGGCTTCTCTTGTTGCAGAGCATGGGCTCTAGGCACGCAGGCTTCAGTAGTTGTGGCTCACGGGCTCTACAGTGCAGGCTCAGCAGTTGTGGCACACAGGCTTAGTTTCTCCGTAGCATGTGGGATCTTCCCGGACCAGGGCTCTAACCCGTGTCCCCTGCATTGGCAGGCAGATTCTTAAACACTGCACCACCAGGGAAGCCCGAGGACTCTATTTTAACTTATGTATTTTAACCCAAAACTAGTTCCCTCTCTCTACATACACACACACACACACCCCACACACACACAAGGTCACTAAATATTGTGGAATAAAAAACTGAAATTAAAAAATTGAAACTAAAATACTCTCTGAAGTTTTTGCCACCAGATGATGATTAGTCCATACTAGAATAGCTCTACTGTATGGCCTGTTTATCCTCATGTCAAATGTTGGCCTTAAAAATCAAGACATCAGATGGTAAATGAGAAAACAGTCAAAAGCTTGGAAGGATAATCCAGCAAATTAATACTTCTTTCCTTTCAAAAATTTTAATGCAACTTAATCAGTGACATAAACTAAAATTTTGTTTGTATTTTACATACTACTATTTGGATTCAACTAAATAATAAAAACAAAAATTTTTGTTATAAGAACTTACAAGGTCTTGTTATGAAAACTTAAAATTTTGATTTTAACTTCAGTATCATTAGTTTGGAAAGCTCTAAGTGGTTTTGTATGTATAACTGAGGTTTACCTGATGAATTTTTCTTGGGGGACATGTTCTAGTGTCTTATTTCCCTGTGATTTAAAGACTTAGTAGCCTAGAGAATTGTCTTTAAGCCCTCAAAGCTTGAAAAATGACATTTCTTTATTATCATCATTAACAACATTGTAATTCTTTTTTGAATTTTTGAATTCTATTTAATTTTTTTATACAACAGGTTCTTATTGGTTATCCATTTTATACATATTAGTGTATATATGTCGATCCCAATAACAACACTGTAATTTTTAAATGAGCACGTAGGTAGTGGGAGAAATGCTGAGTGTAGAGAACTGATTCTATCATTTTTGATATTAATTTCAAGGTAGTAGTGAGGTGCAGGTTCTATAGTATAAAAGAATAAGTAATGAGGGCTCTATGTTAACTTATGTATTTTAACCCAAAACTGGTTCCCTAAGTTCCATAAAGGGTTTCTGAGCACTTGGAACACTGGTTCATGAAACTGGTCAAAGGTTTAATTTACTTTTGTCACATTATTCTTCTAACTCCGAATCTGTGACCAAACTGCAGAAACTTGAAAGTCTCTTGTTTTACTTTTTCTTTCCATTTCATTGTTTTCTGTGACATATTCAGAGAACCGTATACATGGTTTCCTATATTATCAAGCTCTTCTTGTTCTATTCTGCTCATAATGAAATTCAAATTGTATTCAAGAGCTCATTCTCCAGCATGAGAATTTTTAAGAGGAAACTAATCTCCAAGTCTTAAATTTGCCATTATTCCCTAAAAAGACAAGATGCTATTAGATTCACTTTATTTAATTATGCCTTCTCCAACCTATTAAAACATTAATGTCTCTAATACAAAGTACAGGATGAAGTTTTCCAAGGTGAACCTTTGGATGTTAGACTGTTGGGTGGCAAGACTGTTAAGTGGCTATTCTTTCAAAGTTAAAACTTGCTGTTCTTGTTCATGGGATATTTTATGAGCTGCTTTCTTTCATCTAACTTTGAAATACATACTCAGCATCCACAGTGTACTGTTATTGGAGCCTTAGACTCAGAAGCAATGTAACATTTAACATTCTAATGGGGAGGAGCTATATAATATACAAATAAATAAAATAATTTCAAATAGTAATAAGTACAATGAAGAAATAGCAAATGAAATGATATGCTAGTGAGTGATAGAGTAAGAACTTGTTACATAAGGTCTTTTTTAAATTTAATTTGATTTATATATTTATTTTTATACAGCAGGTTCTTATTAGTTATCTATTTTATATATATATTAGTATATATATATGACAATCCCAATCTCCCAATTCATCCCACTGAACTTGTTACATAAGGTCTTTCTGAGGAACTGACATTTGAGCTGAGATTCAAACAAGGATCCAACCATGCAAAGATCTCAGGAAACTGGTATCTGGGTAGAAAGAAGAGAAAGAGCAGGAAGAACATAATTGGCATGGCCAAGGAGTAGAAAAAAGAAGGTAACTGAGTGAGAAACAAGAGAGTAGTGAAGATGTAGGAGAAGTAGACCCAGGCCAGAGCACCTGAGACTTGGATTTGTTTTCTAGGTGCCACGAGAGGTCACCAGAAACTTTTAGGCAGAAGAGTGTCATAACCTCCTTTTCATTTTTCCAAAGAAATTACCCTGGCTTTTTCAGTTTTACTTGTTTGAAAGTGTGCTCAAGAGGGCAAGAGCTGAAAAAGCCAACAGTCGTCCGTGTGAAACAATCCTATGCTAGACTCTATCAGGGACATCATCACAGATCATGCTTTCCAAAGCCAAGGCCACATTAGAACCACCAAGGAGTTTTTAGAGCCTTTAAAAACACAGATTTCCAGGCCTCACTCTTTCAAGTTTCTGATTCAGGGGTCTGGGGTTGATGCCAGGAATCTGTATTTTTAAAATCTCCCCAGAAGTTTCTGAGGTGCATCCCTGCTTAAAAACCCGAACTAACTAAGCCATGCTGATCTAAAAATAGTGGAGAAAATTATTTTAAATGCCAAATAAAATTTTCATGTAAGAAAACTGTACAATGAATAGGCATTTTGAAAATAATGTTTTTTACTTATGGTTACCAAAGGGAAAGGGGGAGAGAGATAAATTAGGAGTTTGGAATTAGCAGATACCAACTACTATACTATATATAAAATAAACACAAAGGTCCTACTGTATAGCACAGGGAACTATACTTAATATCTTGTAATAACGTATAATGGGAAAGAATCTTAAAAAGAATATATATGTGTGTGTGTGTGCATGTGTGTGTGTGTATATCTGAATCACTTTCCTGTATTCCTGAAACTAACACAACATTGTAAACCAACTATACTTCAATTAAGAAATTAATGTTAAAAAATTAAGTTTTCTCACAATTATTTTTCACAGTACTGAAGGGAATCAGCAGTATTTATGGATGAGAACACAGGTACTGAAATATTCCCTTTGATATTCCTTCTGTTCACTGACCATTTGTTGCCTGCAATCTCTCTTAAAGCTAGTCGATGCAGAGAAAGACAAATACTGTAGGACGTCACATATGTGGAATCTAAAAAAAGGTGACACAAATGAACTTATTTACAAAACAGAAATAGACTCACAGACATAGGAAACAAACTTATGGATACCAAAGTGGAAAGGTTGGGGGTGGGATAAATTAGGAGGTTGAGATTAACACATGCACATTACTATATATGAAATAGATAAACAAGGACCTACTGTATAGCACGGGGAACTATAGTCAATATCCTGTAATGACCTACGATAGAAAAGAATCTGAAAAAGAATATATATATGTATATACATATATATGTATAACTGAATCACTTTGCTGTACACCTGAAACTAACGTAACATTGTAAATCAACTCTCCTTCACAAGAAAAAATTAAAAAGCTACTCAGTGTATTTACTCCTTTGTACACACAGTCTCTACAGAACTTTACCAGGCAATTTAGGTATACATTGGCCTCTAACCTAAGGTTCAACCTCAATGCTACTGTGTTTTCTGGTTTTCTTTGATCTTCCTTTACACGATTCTTCAGGACATGCATTCTAAGCATGGTCTCCCTTGGTTACTATAGTGACTAATAACTTCTCTACTCCTCTAATTAATTCTGAAGCACAGCAGTGGGATTTGCCTAATGTGGCTGACCTGGCCAGTTGTGTTCATTAGCTCCTCCTCTCCCGGCAAACTCAGCAGCCAAGCTATGAACTTGCCTCCACCTGACCTACATTCACCCTCCTCAGTGGACCCGAGTGCTGGGTAAGTTGAAAGGATTAGGTCAGAGATTGTAACTGACTTGCTGGTTTCTCTGAGCCTGAGCTGGAACCCTCACCATCCCCTCAGGAGCGTAAGGTAACATCACTTTTAGACGTCACGATCCAATCAGAACAACCTGACTAGACAAATCTGCCTTTTTATCCCCTTGCTCTCATTCATCAACCTGGGCGTAGTTCTCATAGGAAATTTCAGAACTGATTTTGTGCTGCTTTTGTAACAGGCAGGGTTTTTCCATCTTTTCTTATTGGCACAGTTTATAAGATGCTCCTCCAGTGGGTGGATCTGAGACAGGCTGGGACCTGGGACCCTTTGCTGCAGTGCTTGCACCTGGACACAAGTCTCCTCAAGCAACAAAATACAAAGAAACTATAAGGGACTAAAAATAACTGCATGCATGCACAGTTGGGGCAAATTCTGGACAAAAGATACAAACAGACCAACAACACTCAACTGCCACTTCTGAAGAGCCAGGAGCAAAAACAGGACACACGCCCCCTGCACACACCACCACCAAAGGGGTGGGCAAACCCCCTAAGCCACGCCTCTGGCCCGACCCCTGGACACACCCTTAACCTCACCCCATATAAGGAACCAGCTCGCCCCTCCTCGGGGAGCAAGCAAGGGAACCTGTTACTTGTTTTTGCTCCCTCCTGTGGAGGCAGGAGCCCCAATAAAGCCTTGCCTGAATTTCTTGGCTGGCCTTACATGAATTTCTATTGACTGGGGAAGGTCAAGAACCCTGGTCGGTATCAGATTTGCTCCTTGAACAATTTGCCTCTCTAGTTCCGTCCAGCACTGATGACAGCCTCCCCACTGTCCACCCCCTTCCACACGGGAGGGGAAAGTCTGCATGAGTCTGAAGGACAAGTTCAGTCTCCCTGGGCACCACATGACAGTGACTTGGACTCCACAAAAGCTCTGTTTGAAATAATACTGGGGTTTGACTTGAGCAGAGACTTTCCACTTCTCTTAAGATACTCAGGAAAAGGGATGATTTCCCATTTAGTGTAAGCAGTTGGGTGTCCACAGTGTCTGGCACAGTTCTAACCAATGGACAAGTGCTGCCCTCCTTAGGCATGGCCCAAGACCACAGAGACCTTCCTGAAAATAGGAGACGGTGAAACATCCTCCTCACAGAGCAGTGGTTTTCAACTGGGGTTGTACCACCTCCTAATGGACACTTTGGAAACTTGCAGGGGTGTTTTGGTTTTTGTTTTGTTTTTTTTAACTGAAGTATAGTTGATTTACAATATTGTGTCATTTTCAGGTGTACAGCAAGGTGATCCCATTATACGTATATTTTTCAGATTATTTTCCATTATAGGTTATTACAAGATATTGAATATAGTTCCCTGGGTTATACAGTAAATCCTTGTTGCTTGTCTATTTTATGTAAAGCAGTTTGTGTCTGTTAATCCCATACTTCTAATTTATCCCTCCCCCCCTCCCTTGCCTCTTTGGTAACCATAAGTTTGTTTTCCATGCCTGTGAGTCTGTTTCTGTTTTGTATATAGATTCATCTCTGTATTATTTTTTTAGATTCCATATATAAGTGATATCATATAATATTTGTCTTTCTCTGTATGACTTACTTTACTAAGTATAATATTCTCTATAGTTCCACCCATGTTTGTACAAATGGTATTATTTCATTCTTTTTTATGGCTGAGTAGTATTCCATTGTGTATATATACCACATCTTCTAAAGCCAATTGTCTGTTATGATTATGACAAAAGTAAGCACTACTGGCATGTAGTGGTGAAGATGGGGGGGAAGGGCAAGATGCTCTATGACCTGCAATGTGAAGAACACTCTTGCCCAATAAAAAATTGTGCCATGCCCTACACTACTCTTGAATGTCCCACAGAACAATTAGTACAAGTGAAAAATCTGTAAGTGTCCGATTCTAGAGTCTAAGTCCATTTTACATTTAAATATAAAGTATTTTTTGCACAGTTTTAATATACACTGAATTATGCAGGGATACAATTACAGAGTAAAATAAGGAAAAGTGTTCCTTTGATTTGTTGGAAACTCTACCAAGAGCTTGCTTATTTCATAAAATCATGTTACCAGTAACTGTGACACTTCTGGTATTTGAGTCAACTCTCTCAATGTCACCTGAGAGCTGTCCCACTCCCAGTGATTCTATGTATGAGGACATCATCTAGCAACTTCACTATGCTTTCCAGAGCAGTGGTGCCTATGCATTTGCATATTAAATACACATTTTCTTGTAAATGCCTTTCCTTGGATTTTCCCTTTATATTACATTAGAACATTATATTGATTTTTTAAAATAGTTTAAGTATGGTTAAGCTATATTATCTATGAAATTTTTTTCAGTAAAAGTAGTATTTTAAATACTATAAAAAGGAGGCCTTGCCTGATACGACTGGGAACTTCTTCCTAGATATAAGTCTCTCTTCACATAGACTTTATTTAAACCTGATTGAGGATAGCTCACTGTAAGCCCAATCTGCCACCTCCCTACCCAACAGTAGTAGCCTAAAAGCCTATTTGTGACAGGACTTTCTTATACCAAATATAACAACAATTCTTATTAATTGAACACCTGTTATGTACCAGGCCCTGTGCTACACACTTTCCTTATATTGTATCTAACCCTCAACTCACCAAAGGAAGTAGTATTTATTATTAGCTCTGTTTTACAGGCAAGGAAATCAGTGAAGGACAAAGGTTAAATAACTTCACTGAGGTCACACCATTGTAAGTGATTTGATCCATATGGATCAAATTCTAATGTCTGACTGTCCAAGACAGATGGGTCAGAATTCAAAACTGGAAATTTGGTAAGTAGCCAGGAACAGCCATGCTCATTTTGGCTGAATAACTGTGGAAAAGTGGAAGCAAAGAACAGGACACATCACCATCTACTGCCCTCCCTCCTGGTCCTTCACCCCAACATTCGGACCCTCACTCAAGTCCCAGCAAATTCCCACCTGCCTTATGCTCTCAGCAACAGCAATCGAAAAGTGGCTCATCTGAATTGAAATGCGCAAGATATGTTGGGCTTCCCTGGTGGCACAGTGGTTGAGAGTCCGCCTGCCGATGCAGGGGACACGGGTTCGTGCCCCGGTCCGGGAGGATCTCACATGCCGCGGAGCGGCTGGGCCCGTGAGCCATGGCCGCTGAGCCTGCGCGTCCGGAGCCTGTGCTCCGCAACGGGAGAGGCCACACAGTGAGAGGCCCGCGTACCGCAAGAAAAAAAAAAAAAAAGAAATGCACAAGACATAAAATACATGTCAAATTTCAAAGACTTGGCACAAAAAAGGAAAATAAAATATCTCATTAATAATTTTATGTATATTACATATATCTTCTCATGATAATGTTTTTGGATATATTGGGTAAAAATAAATTAAGTTCACCTATTTCTTATTATTAAAGTTTCTAATGAGGCTATTAAATTTTTTTTAATTATATGTGGCTCATTTAGTATTTCTATTGGACAGAGCTGAGATAGATGGTTTTCCTGTCACTTAGTGTCATTTCCCTACCCCACAGTAATCTGCAGAAACTTGGAGTCTAGGGCAACTGCTTCCTCAAGTGACCATTCAGGCCTCTGAAAGCAGCAGGAGAAAAGCATGGGTGTGGGAAGGGGAAGGTCAGCAGAAGTTCCTCCACATTTTCATTGTGGTCCTTTGGTCACTTGGACTGTGGGAACCACGTGTTCATTCCCTATTTATTACTATTATTTTTATCTCATATGCTTCACACAACTGCCAGCACATGGGAGCAGTAGGCAAAATCTGGAACAAAAGCTGTGTTTAAATACATGTGTAAAGAAAAGTCGAAATATTTAGCATATTACCTAAATGTGATATTGTTTACATTTACTAACAGTGAAGGAGGTGGCTTGTAGTTCTATGGAAACCCAGACAAATAGTACGAGCTCATCACAGATGGAAAGCACTAGAAATAGTTTAAATATAAACTGATTAAAGTCAGGGGAGTAAAGTCTATGACTTCATAAGATCCGTCCCTCCCAGGATCAGACCCCCAACTTCTGTACTGCGATCAATTAATAATAGCAAAAAAGTATCAATTAAAAAACCAGAAAGGGAACTGAATTGAATGAAGTTGACTACAGAGATCAATCACAGTGATTTTACTCATACTTAATAACTGACCAAAATATCAAGTTAAAAAAAGTAAAGCTTAGGGCTTCCCTGGTGGCACAGTGGTTGAGAGTCCGCCTGCTGATGCAGGGGACATGGGTTCGTGCCCCGGTCCGGGAAGATCCCACATGCCACGGAGTGGCTGGGCCCGTGAGCCATGGCCGCTGAGCCTGCGCGTCCGGAGCCTGTGTTCCGCAACGGGAGAGGCCACAACAGTGAGAGGCCCGCGTACCACAAAAAAAAAAAAAAGTAAAGCTTATAGACAAATCACGTGTACCACTTCAGTGTCTATTGATAGAAGAATTGTTCATTATTTCTTATATATCCTTACTGTGAGATATGACACACTTTGGGGAGGGAGAGAGGGAGAGAAAGAAAGAGGGAGAGAAAGAGGAAGGAGGGAGGAAGGAAGGAAGGACGAGGAGGGGATGGAAGGGAGGGAGGAAGGAAGTTTTAGCTCTTGATGTCCAAAATGTACTATTGTCTGTTGTGGCTTCCTCCCATCACGTTTCATAGCTCTTAGAGAAACTCAGCACACTTATTTGATACACAAGACCTGGCCACGCCAGAAAGAGCAAAGAAGAGCTTCTAATAATTACGCAGACAACAGTATGAAACAACTGTTTTAACAACTTGGCTACAGTCTCTGAGCTCATTACTTGGCAGGTGCCCACGAGGACCATTTGAGAGTCTTCAGCTGAGCCAGCCAAGCTGCTGGGGAACTGCAAAGCTCTCTCCACATCATTTTTCTGGAAGAAACTAAGCAAAATGCAGCTACATTTTGGAGACACTTTAGTTTCAACTCGAATGTAATCTAATCTCAGAAAGTGTTTCTGGAGCCTGCCGCAGAAGGGAGAGTTCATCTCTCCCTTCTCTCTGCTCCTTACCTCTTTCTGCCCGTTACATAATTAGGTGCCTGTAGGTCTGTCTTCCTCATCAGATGACAAACTTCACAAAGGTGAGGAATAGGTCTTATTCCCTTTTATATCTCACCTAACACCTAGCGTCTAGTAAGTTTTTGTTGTGTTGATTTAATCTCTCTTGACTCTTTTAAAGAGCAGTAGCAAAGGGGGGGCATTGGCAAAAGCACAATGGACTGAATACCTGGTGGAGCTGAGTTGTAATCCAGACCCTACCATGTAATCTCTCCTGGGTTCAGCTCCGTTCTCTATAAAACAGGAGGGCTAAACTAGCCTGTCTCCAGGGTCCATTTCACTTCCAAATCTTTGCTTCAGAAGTCTGAAAATGTTTAAATTTTGTCAGCTTGAGGATCTAAAGTATAAACTCTGTTTCCCATGTTTTTATTATCTGCAAAGCCCAGATCAGATTTTCACCACCTCCAGGAAATCTATAGCACACTGTAACAACTCAATTTGAGATTTCTTCTAGTAAATCACAGACTAGCTTTTATTTTATTAAAGAACAGTCCAGGTTAAGCTGTTCTATATAATAGTTTAGTTAGGTGTAAGCACATGTGAGAGAGAAAATAGAGCAAAATCTCTAAGACAATGTTTAATCTCCTCTACAGTGGGTACCATACCTCTTCCCCTTTTTGAACCACTGATGTCCAGCCCCTCTTGCATATAGGATGGTGCTTGACACATAATACATGTTTATTAAATAATGGATGAATGGGGCTTCCCTGGTGGCGCAGTGGTTGAGAGTCCGCCTGCCGATGCAGGGGACACGGGTTCGTGCCCCGGTCTGGGAAGATCCCACATGCCGCAGAGCGGCTAGGCCCGTGAGCCATGGCTGCTGAGCCTGCGCATCCGGAGCCTGTGCTCTGCAAGGGGAGAGGCCACAACAGTGAGAGGCCCACCTACCGCAAAAAAAAAAAAAAAAAAAAAAAAATAATGGATGAATGAATGTGTGAATACATGAACGAATGAATAAATGGATTTTTGGAAAACTGTTATCAAAATGTATTTGCAGTAAGAATGTGTATGTCCTGATCTTGGCTTTTCCCTGGAAGGGCCTAGATTCCTAGGCCAAAAAGAAAAAGAGAAAAAACCTGCCCATAAAGGTAAAAGAAACAAACAACTGCACAGCAGGGCAAAACTGAAGTGCCATCTTCACTCAGAGATACCAGAGGAACTGATCTGGGAGAATTAGAGCAGGCAAGCCAAGCGTCCCAAGTTAATTCTCATCAGAGAACACCCAGACCTTTGAATCCACCTAGCAGCTCACTGTGGAATTCAAAATTATTTCTGGGGCTTCCCTGGTGGTGCAGTGGTTGGAAGTCCACCTGCCAATGCAGGAGACACGGGTTTGTGCCCCGGTCCGGGAAGATCCCACATGCCACAGAGCAGCTAGGCCCGTGAGCCATGGCCGCTGAGCCTGCGCGTCCGGAGCCTGTGCTCCGCAACGGGAGAGGCCACAACAGTGAGAGGCCCACCTACCGCAAAAAATATATATATATATTTCTGATTGAACTCCAATGCCAACTGTCAGTCTCCTCTAGGAGTTACAAGAAAAAGATTGGGGATTATGGTTCAGGACTTTCTAAGATAACTGGTACCTTTGTTACTTCCCTTGAATTGCTGGTATCTGCAATATATTGGGTTGGCCAAAAAGTTCGTTTGGCTTTGTGGGACAACCCGAACGATTTTTTTGGCCAACCCAGTATATTTCTCTCTAATCATCATATACTGGGGGGAAAAGGAGACGTAGGTTTCTCATATTAAGGCAAACAAAAGAAGTAGAAAGCAAAGCTTAGGGAATGAGAAACTTCAGGAAATACAGTGAGAAATGACATGTTTAACATAGAAAGATGAGTAATGCTAACCCAGCTCCAGGAAAAAGAAGATGGTGTAAAGGATAGTGTGGGACTGGGAAGTGACCCTAGAGTTACACGGACAGTAAATCCACTTGTCTCTCTTAACACAGAGATTCAGTACTGAGAAAGAGCTTGGCAACTGCAGACTGTAATACTCTCTACTGAGAAGTATGAACCCCAGAGATAACTTGGGAGGTGCTGTGGAAATAGCTATTACAAGCCAACAGCACACGAGCCAGAAGGAGAGAAAGTCTCCTTTGAGCCCCTTTTCCACCCATCATCTAAAAAGCTTGGCAGACAAGGAGAGATTAAAGCAATGATACAACTAATAAGTCTAAAGCTGTTCTGATGATTTTTCAAATCCTGCTATTCAAAAGACAATTTACATCTTGATCAAAGTCTTAGTTTTGGGAAATAATGAAGTATTAACTAGTATTAAAATGGAAATTAGGCGTTTCCCTGGTGGCGCAGTGGTTAAGAACCCACCTGGCAATGCAGGAGGCATGGGTTCGAGCCCTGATCCAGGAAGATCCTACAAGCCACGGAACAACTAAGCCCATGAGGAACAACTAAGCCCGTGCACCACAACTACTGAGCCTATGCTCTAGAGCCTGCAAGCCACAACTACTGAGCCCATGCGCCACAACTACTGAAGCCCGCGCACCTAGAACCCATGCTCCCAACAAAAGAAGCCACCAAAATGAGAAGCCTGCACACCAAAACGAAGAGTAGCCCCCGCTTGCCACAACCAGAGAAAAGTCCATGTGCAGCAACGAAGACCCAATGCAGCCAAAAATAAAATAAATAAAATAAAATAATTTATTTAAAAAATGGAAATCAAAGGCCTCAAAATTTTCCTCTGCATCAATCTTAAACAAAAGCCTTTCTGGTAGGCAGCCTCCCAGAGGGTTCTAAGTATTCTTGCCCACTGCTACACATGTTCCTCTGCTCTCCCCAACACCACATTGGACAGAAGTGATTGGTGTAACCGAAGGATGTTGCAGAAATGATGGCGTGTGATTTCTGAGGGTGAAGGAAGAGGCCATCCCAAAGTGGAGGTAAACAGAGAAGATCTGAGAATGAGGCAGAAATATTGAGGAAAAACCATCTAGCATCATGGCCCCCACCTTAAGTACAAAGTAACACGAAAAAAATTTGAACCTGATGGTACCCTGAAGATAATCAGAGCACAACAAAACCCAAATCCAGCTCAACACCTTACACAAATGAACGGCCATCAGAAGAAGAGGCATGCTCATTGCTAGTCATAAATACCCTCAGTCTCTACTGTTCTGTAGGTATTGTCCAGCATTCAGTCAAAAGCAACTAACAAGATGATGGATTTAAATCTATTCATAGCAAAGATTATATTAATTGTATATGGTGGAAACACACCAGTAAAAATAGAGAAATGATCACACTGGATAAAAAATTAAGACCCAGTTATATGTTGTCTATGAGAAATCCATTTTTAAGTATATAGATATAGATTAAAGGTAAAAGGCTAGAAAGATATATTATGTAGTCACTAATTAAAAGAAAATTGGAGGAGGAGCTTCAAGATGGCAGAAGAGTAAGACATGGAGATCACCTTCCTCCCCACAAACACATCAGAAATACATCTACATGAGTAACAACTCCTACAGAACACCTACTGAACACTGGCAGAAGACCTCAGACCTCCCAAAAGGCAAGAAACTCCCCAGGTACCTCGGTAGGGCAAAAGAAAACAGAAAAAACAGAAACAAAAGAATAGGGATGGGACCTGCACCAGTGGGAGGGAGCTGTGAAGGAGGAAAGGTTTCCACACACGAGGAAGGCCCTTCGCTGGTGGAGACTGTGGGTGGCAGAGGGGGGATTTGGAGCCATGGAGGAGAGCACAGCAACACGGGTACGGAGGACAAAGCGGAGAGATTCCTGCACAGAGGACTGGTGCCGACCAGCACTCACCAGCCCGAGAGGCTTTTCTGCTCAACTGCCAGGACGGGCAGGGAGCTGGGAGCTGAGGCTCGGGCTTTGGTCAGATCCCAAGGAGAGGACGGGGGTTGACGGCATGAACACAGCCTGAAGGGGGCTAGTGCACCACAGCTAGCTGGGAGGGAGTCTCGGAAAAGGTCTGGAGCTGCTGAAGAGGCAAGAGATTTTTCTTGCCTCTTTGTTCCCTGGTGCGCAAGGAGAGGGGATTAAGAGCGCCGCTTAAAGGAGCTCCAGAGACAGGCGCGAGCCGCGGCTAACAGCGCGGACCCCAGAGACGGGCATGAGACACTAAGGCTGCTGCTGCCGCCACCAAGAAACCTGTGTGCGAACACAGGTCACTCTCCACGCCTCCCCTTGCGGGAGCCTGTGCGGCCCACCACTGCCAGGGTCCCGTCATCCTGGGACAACTTCCCCGGGAGAACACACAGCGTGCCTCAGGCTGGTGCAACGTCATGCCAGCCTCTGCCACCACAGGCATGCCCCGCATCCATACCCCTCCCGCCCCCAGCCTGAGTGACCCAGAGCCCCTGAATCAGCTCGTCTTTTAACCCCATCCTGTCTGAGTGAAGAACAGACACCCTCAGGCAACCTACACGCAGACGCAGGTCCAAATCCAAAGATGAACCCCGGGAGCTGTGCGAACAAAGAAAAGAAAGGGAAATATCTCCCAGCAGCCTCAGGAGCAGCAGATGAAATCTCCACAATCAACTTGATGTACCCTGCATCTGTGGAATACCTGAATAGACAACGAATCATCCCAAATTGAGGAGGTGGACTTTGGAAGCAAAGATATATATATATTTTTTCCCCTTTTCTCTTTTTGTGAGTGTGTATGTGTATGCTTCTGTATGTGATTTTGTCTGTATTGCTTTGCCTTTACCACTTATCCTAGGGTTCTGCCTGCCCGTTTCTTTGATGGGTTTTTTTGGGGGTTTTTTAATTCTTTTTAAAATTTTTTCTTAATAATTATTTTTTACTTTTATTTTAACAACTTTATTTTATTTTATTTTACTTTATTTTATTTTATCTTCTTCCTTCTGTCTTTCTCTTTTTTTTACCTTTTATTCTGAGCCATGTGGATGAAAGGCTCTTGGTGCTCCAGCCAGGCATAAGGGCTGTGCCTCTGAGGTGGGAGCGCCAAGTTCAGGACATTGGTCCACAAGGGACCACCCAGCTCCACATAATATCAAATGGCAAAAATCTCCCAGAGATCTCCATCTCAACGCCAAGACACAGCTTCACTCAAAGACCAGCAAGCTACAGTGCTGGACAGCACATGCCAAACAACTAGCAAGACAGGAACACAACCCCAGCCATTAGCAGAGAGGCTGCCTAAAATCATAATAAGGCCACAGACCCCCCAAAACAAACCACCAGACATGGAGCTGCCCAACAGAAAGACAAGATCCAGCCTCATCCATCTGAAAACAGGAACTAGTCCCGTCCACCAGTAAGCCTACACAACCCACTGAATCAACCTTAGCCATTGGGGACAGACACCAAAAACAACGGGAACTACAAACCTGCAGCCTGTGAAAAGGACACCCCAAACACAGTAAGTTAAGCAAAATGAGAAGATAGAGAAACAGACAGCACATGAAGGAGCATGGCAAAAACACACCAGACCAAACAAATGAAGAGGAAATAGGTGGTCTACCTGAAAAAGAATTCAGAATAATGATAGTAAAGATGATCCAAAATCTCAGAACTAGAATGGAGAAAATACAAGAAATGTTTAACAAGGACCTAAAAAAACTAAAGATCAAACAAACATTGATGAACAATACAATAAATGAAATTAAAAATTCTCTAGGAGGGATCAATAGCAGAATAACTGAGGCAGAAGAACAGATAAGTGACCTGGAAGATAAAATAGTGGAAATAACTACTGCAGAGCAGAATAAAGAAAAAAGAATGAAAAGAATTGAGGACAGTCTCAAAGACCTTTGGGACAACATTAAACACACCAACATTCGAATTATAGATGTCCCAGAATAAGAAGAAAAAAAAAAAGGGATTGAGAAAATATTTGAAGAGATTATAGTTGAAAACTTTGCTGAAATGGGAAAGGAAATAGTTAATCAAGTCCAGGAAGCACAGAGAGTCCCATACAGCATAAATCCAAGGAGAAATATGCCAAGACACATATTAATCAAACTATCAAAAATTAAATACAAAGAAAAAATATTAAAAGCAGCAAGGGAAAACCAAAAAATAACACACAAGGAAATCCCCATAAAGTTAACAGCAGATATTTCAGCAGAAATTCTGCAAGCCAGAAGGGAGTGGCAGGGCATATTTAAAATGATGAAAGGGAAAAACCTACAATCAACATTACTCTACCCAGCAAGGATCTCATTCAGATTTGATGGAGAAATTAAAACCTTTACAGACAAGAAAAAGCTAGGAGAATTCAGCACCACCAAACCAGCTTTACAACAAATGCTGAAGGAACTTCTCTAGGCAGGAAACACAAGAAAAGGAAAAGACCTACAATAACAAACCGTAACAATTAAGAAAATGGTAATAGAAACAAACATATTGATAATTACCTTAAATATAAATGGATTAAATGCTCCAACCAAAAGACTGGCTGAATGGATACAAAAACAAGACCCATATATATGCTGTCTACAAGAGACACACTTCAGACCTAGGGACACATACAGACTAAAAGTGAGGGGATGGAAAAAGATATTCCATGCAAATGGAAATCAAAAGAAATCTGGAGTAGAAATTCTCATATCAGACAGAATAGATTTTAAAATAAAGTTTATTACAAGAGACAAAGAGGGACACTAATAATGATCAAGGGATCAATCCAAGAAGAATATATAACAATTGTAAATATTTCTGCACCCAAAATAGGAGCACCTCAATACATAAGGCAAATACTAACAGCCATAAAAGGGGAAATCGACAGTAACACAATCATAGTAGAAGACTTTAACACCTCACTTTCACCAATGGAAAGATCATCCAAAACGAAAATAAATAAGGAAACACAAGCTTTAAATGATACATTAAACATGATGGACTTCATTGATATTTATAGGACATTCCATCCAAAAACAACAGAATACACATTATTCTCAAGTGCTCATGGAACATTCTCCAGGATAGATCCTATCTTGGGTCACAAATCAAGCCTTGGTAAATATAAGAAAATTGAAATCATATCAAGTATCTTTTCTGACCACAATGCCATGAGACTAGATATCAATTACAGGAAAAAATCTGTAAAAAAATACAAACACATGGAGGCTAAACAATACACTACTTAATAACGAAGAGATCACTGAAGAAATCAAAGAGGAAATTAAAAAATACCTAGAAACAAATGACAATGAAAACATGACGACCCAAACCTATGCGATGCAGCAAAAGCAGTTCTAAGAGGGAAGTTTATAGCAATACAATCCTACCGTAAGAAACAAGAAACATCTCAAATAAACAACCTAACCTTACACCTAAAGCAATTAGAGAAAGAAGAACAAAATAACCCCAAAGTTAGCAGAAGGAAAGAAATCATAAAGATCAGATCAGAAATAAATCAAAAAGAAATGAAGGAAACGATAGCAAAGATCAAGAAAACTAAAAGCTGGTTCTTTGAGATGATAAACAAACTTGATAAACCATTAGCCAGACTAATCAAGAAAAAAATGGAGAAGACTCAAATCAATAGAACTAGAAATGAAAAAGGAGAAGTAACAACTGACACTGCAGAAATACAAAGGATCATGAGAGATCACTACAAGCAACTCTATGCCAATAAAATGGACAACCTGGAAGAAATGGACAAATGCTTACAAATGAACTACCTTCCGAGACTGAACCAGGAAGAAATAGAAAATATGAACAGACCAATCACAAGCACTGAAATTGAAACTGTGATTCAAAATCTTCCAACAAACAAAAGCCCAGGACCAGATGGCGGCACAGGCAAATTCTATCAAACATTTAGAGAAGAGCTAACACCTATCCTTCTCAAACTCTTCCAAAGTATAGCAGAGGGAGGAACACTCTCAAACTCATTCTACGAGGCCACCATCACCCTGATACCAAAACCAGACAAATATACCACAAAGAAGGAAAACTACAGGACAATATCACTGATGAACATAGATGCAAAAGTCCTCAACAAAATACAAGCAAACAGAATGCAACAGCGCATTAAAAGGATGATACAGCATTATCAAATGGGGTTTATCCCAGGAATAGAAAGATTCTTCAATATACGCAAATCAATCAATGTGATACACCATATTAACAAATTGAAGGAGAAAAACCATATGATCTCTATAGATGCAGAGAAAGCTTTCAACAAAATTCAACACCCATTTATGATAAAAACCCTGCAGACAATAGGCATAGAACAAACTTTCCTCAACATAATAAAGGCCATATATGACAAACCCACAGCCAACATCAGTCTCAATGGTGAAAAAATGAAACCATTTCCACTAAGATCAGGAAAAAGACAAGGTTGCCCACTCTCACCACTATTATTCAACATAGTTTTGGAAGTTTTAGACACAGCAATCAGAGAACAAAAAGAAATAAAAGGAATCCACATCGGAAAAGAACAAGTAAAGCTATCACTGTTTGCAGATGACCTGATACTATACATAGAGGATCCTAAAGATGCTACCAGAAACTACTAGAGCTAATCAATGAATTTGGTATAAAGTAGCAGGATACAAAATTAATGCACAGAAATCTCTTGCATCCCTATACACTCAGGTTGAAAAATCTGAAAGTGAAATTAAGAAAACACTCCCATTTACCACTGCAACAAAAAGAATAAAATATCTAGGAATAAACCTACCTAAGGAGACAAAAGACCTACATGCAGAAAATTATAAGATACTGTGAAAGAAATTAAAGATGGTACAAACAGATGTAGAGATATACCATGTTCTTGGGTTGGAAGAATCAACATTGTGAAAATGACTCTACTACCCAAAGCAATCTACAGAGTCAATGCAATCCCTATCAAACTACCACAGGCACTTTTCACAGAACTAGAGCAAAAAAGTTCTCAATTTGTATGGAAACACAAAAGACCCGGAATACCAAAGCAATCTTGAGGAAGAAAAATGGAGCTGGAGGAATCAGGCTCCCAGACTTCAGACTATACTACAAAGCTACAGTAATCAAGACAGTATGGTACTGGAACAAAAACAGAATTATAGATCAATGGAACAGGATAGAAAGCCAAGAGTTAAACCCACGCACATATGGTCACCTTATCTTTAATAAAGGAGGCAAGAATATGCAGTGGAGAAAAGACTGCTTCTTTAATAAATGGTGCTGGGGAAACTGGAGAGCTACATGTAAAAGAATGAAATTAGAACACTCCCTAACACCATACACAAAAATAAACTCAAAATGGATTAAAGACCTAAGTGTAAGGTCACACACTATCAAACTCTTAGAGGAAGACATAGGCAGAACACTCTATGACATAAGTCACAGAAAGATCCTTTTTGACCCACCTCCTAGAGAAATGGAAGTAAAAACAAAAATAAACAAATGGGACCTAATGAAACTTAAAAGCTTTTGCACAGCAAAGGAAACCATAAACAAGACGAAAAGACAACCCTCAGAATGGGAGAAAATATTTGCAAATGAAGCAACTGACAAAGGATTCACCTCCAAAATTTACAAGCAGCTCATGCAGCTCAATATCAAAAAAACAAACAACCTAATCCAAAAATGGGCAGAAGATGTAAATAGACATTTCTCCAAAGAAGATATACAGATTGTGGACAAATACATGAAAGAGTGCTCAATATCATTAATCATTAGAGAAATGCAAATCAAAACTACAATGAGTTGTCATCTCACACTGGTCAGAATGGCCATCTTCAAAAAATCTACAAATAACAAATGTTGGAGACGGTGTGGAGAAAAGGGAACCCTATTGCACTGTTGGTGGTAATGTAAATTGATACAGCCACTATGGAGAACAGTATAGAGTTTCCTTTAAGAACTAAAAATAGAACTACCATACAACCCAGCAATCCCACTACTGTGCATATACCCTGAGAAAACCATAATTCAAAAAGAGTCATGTACCAAAATGTTCTTTGCAGCTCTATTTACAATAGCCAGGACATGGAAGCAACCTAAGTGTCCATCAACAGATGAATGGATAAAGAAGATGTGGCACATATATACAATGGAATATTACTCAGCCATAAAAAGAAATGAAATTGAGTTATTTGTAGTGAGGTGGATGGACCTAGAGTCTGTCATACAGAGTGAAGTAAGTCAGAAAGAGAAAAACAAATACCGTATGCTAACACATATATATGGAATCCAAAAAAAAAAAAAATGGTCATGAAGAACCTAGGGGCAAGACGGGAATAAAGACACAGACCTACTAGAGAACGGACTTGAGTATATGGGGAGTGTGAAGGGTAAGCTGGGACAAAGTGAGAGAGTGGCATGGACATACATACACTACCAAACCTAAAATAGATAGCTAGTGGGAAGCAGCCACATAGCACAGGGAGATCAGCTCAGTGCTCTGTGACCGCCTAGAGGAGTGGGATAGGGAGGGTGGGAGGGAGAGAGATTCAAGAGGGAAGAGATATGGAGACATATGTATATGTATAACTGATTTACTTTGTTATAAAGTAGAAACTAACACACCATTGTAAAGCAATTATACTCCAATAAAGATGTTAAAAAATAGTAATAATACAAATGAATGTATATATCAAAACAGAAACAGACTCACAGATATAGAAAACAAACTGATGTTTACCAAAGGGGAGAGGGAAGGGGGGAGGGACAAATTAGGGGCATGGGATTAAAAGATACAAACTACAATGTATGAAATAGATAAGCAACAAGGATATATTGTATAGCACAGGGAATTACAGCCATTATCTTGTAATAAGCTATAATGGAGTATAATCTGTAAAAATACTGAATCACTGTGCTGTACTCCTGAAACTAATATAATATTTTAAATCAACTATACTTCAATTAAAAAGTAACTAAAGTAAAAATAAATAAATAAATAAATAAAAGAAAACTGGAGTGGCTGTACTGATATCGGAAGTAAACATTTCAAAGGATAAAAAGGACATTGCAAAAAAAAAGACATTATATAATGATAAAGGAGTCAATTCATCACAAAGAAATAACAATCCTAAATTTGTATGCGTCTCACAACAGAGCTTCAAAATAGATGAAGCGAAATCTGAGAGAAATGAAAATAGACAAATTCATAATTAAAGTTGAAGATTCAACAATCCTTTCTCAGTAAACAACATAACAAGTAGACAGAAAATAGGTAAGGATATGGAAGACCTGAATAACGTTATTAACCGACATGACCTAGATGATATTTCTTGAATGGTCCACCCCAAAACAACAGAATGTAAATTATTTTCAAGTGCACATAGAATATTCACCAAGATAGACCATATCCACAAACATAAACCCAGCCTCAAGGAATTTAAAAGAACTGAAATTATACAAAGTGTGTTCTCCGATCACATGGAAACAAACTAGAAATCAACAACACAAAGATACCTGAAAACTTCCCACATATTTGGAAACCAAGCAATACATTTCTAAATAACTATGTCTAAGTGAAAGTCACAAAGGAAATTAGAAAATATTTTAAACTGAATGAAAGTAAAAATACAATGTATCAAAATCTGTGAAATGCAGCTAAAGGAGGGCTTAGAAGGAAATTATACTAATAAGTGTTTATATTGCAGAAGAAGAAAATCTTAAATCAGTTATCTAAGATTCTACCTTAAACAGATGGGGAAAAAAGAAGAGAAAATCAAAACACACAGCAATCAGAAGGAAGGGAGTAATAAAGAGCAGAGCAGAAATCAATGGAATTGTAAGTAAACAAAAAAAAAACAAGGAGAAAACTGAAGAATCAAGAATCTGGGCTTTTTCATCGACAGATGAATGGATAAAGAAGATATGGTACATATAATAATAATACAATGGAGTATTACTCAGCCATAAAAAGGAATGAAATTGGGTCATTTGTAGAGACGTGGATGGATCTAGAGACTGTCATACAGAGTGAAATAAGTCAGAAAGAGAAAAACAAATATCGTATATTAATGCATATATGTGGAATCTAGAAAAATGGTACAGATGAACCAGTTTGCAAGGCAGAAATAGAGATACAGACATAGAGAACAAATGTATGGACACTAAGGGGGAAAGTTGGGGAGGGGGATGAATTGGGAGATTGGGCTTCACATATATACACTCATATGTATAAAACAGATAACTAATAAGAACCTGCTGTATAAAAAATAAATTAAATAAAATTCAAAAAAAATCTGGGCTTTTTAAGATCAATAAAATTGAAAATTTTGCAGCCAGAATAATCACAACAAGAGAAAGAAGGCCCACATTACCCATATCAAGAATAAAAGAAAGGACAAAGCTATAATTCCTATAGACATTAAAAGAATAATAAGAAAATATTACATGAATTCTTATAGTAAATACTCCTTTATATCCGTCTTCTTTTGCTCAAAATTTGGGGGGGTGGGAATTCATCCATGGTGTTGTGTATGGCAATAGTTAATTGATTTTATTGTTAAATAATGTCACTGTATGAATATACCATAATTTGTTTACTTATTCTACTATAAATTGGCTTTTTTTATTGTCTCCATTTGAAGGCTATTGCTACAGCTATAAAATTGTTACATAGGGCCTCCCTGGTGGCGCAGTGGTTGAGAGTCCGCCTGCCGATGCAGGGGATACGGGTTCGTGCCCCGGTCTGGGAGGATCCCATATGCCGCGGAGCGGCTGGGCCCGTGAGCCATGGCCGCTGGGCCTGCGCGTCCGGAGCCTGTGCTCCGCAACGGGAGAGGCCACAACAGTGAGAGGCCCGCATACCACAAAAAGAAAAAAAAAAAAAAAAAAAAAAAAAAAAATTGTTACATAAACGTTCTTCTGTATGTCTTCTGGTGCACTTACAAAGTCAGTTCTGTTAGATATACACCTAGGAGTGGAATTTCTGAATTATTGGCTATGCATGTGTTTAGTTTTACTACATATTGCCAAAGGATTTTTCCAAATGACTGTAAACTATTGTAAACAATAGTTTACAAGTGTTGCATTTGCTCTTCATTACTTGCAGGACTCATAAATAATTATCTTCATTGTAGTTGGCAGTATTTATTCTCATGCAAAGCTCTTTCTTATATCCAAAGACCGTTAACCTTTCCTCAGGCATAGGTCAGGCACCATGTCCTGGAATGCCCTCGTGTGTGGGGACAGAGGGGAAGATATAATAATCAAGCTTACATGGTTCTTTGAATACTCTCACCACAGTGCTTGAGGTGAGGAAGACACATCCCCAGTCTTCTGTTCTGAGGGGTGGAACTCATAGCACAACAATAGCTTCCTCTCTCTTTCTTAAATTATGGTAAAATAGATTTAACACAAAGCCATTTTAAGTATTTTTAAGTGTACAATTCAGTGGCATTAATCACATTCACAATACTGGGCAACTATCATCACTCTCCATTTCCACAACTTTTTCATCATCCAAACAGAAACACTAAACCCATTAAACAATAACTCCTATGACCTCTGCCCCCAGTCCCTGGAAAGCACCATTCTACTCTCTGTCTCTATATCAACAGCTTTCTCTTAAACTTCATCACTAAATCTTCTGCCTATATTAAAGAAGCCTACATTTCTATGCCCTTACTACATGTACAATGCCCTAGAGTCAAAAAGCACAGTTCTGAATACTTCCTCTGAGAATTCTTGGTCTGACTCCCATACTTAGGAATTTAATTCTTTGTATATGTTGATGGCTCTGTCAAAATTTCTCCATTAAAATGGACCCAGAGTCTGTCACACCGAGTGAAGTCAGTCAGAAAGAGAAAACCAAATACCGTATGCTAACGCATATATATGGAATCTAAAAAAAAAAAAATGGTACTGATGAACCTAGTGGCAGGGCAGGAATAAAGATATAGACATAGAGAATGGACTTGAGGACACGGGGTGGGAGGGGGAAGCTGGGGCGAAGTGAGAGTGGCAAGGACATATACACACGACTGAATGTAAAACAGTTGGCTGGTGGGAAGCAGCCGCATAGCACAGGGAGATCGGCTTGGTGCTTTGCGATGACCTAGAGGGGTGGGATAGGTAGGATGGGAGGGAGGCTCAAGAGGGAGGGGATATGGGAACATATGTATGCATATGGCTGATTCACTTTGGTGTACAACAGAAACTAACACAGTATTGTGAAGCAATTATACTCCAATAAAGATCTATTAAAAAATTTCTCCATTAAAATTCTATTACATGAGCATGAAACCTTAGTGAATTACTTTTTTCCCCTTTCATCTTCCGGCATCTCTGACTGTATTTTTGTACTGTCCTTCTAAAGAGTCAGAATTTTTTCACAGAAGAGTCTCCATGAGTTCTGCTTGCCATAATGTGGCTGATGTTTGAACTTGCTGTTGTGGTTTTGACAGTTTAGGAAGCGGAATATTTCCTAACGTGGGAAATGTGGGTTTAATAGATCCTACAGTGCATCAGTCCAACTGATGCACTGTAGGATCTATTAAATTTAGCTGCTATCGTGGGAGTGCCCCCAGTAACTCAGCATTTCTATAAATGTATGATCTTGCAAAAGGATGTTCTTACATATTTGCACAGCACTTTGGGCCTTTCCAGCAAATTGAAGATAATGAAAACTGGTAGTAAAGTGTTAGAAATTGTCTCTTTTGGTGATACATGAAGAAATTGCCTATAAATTGTGATCTACTATCTATAACAAGTTCTTCTGAAATCTCCTTATGAGCAAAACAGATCCTTCATCTCTCAAATGACATCCAACCTGGATAAAAAGTGCTTTTTCCTCTCAATAGAAAGAAGAACCTGCCTAATATGAAGACGTGTATATATATATATATGTATGTATGTATGTATTCGTAGCGAATCTTCCCCAAATTGCTGTCATTTCACATTGCCAGCACTGTACATTTTCCCAACACCAGAGCTTAACCTGGAAAGGACCTCAAGAAATCTTTCATCTGTCATCATTTCAGGGGAAAGTGTCCAAATTGGCAGTTGGAAACTGTCTGCCAACAGTATAATAGCACCAATTCACAAAGCGCTCAAATGAACCAACAGACCAGTGAGCATCTTGACAAAAGGACAAGTCATCCTCACCTATAGAAGGCAACAGAGGGAGGCTTCCCTAGCTAAAAATCTTCCCATTTAAGCTCTATGTCAGGAGTCGGCAAACTTGTTCTGTTTAGGGCCAGAGAGTAAATATTTTAGACTTTGTGGGCATCTAGACTGTCACAAGTACTCAACTTTGCCACTGTAGTGCAAAAGCAGTCAGAGACAATATGGAAACAAATGGGTTGTGTTACAATAAAACTTTTATTTACTGAAACCATCAGGGGGTGTCATCTGGCCCACCGTCCATAGTTAGCCAACACCTGTCCTACATATTCTTGAATTCTAAATCAGTTATTATGCCTTTGCATTAAAAATTGTCCTTTGCATGAGAGGGTAACTAAGTCTGTATTATTATCAAAAATTCCTTATTTTTAAGGAATTTAAATATACATAGAGCAGACCTCAACCCATATCTCTTCAGCCTGAGTTCTCCTATATCTGATTCAGTTGCTGGCCAATTAATTTATGACAAAGGAGTCAACAATATACAGTGGGGAAAGGGCCAGTCTCTTCAATAAATGGTGTTGGAAAAGCTGGACAGCCATGTACAAAAGAACGAAACTGGACCACCATCTCACGCCATAGACAAAAATTAACTCAAAATGTATTAAAGGGACTTCCCTGGTGGTGCAGTGGTTAAGAATCTGCTTGCCAATGCAGGAGACACAGGCTGGATCCCTGGTCCGGGAAGATCCCACATGCAGCACAGCCACTAAGCCCCTGAGCCACAATTACTGAAGCCCAGGTGTGTAGAGCCTATGCTCTGCAACAAGAGAAGCCACCACAATAAGAATCCCACACATGGTAACGAAGAACAGCCCCTGCTCGCCGCAACTAGAGAAAGCCCATGCACAGCAACGAAGACCCAATGCAGCCAAAAAATAAATAAATAAATTTTTAAATGGATTAAAGACTTGACTGTAAGACCTGAAAACATAAAACTCCTAGAAGAAAACATAGGCAGTAAGCTCTCTGATATCAATCTTGGTGATTAGTTTTGCATTTGACACCAAAACACAGACAACAAAAGCAAATATAAACAAGTGGGACAATAACAAACTAAAAGGCTTCTGCCCAGCAAAAGAAACCATCAACAAAATGAAAAGGCATCCTACTGAATGGGAGAAAATATTTGCAAATCATATATCTGATCAGGGGTTGATACCCAAAATATATAAAGAACTCACTCAATAGAAAAAAAAGATTTTTTTAATGGACAGAGAATCTGAATAGATATTTTTCCAAAGAAGACATACAAATGGCCAAGAGGTACATGAAAAGGTGCTCAATGTCACTAATCACAAAGGAAATACAAATCAAAACAACAGTGATCTAATATCTCACACCTGATAGATTGGCTGTCATCAAATACAAGAAATAACAAGTATTGGCAAGGATGCGGAGAAAAGGGACACTTGTGCACTGTTGCCAAGAATGTATATTGGTGCAGCCACTATGAAAAACATTATGGGGATTTATCAAAACATTAGAAATAGAACTACCATATGATCCAGCAATTCTACTATGAGTTTTTATTCAACGGGGAAAATAAATACTAACACAAAAAGATATATTCACTCTTATGTTTACTGCAGCATTATTTACAATGACCAAGATATGGAAGCAATCTAAGTGTCCATCAACAGATGAATGGATTTAAAAATGAGGTTTGGGGGGATCTTCAAGACAGCAGAGGAGTAAGATGTGGAGATCACCTTCCTCCCCACCAAGTACATCAAAAATACATCTACATGTGGAACAACTCCTACAGAACACCTACTGAACGCTGGCAGAAGACCTCAGAATTCGCAAAATGCAAGAAAATCCCCACATACTTGGGTAGGGCAAAGGAAAAAAGAAAAAACAGAAACAAAAGAATAGGGATGGGACCTGCACCTCTGGGAGGGAGCTGTGAAGGAGGAAGTTCCACACACTGGGAAGCCCCTTCACTGGTGGAGATGGGGGGGTGGACAGGGGAGAAGCTTCAGAGCCACAGAGGACAGCACAGCAACAGGGGTGCGGAGGGCAAAGTGGAGACATTCCCACACAGAGGATCAGTGCAGACCAGCACTCACCAGCCTGAGAGGCTTCTCTGCTCACCCACTGGTGCAGGTGGGGGCTGGGAGCTGAGGCTCAGGCTTCACAGATCAAATCCCAAGGAGAGGACTGGGGTTGGCTGTGTGAGCACAGCCTGAAGGGGGCTAGTGTGCCACATCTAGGAGGAAGGGAATCCAGGAAAAAGTTTGGACCTCCCTAAGAGGCAAGAAACCATTGTTTTGGGGTGCCCAAGGAGAGTGGATTCAGAGCACCACCTAAATGAGCTTCAGAGATGGGTGCGAGCCACGGCTATCAGCTCAGACCCCAGAGACAGGCATGAAACACTAATGCTGCTGCTGCAGCCAACAAGAATCCTGTGTGCAAACACAGGTCACTATCCACCCGCCACTCCCCTCAGGATCCTGTGCAGCCCACCACTGCCAGGGTCCCATGATCCAGGAAGAACTTCCCTGGAAGAACACACAGCATGCACCAGGCTGTTGCAACATCATATCAGCCCCTGCTGCCACAGGCTCGCCCCATATTCCAATTATAACTACCGTACCCCTCCCACCCCCCGGCCTGAATGAGCAAAAGCCCCCTAATCAGCCACTGCTTTAACACCCCCCTCCTGTCTGGGTGGGGAAAAGATGCCTGAGGGCGACCTACATGCAGAGGCAGGGCCAAAACCAAAGCTGAACCCCAGGAGCTGTGCAAACAATGAAGAGAAAGGGAAATCTCTCCCAGCAGCCTCAGGAGCAGCAGATTAAATCCCCACAATGAACTTGATGTACCCTGCATCTGTGGAACATCTCAATAAACAATGAATCGTTGAAAAATTCTGGCGGTGGACTTCAGGAGCAACTGTAGACTTGGGGTTTGCTACCTGACTGATTTGTTTCTGATTTTTATGTTTATCTTAGTTTAGTGTTTAGCACTTCTTATCATTGGTGGATGTGTTTATTGGTTTGGTTGCTCTCTTTTCTTTTTTTTTACTATTATTTTTTTCATAATTTATTTCTTTTTTTAATTTATTTTTCCTTTTTCTTTATTATTATTTTTTCTTTATCCTTTTCTCCCTCTTCTTCTGAGTCATGTGACTGACAGGATCTTGGTGCCACAGCCTGGTGTCAGGCTAGAGATGCTGAGGTGGGAGAGCCGAGTTCAGGAGTAGGACCACCAGACTTCTCTCGAGACTTCTCCTGATGCCACATAATATCAATCGGCAAGAGCTCTCCCAGAGATCTCCATCTCAACCTTAAGACCCAGCTCCAGTCAACGGCCAGCAAACTCCAGTACTGGGAGTCCCATGCCAAACAACTAGCAAGACAGGAACACAACCGCACCCATTAGCAGAAAGCCTGCCTAAAATCATACTAAGTTGACAGATAACCCAAAACACACCACCAGACATGGCCCACCAGAAAGACAAGATCTAGTTCCACCCACCAGAACATAGGCACCAGTCCCCTCCACCAGAAAGCCTACACAAGCCACTGAACCAACCGTACCCACTGTGACAGATACCAAAACAACAGGAACTACGAACCTGCAGCCTACAAAACAGAGACCCCAAACACAGTAAGTTAAGCAAAATGAGAAGACAGAGAAATACACAGCAGATGAAGGACCAAGGTAAAAACCCACCAGACCAAACAAATGAAGAGGAAATAGGCAGTCTACCTGGAAAAGAATTCAAAGTAATGATAGTAAAGATGATCCAAAATCTTGGAAATAAAATGGAGAAAATACAAGAAACATTTAACAAGGACCTAGAAAACTAAAGAGCAAACAAACAGTGATGAACAACACAATAAATGAAATTAAAAATTCGCTGGAAGGGATCAATAGCAGAATAACTTAGGCAGAAGAATGGATAAGTGACCTGGAAGATAAAATAGTGGAAATAAATACTGCAGAGGAGAATAAAGAAAAAAGAATGAAAAGAATTGATGACAGTCTCAGAGACCTCTAGGACAACATTAAACGCACCAACATTCAAATTATATGGGTCCCAGAAGAAGAAAAAAAAAAAAGAAAGGGATTGAGAAAATATTTGAACAGATTATAGTTGGAAACTTTGCTAAAATGGGGAAGGAAATAGTTAATCAAGTCCAGGAAGCACAGAAAATCCCATACAGGATAAATCCAAGGAGAAACACGCCAAGACACATATTAATCAAACTATCAAAAGTTAAATACAAAGAAAAAATATTAAAAGCAGCATGGAAAAAGCAACAAATAACACATAAGGGAATCCCCAAAAGGTTAACACATGATCTTTCAGCAGAAACTCTGCAAGCGAGAAGGGAATGGCAGGGCATATTTAAAGTGATGAAAGGGAAAAACCTACAACCAACATTACTCTACCCAGCAAGGATCTCATTCAGATTTGATGGAGAAATTAAATTTACAGACAAGCAAAAGCTAAGAGAATTCAGCGCCACCAAACCAGCTTTACAGCAAATGCTAAAGGAACTTCACTAGGCAGTAAACACAAGAGAAGGAAAAGACCTACAATAACAAACCCAAAACAATTAAGAAAATGGTAATAGGAACATACATATCAATAATTACCTTAAATGTAAATGAATTAAATGCTCCAACCAAAAGACATAGACTGGCTGAATGGATACAAAAACAAGACCCATATATATGCTGACTACAAGAGACCCACTACAGACCTAGGGACACATACAGACTGAAAGTGAGGGGATGGAAAAAGATATTCCAGGCAAATGGAAATCAAAAGAAAGCTGGAGTAGCAATTCTCATATCAGACAAAATAGACTTTTAAAAGAAGACTATTACAAGACACAAAGAAGGACACTACATAATGATCAAGGGATCAATCCAAGAATAATATATAACAATTGTAAATATTTCTGCACCCAACATAGGAGCATCACTATACACAAGGCAAATGCTAACATCCATAAAAGGGGAAATAGTCAGTAACACAATCATAGTAGGGGACTTTAACATCCCACTTTCACCAATGGACAGATCATCCAAAAGGAAAATAAATAAGGAAACACAAGCTTTAAATGATACATTAAACAAGATGGACTTAATTGATATTTACAGGATATTCCATCCAAAAACAACAGAATACACTTTCTTCTCAATTGCTCATAGAACATTCTCCAGGATAGATCACATCTTGGGTCACAAATCAAGTCTCAGTAAATTTAAGAAAATTGAAATCGCATCAAGCGTCTTCTCTGACCACAATGCTACGAGACTAGATATCAATTTCAGGGGAAAAAAACGTAAAAAACACAAACACATGGAGGCTAAACAATACACTACTTAATAACCAAGAGATCACTGAGGAAATCAAAGAGGAAATAAAGAAATACCTAGAGGAAAATGACAATGAAAACACAACAATCCAAAACCTATGGGATGCAGCAAAAGCAGTTCTAAGAGGGAAGTTTATAGCTATACAAGCCTACCTCAAACAACAAGAAAAATCTCAAATAAACAATCTAACCTTACACCTAAAGGAACTAGAGAAAGAAGAATAAACAAAACCCAAAGTTAGAAGAAGGAAAGAAATCATAAAGATCAGAGCACAAATAAATGAAATAGAAACAAAAAAATAGCAAAGATCAATAAATCTAAAAGCTGGTTCTTTGAGAAGATAAACAAAATTGATAAACCATTAGCCAGATTCATCAAGAAAAAGAGGGAGAGGACTCAAAATAATAAAATTAGAAATGAAAAAGGGGAAAAAATTAAAAATAAACAAGGTGAGAGCACTAACTTTAACTAGGAAAGGTTTACAGAAACTTGGGGAATCCAATGTTTTTGAGTGATCCTTGTTTGCCATTGGTGACTGGGGGAAGAAAGTGTGAGTAGATTTTAAAAGGACATGAGTGGGCTTCCCTGGTGGCGCAGTGGTTGAGAGTCTGCCTGCCAATGCAGGGGACACGGCTTCATGCCCCGGTCCAGGAGGATCCCACATGCCGCGGAGCGGCTGGGCCCGTGAGCCATAGCCGCTGAGCCTGCGCGTCCGGAGCCTGTGCTCCGCAACGGGAGAGGCCACAGCAGTGAGAGGCCCATGTACCGAAAAAAAAAAAAAAAAAAAAAAGGACATGAGTAATCTTGCTAGGCAGAAGTCCCCACATCATCTTCAAGCAGATGGCAGAACTAGCTTTCAACTGGAAAAAGTGATAGCTCTTACTTCTGTAGGCCCAAAGGGTCCAGGAAATTCAAGATATTTGAGTGTATTAACTCAAATGTCTAGATCCCAAGTGCTAATACTCTATTCCTGCCAAGTCAGGGCCCTGACCTTGGATAACAGACTTGGTAAGGTTGAAAATTTTCCTGGACCTCTACAACTCTTACAATCAAAATACATGCATATATATATATATATATATATATATATATATATATATATATATATATATATACACACACGTGTGTGTATAGATATGTGTGTGTGTATACATCCATATACACATATTAAAAAATATAATATTGGGTTGGCCAAAAAGTTTGTTTGGGTTTTTCCGCAAGATGCTACAGAAAAACCCGAATGAACTTTTTGGCCAACCCAATATATAATTAAGAAAAGAAAGAAATCTAAAAATAAAATAAGCCTGATGGACTAGAAATTTCAAATCAATGTATGGAAAGAAATCACCACATAATTATATTAAAATATAGATGAAAACATTTTATACTTATCCCTTCTTCTGCCCATGTGCTCTTCCACATTTTTTCAGAACAGGCTTTGACAACAGTCCTTGCTTTTCACCCTCCTTTCTTTAACCTTGAGATTAGAAGTATTTTTTTTTTGAGAGAATCATTTGATGTTCAGAAGACTCAAAAAGCCTTGTGAAGTGACTTTGAAAACCTCGAGGTCTTTTATGCCACCTTCCTATCAGTAGGTATTTGAAATCTCTCCCCTGCAAATTACCATTTTCCTCGGTTCACAAGTCCAACCTGCAAGTTTAAAAATGGGTCAGGGATTTGAAAAATTCAAAGTAAAATCCCCTGATAGAAAGCAATGTGATGACATAGAAAGACTCAAGAGTCTAATCATTTTTGATGCCTCAATGGGCCATGACCTTGAGCAACTTAGTTAACTCTTCGGCTGCTTCATTGTATAAAACCGAAAGAAGCAAGCGCTTGGGTCAGCCAACTGTGCAGGAGAAATGACATTGTCAGGAGCAATGTTTGCCAGAAGTGAATGCACACCTCAAAAGATGACCCAGAAATCCACAATTTCTCCAGTTTACTTTGCCAACCTGAGCATGATTCGTTGGTTCTTAGTGGCCCCATGGGAACATAGTATTAAATAAAGGTTTGAGAGGTATGCAGCTAAGAGGCATGTATACTCAGGTTTGAGTGGCATGTAGCTCCAAGCTAATTACCAATACTTTTCCCTCAGAAACCTAGCTTGGATATGATGGAGAAACAGGAGGCATTTAGGTTGAACCGAAAGTATCATTATGTCTCCTTCTCCAAACTATCTACCTAATCTTTTCCTGACCACATTCCATCAATTCAAGTTAATTTGGCTAAGAAGCTCCTCTTTAGGGCTACAGATGGGTATTAAATATAGTACAGTATATAGTATATGTTATACAGTATATAGTATAAATAGTCATTTATTCCTTAATGTTAAAAAGCACTAAGTTAGTTCAGGCTCAATGACTGGGAGTTTTTTATTAAAGGGAACAGAAGGAAGAGAAGCAATCATGGAAAGTGAATTCCTTAGGCGGGGAGGGACAGAGCAGACCACACGGGGGTTGAGAACTTGGGAGCATGTTGGCACGAGGTGGACACTTGGTGTCAGGAGGTTGGGGTCGGGTATGGAAGTAGACAGGGAAAAGGAGAGAAGTGGCCGTGGTTTGCCAGATAACTGTCCCAACATTCATTTGCGGGAAACCTTACTGGAGGTTCGTCTGACTAATGTCTTGACTGGAGTAATTCAGACTTGCTTGGAAAACTGCAATCTTCTGTTCGCCAGTTTATTCCAGCCTCCCCAGTCCTGTGCAGCCTAATTCCAGTCCTAAAGTATCATTTCAGTCCCTGCCTACTTGGAGATAAAAGTGAGAAAGGAGAAAACGGAGAAGAGAAGGGAAAAAGCTACATGCCTTTTCCCTGCAGATGCAGGAAGCAGGTAGGTCACTCCTGCTTTCAGGATCCGTACTCTTCCCCGTTCTATTCCATTAAGACTTCTCCTACTCAAGTGAGCCACAAAAATTATTCATAATTTTCTGAATATTATTCATAATTCATAATTTTTAATAATTTAATAAATTAATAAATTTAATTATTTTAATTAATAATTAATAAATGAGTTAGACCTCCAAGATTTACATAATTCAGAATAGAGCTGCTTTACTGCAGGTCTTTTTCAAGTGGTTAGGGCTACATAGACACAAGCAAGGAGTCATTATAAAGTAGAATCGGACTGAGAGTGGTCACTGGTAGAGGGGTAAGAGAAGATGAGAAAGATTGCAAGGTCAATGCCTGTATTAGTTAGGATCCAGTAAGGAGACAGAAACCACATAGTAATGTGAATGAGAAAAGTTTAACATAAAGAATTATTAGCATGGAATTGGAATAATGGAGAATTGGCTAATAAGAGTTAAAGAGAATACTTAAGAACCAGGAGGAACAGATATATGGAGCAACCCGTATTCTTAAGGTTGAAAATGGGTACCCTCAGAAGGGCCCTCTTCTCCAGGGCTGAAATGCTGTCTCCTTTGGGAAGGGCAAAACCACGGCTCTCTGGGTGGTGGGGAGTTCTAAGTGCCTCATAAGTGGAACTTGCAGAAAATCTGCCCTCCAGGCACCAAGGCAAACTGCTGGAGGAAGACTTCCCTGTAGGATCCCAGTGTAAGAGAAAGCCATGACCCTGCGGGCTCCCAGAGCTAGAGAAAGCTGAGCCATTGCAAGCGCTGACCACTGAAGAAAGTGTGAACCAGGAAGGGACCGGGATAGAGAAAACCAGGCTGCTGCAGGATGTGAGCACTGCAGAAAGCACACTCTGCAGGAGCCCAGCACTGGAAAAACTGGCGACACTGGCCGAGGCGAATGCACGAAGCGTACCTTGGCGAGTAGCCCACACTAATCAGCAGGGCACCAGGAGGTCTGAGGTGCATGATGTCCATGTAAGGTGGTCGCCAGGCCAGAGCTGGGGCTGGGCGCCTTCAAAATGGCAGTGTACTCTGGGCACACAGCTTGAATTGAGTGCCATGGGACGCTCCCTGCCCCACCACACACACACACAGCTGACAAATCCAGGGAGAAGAAGCAAGCCCGCAGCTGCAGAACTAGGAAGCCCCATCTTGTACCATCATTCTCTAGCTCCCTCTACTGGCAAAGCTTGACAGCGTACTTGCGGCAAAGCAGAAATGTGCTCCATTGCAGCAGAGAAGGTAGGGAAGGGTGAATGTGCAGCTGAGAAGCCATAAATTGATAACGGGCAGAATGCCTAGTAAAGAATCATAAAACTCAATTAAGTGTACCTACAAATAACACCAATACTAGTTATGTCATCCAGAGATAACTTGGAAAGCCCAATTACGGTATAACGTTGGATAGGTAATAAAATAGTAGTCTCAGTTTACTTTTTATTGAGGTATAATTGACATATGACATTAGTTCCAGGTATGCAACATAATAATTTGGTATTTGTATATATTGCAGACTGGTCGCCACAGTAAGTCTAATTAACATCCATCACCATACAGAGTTATAACATTTTTTCTTGTGATGAGAGCTTTCAAATATGCAATACAGTGTTATTAAATATAGGCACCGTGGTGTACTTTATATACCCATGACTTATTTTATAGCTGGAAGTTTGTACCTTTGGATCTCCTTCATCCATTTTTCCCACCCCCTGACATCCCTCACCTCTGGCAAGCACCAATCTGTTCTCTGTATCTATAAGCGCAGCTTTGTTTTGTTTTTTATTCTACCTAAATGTTGTCGCAAATGGCAAGATTCCATTCCTTTTTATAGCTGAGTAGTATTCCATTGTATATATACACCACATTTTCTTTATCCATTTATCCGTTGTTGGACACTTAGGCTGCCTCCATATTTTGTCTATTATAAATAATGCTCTTTTTGTTTTCTTTGACTAAACACCCAGAAGTGGAATTTCTGGGTCACGTGGTAGTTCTATTTTTATTATTTTGAAGAATCTCCATGATGTTTTCCATAGTGGCTGTATCAATTTACATTCCCACCAACAGTGCACAAAGGTTCCCTTTTCTCCACATCCTTGCCAACACATTTTATTTCCTGTCTTTTTGATGACAGCCATTCTCACAGGTGTGAGGTAATAACTCATTGTGGTTTTGATTTGCATTTCCCTGATGAGTAGTGATGTTGAGCACTTTTTCATGTGTTTCACTCTTAACCATCTGTACGTGTTCTTTGGAAAAATGTCTATTCAGATCTTTGGCCCACTTTTTAATCATATTGTTTGGATTTTTGCTATTGAATTGTATGAGTTTTCATATATTTTGGATATTAACCCTTTATAAGATATATGATTTGCAAATATTTTCTTCCATTTGGTAGGTTGCCTTTTCATTTTGTTGGTAGTTTCCACTGCTATGCAGAAGCTTTTTAGTTTGATGTAGACCCACTAGTTTATTTTGCTTATGCTGCCTTTGCTTCTGATGTCAAGCCCCAAAAATCACTGCCAAGACTGATGTCAAGGAGATTACTGCCTATGTTTTCTTCTAAGAGTTTTATGGTTTCAGGTCTTACAGTCAAGTCTTTAATCCATTTTGAGTTAGTCTGTGTGTGTTTTGAGATAGTTGTCCAATTTTATTATTTTGTATGTGGCTGTCCAGCTTTTCTGACACCATTTATTGAAGAGGTTGGCCCTTTTCCCAATGTATATTCTTGGCTCCTTTGTCACTAGCTTCAGTTTTATTAATTGCAAGTCATACATTGCTTATCCCAATTCACCAATAGAATCTAGCAGATGAAAATGGCACAGTTAAGACTCATCATTGGCCACAACCCCAAAAACTTCCTTCCTCATTTACTCAATCCTCATCCTCCAAAGACCTAAGCTTTAGAGTGGCACATGATTCTTCTGATTCCGTAGCTCTTCTGCCCCCAGCATTTAATGAATCACCATCATGGTTGTTTATCTTTATTTCTACTACCACCAGTTCAGGAAATTAGCTCCTAACACCATGACTTTTACAACAGCTTTCTGGTTTATGTTTTTATCTTCCCTTTTTTACTACTTTAACATATTCTATAATAATCGTCAGACCTTAACCTCCGTAAACACTTCGGTTATATCACATTTGTTTCAAAAAGTAAATAATCATGTTTTGTTTGATCAAATTAAACTTTCTTAAAGTTACATAAAATGTGCTACATCCATGGACCTCAAATGACTTTTCCGAGCTATCTTATTAAACAGCCTTTTTGTTTTGCATCTTGCTATGGGTAGTGCTTTTCCAGGCCTTCCAGCATTTCTACATTGTCTCATAAAGCAGGAAACTGGTGGTTTACTCTCCTAGAAGAAAATGGTCTCTAGGTGCTCTCTCTCTAATCTTTTTGGTACAATTGAGGAAAGGAACTGAAAACACTTGATTCAGTACCTTCTGGACACTCTTTTTGGAAAAGTGTGCCCTCAGGATGCCCATATTCTCTGCTTCTCCAGGCAGTAACCTTACAGAGGCATCTATTTGCTGTTGCAGTAAATCAACGTTCCAAGCAGAGAAGCAGTGTGGTGAAATGTAAGAGGTACACTGGCTGCAGATCTAAACTATATTCTCCAATCCAGCTTTTATAAAATTAAAATTTATAAGATGGAAATGTGGTATCCATCTGTTTTAGGAACATATTTTACTTTCATGTGATTCCAAATTCTGGAGAGGAAGAATAATGCTACTTAGCTCTCTCCCTAAGCCCCATCCCTATGCTTGGCATGGAACTACAGCTCACACCAGGGCACAGGTAAAAACACTGCTGCCCAAAGAGGTTAAAGCGACTAGCCCAACCGTGTGCCTAGCTAGTGAAAGAAGGATTTAGGCAGTCCAGATTTCGGAAGTCCAAATGTAATGTTACTGGTAATAAACCATGATTCTTTCTATGTGGGAGTCATTGGGGTCCCTTTGAAAATCTGGTGAAAGCTTAGAACCCTCTCTTCTAAAAAAGGCACATTATCACCATAACATTTGCAACAATTTCAGGAGGTTTACAGACTCCCTAAATCCTAAAACTGACCCTCATGCGCTGCATGAAGTCCAGGGTAAGAACTTCAAACTAACCCTTATTCTGCTTGTACCTTTTTAATTTATATTTACACTCTTCCCTCCTCCTCTCATTTCATCTTCCGTCCTGAAAAATCTCACTCTTTCTACAATGTCCACTGGTTTTTGGTCATTTAATTTAAAAATTTAAAGTATTAGCTAGATGCTTCCCAGGTCTATGTTCTTAGTTCTAAGTGGCATTTAACTGTAGAAACAACTAATATCCCCTCCAAGACAGCATGACCCAGCTGTTATAATCTGTACAAAATGTTACCTCTACGCACAGACTCCCAAAACTAGATTTTGAGATAGATGAACTGAATTGACTTTTGAATATTAAAGCGATGCCTTTAAATTACACAAAAACGCACTCAAATCCTAAAATGCGTAGGTATAATAAATTTGGGACACATAGATTTGGTCAATACCGTCAAAATGCCTAGAATAGAATTGACTAACCATTTTAGGTTGAACTCTCATATAAAATTGATTAATAATGAACAGTTGGCACAGTTCTAATATTCACTGCTTCTCAGATCATGCCAATTTTTTGTGTAGCCTGAAACATGCAAATTAAAATTATTCATATTATGCAAAATGAACATAATAACATCTGTTATCCCCTTCATGTCACAGGATGTTAAGCGCAAGTTTCACCCAAAGACCTAAGGAGAGTACATAGTGCCTTCCAAAGGAAGTGCGAGACCCCATGCAGAATTCATAAAGGAAACATCTGGAAACAGTTCATAAGCCTCACACCCCACTCACATGAAATGTAAGAAAAAATTAAATTTGATATTGAGGAAGGATTTATGGGGGGGGGCGGGGAATATTTGAAGAGAGCTCTTTTCCTGCAAGAATGAAGGCAATGGACGTATCTCCTCTTCAAGTCAAGTAAGAGGGGCATCCTGTGTCCCCTAAGTTAGAGGACATGGTTAACTGGTATCTTCTTCCTGCCCAGGGGACCTAAGGTGTAAGAAATAAGCTTTGACGGCAGAGTCAAGGAAAATTACTGGATCTTGGACACCTTGCATGCAATGAGTTTTTCAGAGCAAAGAATGTGCGAGTGTTCGGGGTGGATCAGGTGTGGGGCAATCATAGGAGACACAATGTTCAGTCTTGTCCAAAAGGGCTGGCTGACTCAGCTTTAAACATCTGCCAAGTGTGTAAGTGCTGATGCCAGGTCGTGGAACAGCCATCAGATGAGAACTTTCTTGACCACCTTTCCTTAACTCTCTCCTTGCATGCAACCTGGTGTAGTAGGAACAGAAGTGGGGAAAGAGACAAGAAGTGGATCAGATCCCCTTCCCAACCCGAGCCCTTACAGGTGTGGTAGGTCCAGGCTGGGGGAGGGAGGAGATGCACCTTTAGATGATGGGCACAGTCATGAATATCATGGGGGACTGGACATGTTAGTCCCTGGAGTGAAGCCATTTACATTTGCTGGGAGAAACCAGACAACCCAGTGAACATGACTTACATTTAATCCTGGGCAGGAGAGAAACAAGGGGCAGTGGGAGCCAAAACTAAAGTTGTTCATGATTAAATCTCCCAGGAAGTGTTTGCTCAATATTTATTTAATATTGTAAAACTAAAGGAGAGAAATTTTAATCTCCATCCTTTTTCAAAAATAAATTAAGATATAACACTGGCTTCACAGTACTCTAGAAACACGTAAACAGAACTAAAGATAAGCAGGCCTCTGCCAGAGGGGGAAAAAATACACAAATAGTGGAAAACAGGCTGGTCAGTTTATACTGACATCAGTGAGATGTAATTATATCGTTCTTACATGGTTTAAAACATATAAGCATAACATGGCATGCATGAACTCGGAGGAAAATTAACTAGTGTTATGGTTATCACTAAGGCACCAAACAGGCTAAACTGAAAGACCAACCCAAACCCCATGTTTAATGACAAGATGATAAAAGATAAGCGCATTATGAACCTAACATCTGCAGGTAGATGTTATTGCAAGATAACCCCGAGGGAGGTAATAGGCAGAGTAAAGAGAAGGAACATAACAGGAAAAGGTGTTTGGGTTTGGTTTGTACACATGAATATCTCATTTTATTGCATTTCGCAGATGCTGAATTTTACAAATTAAAGGTTTGTGGCAACCTTGGGTCAAGCAAGTCAATGGTGCCATTTTTCCAACAGTGTTTGCTCTGCATGTCTCTGCATCACATTTTGGCAATTCTCCCAGTATTTCAGACTTCTTCATTATTATTATATTGTCAAGGTGATCTGTGATTAGTGGTCTTTGAGGTTGCTATGGTCATTGTTTTGGGATGCCATGAACCACTACCATATAGAGGGCGAACTTAATTGATACATGTTGTGTGTGTTCTGACTGCTCCACCGACTGGCAGTTCCCATTTCTCTCCATCTCCTGAGGCCTCCTTATTCCCTGAGACACAACAATATTGAGATTAGGCCACTTAATAACCCTACGTGTTCAAGTGAAAGGAAGAGTCGCATGTCTCTCACTTTAAATCAAAAGCTAGAAATGATTAAGCTTAGTGAGGAAGCATGTCAAAAGTGAAGACAGGCCAAAAGCTAGGCCTCTGCACCAAACAGTCAACTTGTGAATGCAAAGGAAAAGGTCTTTAAGGAAATTAAAAATGTTACTCCAGTGAACACATGAATGATAAGAAAGCAAAATGGCATTAGATAGATTGTTAATAATAAAAAAAAAAGATGCGGGCTTCCCTGGTGGCGCAGTGGTTGAGAGTCCGCCTGCCGATGCAGGGGACACGGGTTCATGCCCCAGTCCGGGAAGATCCCTCATGCCGCGGAGCGGCTGGGCCCGTGAGCCATGGCTGCTGAGCCTGCGCGTCCGGAGCCTGTGCTTCGCAACGGGAGAGACCACAACAATGAGAGGCCCACATACCGCAAAAAAAAAAAAAAAAAAAAAAAAAAAATGCAGTAAAATATATGTAGATACTAGTCTATCCTTTCATAGGCTTAAGGTGATATTTAATGTAAAATTAATAGCATTTTAGTTTTCTTACTGTTTTATAATTTTGCTTTCAAAGAAACACACTATCATTCAGGATGCCTCTCCCATAATCAAAGAAACAACATATCAGCCTATCATCTCAGGTCAGTGGTTTTTTTAAAAAAAAAAGTAACAATGTTTCCAATGCTGTATTATGAATATGACTGTAATACTGTGTGCCATAAAAATTTTATAATGATTAGTGTATATGCTATGCCACTATGAAGCAATCATATCAATTACACTAGGGGACCATAAAGCAATCATACTGCTGCTTCTGCATTATCAATGCACGAATAGTGATACCTATAAATAAATATGAAATTTTTTCATGTTATCTTTTCATTTTTGATGTCTAGTGTTAATAGACATCAAACATGGAAAGATACTCTCTTTTCTCCTCTGTATATTCTTGCCTCCTTGATTCTCCCAATCCAAGAACATGGTATATCTCTCCATCTGTTTGTATCATCTTTAATTTCTTCATCAGTGTCTTATAATTTTCTGCATGCAGGTCTTTTGTCTCCTTCGGTAGGTTTATTCCTAGGTATTTTATTATTTTTGTTGCAATGGTAAATGGGAGTGTTTCCTTAATTACTCTTTCAGATTTTTCATCATTAGTGCATAGGAATGCAAGAGATTTCTATGCATTAATTTTGTATCCAGCTACTCTACCAAATTCATTGATTAGCTCTAGTAGTTTCTGGTGGCATCTTTAGGATTCTCTATGTATAGTATCCTGTCATCTGCAAACAGTGAGTTTTACTTTTCCTTTTCTTTTTTTTTTTTTTTTTTTTTTTTTTCTTTTTGCGGTATGCGGGCCTCTCACTGTTGTGGCCTCTCCCGTTGCGGAGCACAGGCTCCGGATGCGCAGGCCCAGCGGCCATGGCTCACGGGCCCAGCCGCTCCGCGGCATATGGGATCCTCCCAGACCGGGGCACGAACCCGTATCCCCTGCATCGGCAGGCGGACTCTCAACCACTGCGCCACCAGGGAGGCCCTGCTATATTTTGGAAGAGTTTGAGAAGGATAGGTGTTAGCTCTTCTCTAAATGTTTCATAGAATTCACTTGTGAAGACATCTGGTCCTGGGTTTTTGTTTGTTGGAAGATTTTTAATAACAGTTTCGATTTCAGTGCTTCTGATTGGTCTGTTCATATTTTCTATTTCTTCCTGGTTCAGTCTCGGAAGGTTGTGCTTTTCTAAGAATTTGTCCATTTCTTCCAGGTTGTCCATTTTATTGGCACAGAGTTGCTTGCAGTAATCGCTCATGATCCTTTGTATTTCTGCAGTGTCAGTTGTTACTTCTTTTTCATTTCTAATTCTATTGATCTGAGTCTTCTCCCTTATTTTCTTGAGTCTGGCTAGTGGTTTATCAATTTTGTATATCTTCTCAAATAACAAGCTTTTATTTTTATTTATCTTTGGTATCATTTCCCTCATTTCTTTTTCATTTACTTCTTTTTTTAATTTATTTTATTTTATTTTTTTATTAGTTTCTGCTTTATAACAAAGTGAATCAGTCATACATATACATCTGTTCCCACATCCCTTCCCTCATGCATCTCCCTCCCTCCCACCATCCCCATCCCACCCCTCCAGGCAGTCACAAAGCACCGAGCTGATCTCCCTGTGCTCTCTTTTTCATTTACTTCTGATCTGATCTTCATGATTTCTTTCCTTCTGCTAACTTTGGGGGTTTTTGGTTCTTCTTTCTCTAATTGTTTTAGGTGTAAGGTTAGGTTGTTTATTTGAGATGTTTCTTGAGGTAGGATTGTGTGGCTATAAACTTCCCTCTTAGAACTGCTTTTGCTGAATCCCACAGGTTTTGGGTCATTGTGTTTTCATTGTCATTTTTATAGGTATTTTTTTATTTCCTCTGATTTCTTCAGTGATCTCTTGGTTACTTAGTAGTATATTGCTTAGCTTCCATGTGTTTTTTTGGCAGTACACGGGCCTCTCACTGTTGTTGCCTCTCCTGTTGTGGAGCACAGGCTCCGGATGCACAGGCTCAGCGGCCATGGCTCACGGGCCCAGCCGCTCCACGGCATGTGGGATCTTCCCGGACCAGGGCACGAACCCGTGTCCCCTGCATCAGCAGGCAGACTCTCAACCACTGCGCCACCAGGGAAGCCCGTGTTTGTGTATTTTACAGATTTTTTCCTGTAATTGATATCTAGTCTCACAGCGTTGTAGTGGAAAAGATACTTGATACGATTTAAATTTTCTTAAATTTACCAAGGTTTGAGTTGTGACCCAAGATATGATCTATCCTGGAGAATGATCCATGAGCACTTGAGAAGAAAGCGTAATCTGCTGTTTTTGGATGGAATGTCCTATAATTATCAATTAAGTCCATCTTGTTTAACGTATCATTTAAAGCTTGTGTTTCCTTATCTATTTTCATTTTGGATGATCTGTCCATTGGTGAAAGTGGGGTGTTAAAGTCCCCTACTATAATTGTGTTACTGTCAATTTCTCCTTTTATGGCTGTTAGCATTTGCCTTATGTATTGAAGTGCTCTTATGCTGGGTGCACAAATATTTACAATTGTTATATATTCTTCTTGCATTGATCCCTTGATCATTATGTAGCGTCTTTCTTTGCTCTTGTAATAGTCTTTATTTTAAAGTCCATTTTGTCTGATGTAAGAATTGCTACTCCAGGGCTTCCCTGGTGGTGCAGTGGTTGAGAGTCCGCCTGCCGATGCAGGGGATACGGGTTCGTGCCCCGGTCCGGGAAGATCCCACATGCCGTGGAGCAGCTGGGCCCGTGAGCCATGGCCGCTGAGCCTGTGCGTCCGGAGCCTGTGCTCCGCAATGGGAGAGGCCACAACAGTGAGAGGCCCGCGTACCGCAAAAAAAAAAAAAAAAAGAATTGCTACTCCAGCTTTCTTTTGATTTCCATTTGCATGGAATATCTTTTTCCATCCTCTCACTTTCGGTCTGTATGTGTCCCTAGGTCTGAAGTGGGTCTCTTGTAGACAGTATATGTATGGATCTTGTTTTTGTATCCATTCAACCAGTCCATGTCTTGTGGTTGGAACATTTAATCCATTTACATTTAAGGTAGTTATCGATATGTGTGTTCCAAATACCATTTTCTTAATTGTTTTGGGTTTGTTATTGTAAGTCTTTTCCTTCTTTGTGCTTCCTTTAGCATTTGTTGTAGAGCTGGTTTGGTGATGCTGAATTCTCTTAGCTTTTGCTTATCTGTAAAGGTTTTAATTTCTCTGTCGAATCTGAATGAGATTCTTGCTGGATAGAGTAATCTTAGTTGCAGGCTTTTCCCCTTCATCACTTTAAATATGCCCTGCCACTCCCTTCTGGCTTGCAGAGTTTCTGCTGAAAGATCAGCTGTTAACTTTATGGGGATTCCCTTGTATGTTAATTGTTGTTCTCTTGCTGTTTTTAATATTTTTTCTTTGTATTTAATTTTTGATAGTTTGATTAAAATGTGTCTTGGCGTGTTTCTCCTTGGATTTATCCTGTATGGGACTCTCTGTGCTTCTTGGACTTGATTGACTATTCCCTTTCCCATATGACAGAAGTTTTCAACTATAATCTCTTCAAATATTTTGTCATTCCCTTTCTTTTTCTCATCTTCTTCTGGGACCCCTATAATTCAAATGTTGGTGTGTTTAATGTTGTCCTAGAGGTCTCTGAGACTGTCATCAATTCTTTTCATTCTTTTTTCTTTATTCTCCTCTGCAGTATTTATTTCCACTATTTTATCTTCCAGGTCACTTATCCATTCTTCTGCCTAAGTTATTCTGCTGTTGATCCCTTCCAGCGAATTTTTAATTTCATTTATTGTGTTGTTCATCACTGTTTGTTTGCTCTTTAGTTTTCTAGGTCCTTGTTAAATGTTTCTTGTATTTTCTCCATTTTATTTCCAAGATTTTGGATCATCTTTACTATCATTACTTTGAATTCTTTTCCAGGTAGACTGCCTATTTCCTCTTCATTTGTTTGGTCTGGTGGGTTTTTACCTTGGTCCTTCATCTGCTGTGTATTTCTCTGTCTTCTCATTTTGCTTAACTTACTGTGTTTGGGGTCTCCGTTTCACTGGCTGCAAGTTCGTAGTTCCCATTGTTTTTGGTGCCTGCTCCCAGTGGGTAAGCTTGGTTCAGTGGGTTGTGTAGTCTTCCTGGTGGAGGGGACTGGTGCCTGTGTTCTGGTGGATGAGGCTGGATCTTGTCTTTCTGGTGGGCAGGACCATATCCGGTGGTGTGTTTTGGGATGTCTGTGAAATTGTTATGATTTTAGGCAGGCTCTCTGCTAATGGGTGAGTTTGTGTTCCTGTCTTGCTAGTTTTTTGGCATAGGGTGTGCAGCACTGTAGCTTGCTCGTCATTGAGTGGAGCTGGGTTTTAGCGTTGAGATGGAGATCTCTGGGAGAGCTTTCGCTGTTTGATATTACGTGGGCCTGGGAGGTCTCTGGTGGACCAATGTCCTGAACTCGGCTCTCCCACGTCAGACGTTCTGGCCTGACACCCAGCCAGAGTACTAAGACCCTGTCAGCCACATGGCTCAGAAGAAAAGGGAGAAAGAAAGTAAGAAATAAAAGAAAAGAAAAGAAAAGAAAAGAAAAGAAAAGAAAGAAAGAAAGAAAAAGAAAGAAAAAAGAAAGAAAAAGAGAGAGAAAGAGAGGAAGGAAGGAAGGAAGGAGGAAAGAAGGAAGGATGATAGAAAGGAAGGAAGGAAGGAAGGAAGAAAAAATAATAAAATAAAATAAAGTTATTAAAATAGAAAACATTATGAAAAATTTTAAAAGTAAAAAAAAAAGTAGCAAAAGAAAGAAGAGAGCAACCCAACCAAAAAACAAATCCACCAATGATAACAAGCACTAAAAACTATACTAAAAAACAAAAAGAAAAAAAACAGAACCCTAGGACAAATGGCAAAAGGAAAGCTATACAGACAAAAATCACAAAGAAGCATACACATACACACTCACAAAAAGAGAAAAAGGAAAAAATATATATATATATATATATAAAATTTAAAAAGGGAGAGCAACCAAATCAATAAACAAATCTACCAATGATAATAAGCTCTAAATACTAAACCAAGATAAACGTAAAACCAGAAACAAATTAGATGCAGAAAGCAAACCCCAAGTCTACAGTTGCTCCCAAAGTCCACCGCCTCAATTCTGGGATGATTCTTTGTCTACTCAGGTATTCCACAGATTCAGGCTACATCAAGTTGATTGTGGAGCTTTAATCCGCTGCTCCTGAGGCTGCTGGGAGAAATTTCCCTTTCTCTTCTTTGTTCTCACAGCTCCTGGGGTTCAGCTTTGGATCTGGCCCTGCCTCTGTGTAGGTGGCCTGAGGGCATCTTTTGGGAAGTCTGAGGTTTTCTACGAGCATTCAGTATGTGTTCTGTAGGAGTTGTTCCACATGTAGATGTATTTCTGATTTATTGGTGGGGAGGAAGGTGATCTCCACATCTTACTCCTCCATCATCTTGAAGGAGCCCCCTGGTGGCGGGTTTTTTGTTTGGGGTTCACTCTAAGCAAGAGTTTTCCCTGCTCCTTCAGTTATGTGTTGGTAGTTTGTTTTAAAATTTGTTTATTCTTACTAACACTTTATATTATTGTATACGGACTATGGATTCTGACCATGATTTACTTTCATATTCCAACTGTCCTAGATTTGACCGCTGACAGTCTTCAAGCTGCCTTCTGTGCCCTTTTGAAATGTCTCATAATTTTTCAAGCCCTTTCTTATTTTCTGACCCAATTTGATGTTCCAGTTTATTCTTGTGTTTTCCTTGCCCTAGCCCTGGAATAAGACATTTCTCCAAGAAGCACCCCTGAGTCCTTTGGGGAATGGCATATTGCAATCAAAATCTTGGTATTTGTCTAAATCTTAATAGAATAACAGAAAATCCTTATTATTCACTGAAATATTCTACTCATAAAAACAGGCTAACAGGCTGCCCACTCCCACCCCTTTGCAGGCATGGGTGTCAGGAAAGGGGCTGGTTTCTTCTCAAGCACTTTGCATACTTCTTTTACCTGCATTGCTCTTGCCCACCCCTGCCTTTAAACCCATCCAAAAGCAGGGCTATGTGAGAACGCCCAGCTGCTTTCCTGCAGAGGTGCAGAGCAGCTGATCCTAACTCTGGCTCAGGGAACCACGGACCAATCCTTGAGAGGAAGACTTGCCAGACTTTTTCATTGTGGTACCATACATATTACATATAATTTATCATTTCAACCATTTTAAAGCATACAGTTCAGCAGTACTATGTACATGTGCAATAATCACCACTAGCTAATTCCAGAATATTTTCATCATCCCAAACAGAAACCCATGGACATTAAGCAGTCACTCCCCTCACCCATTTCTCCTCTCCCCGTACCCCCCAGCCACTGGCCACCACTTATCTGCTTCTGGTCTCAATGGATTTGCCTGTTCTGAATATTTCATGGAAATGGAATCATATAAAATGTGGCCTTTTGTGTCCAACTTCTTTCACTTAACATAACAGTTTTCAAGTTCATCCATGAGATAACATGTATCATGACTTCAATTTCTTATGGCTGAATAATATTCCATTGTATGGCTATACCATTTTGTTTATCCATTCATCAGTTGATGGACATTTGAATTGTTTTCACTTTTTGGCTATTGTGAATAGGGCTGCTTTGAACATTCCTATACAATTTTTGTTTGAACACCTGTTTTCTGTTCTTGGCATCTTTCCTCTCCCACTTCAAAACCATTTGGCTATTTGGCTCCCCTTGCAATTCCTTATGAATTGTAGAATTGGATTTTCCATTTCTATAAAAAGGCCATTGGGACTTTAGTAACAATTTTATTGACTCTGTAGATCACTTTGGATGTCATCTGAACCACAAATAATTTACCAGTTTTCCTGCAACACCACCACCCGTTTTACATATATTCATTTTAGAGTTAACTACATATGGATGCAATTTTATATCCTATTCCTCAGGGTCTTTCTTTTTAAAATATGTATTCATTATTCACGACACAACTACAGCTCAAAGGAATCACAAATGATTCCTATAAACATCTCGCATGACATGGAAATTTATTTTCTGAAAATGAAAATCACTCCATAGTCCAAAAGTGAATGAATACCTGTGAAACCAAATGACCCAAGTGTACTGAAAACCAGGCATTCAAACTTGAATTGTTTAAGATGCTTAACAACAAAAACAGTGCTCTCCATCTCCCTCCTCCACTAACTGGCATCTCACAGAAACGAGCTTGTACCCTCCTCTGGCACCCCAATTTTTATGGCTGCTGCAAAATCTAGAGGTCACCAGGCTCTGGTGGCCAGTGGGGCTTGTGCTCAAGGGTCCTCCAGGACTAGAACCACTGAAGAAAGAGTTCTTAAAAGGCTACTATCCCTAAAGCACAGCAACAGATAAAAGTCAGAGGAGACTTTCTGTAAAAGAGGCATATTCTCTTCTCATCATAGCTGCAGCCTCAGGGGCAGGCTTCTAATTAAACATATCTAGGACCTAATGTAGTCTGCTTGTCAGAGAGATTGTATCTTCTTTGTGTGCTCTCCTTCTGCTGCACTGCAGAATGCTAGTATATCCCAGAAGGGAGCTTTTACGCGTCTGGTGCACTGGTTTTTGCAGCTGCTGCCCAGGGGATACCCCTTGATTACCTGGCTCAGGTGGCCAGGTGGGGCTTGTGTTCCTGGGTCCCTTGGGACTGTAACAGAGACAGTTCTTGGCAGGCTACCAGCCCCAGGGCACTGTGCAGACGGCAGACTGAAACAACCCCAGTCTTTCTGTGAAAGAGGCCTATGTGCTTGTCCTGGAGCCTAAGCCCAAGGGGCAGGCCTCTGGCATGGCTCACATCTCTCAGGAGACCGAGGCCAGTGAACATCATCTTTGCACTCTCCCTCTGCCTTGCTTCAGCTCATCAGTATCCCTTAAAAGTGAGCTTGTACATGTATCTGGTGCCCCAGTTTTCGTGGCTGATGCCCAGGGATGCCCCTTCATCACCTGGCTCTGGTGGCGGGCAGGGCTTGATCCCTGTGTCCCACGGGACTGTAAGAAATGGAGACAAGTTCTTAGCCAGCTACCACCCAGCACAGACAGCAGACTGAAACATACCCCTTTCTCTTTCTGAGAAAGAGAAAGACTAGTTCTGGAGCTCCAGTCTGAGGGGCAGACTTCAGGTTCTCACACATCTAGGGGTGCACTGAGGTGCAATCTGGGGATGGAGGCCAGTGGATGCCATCTTTGTTCTCTCCCTCTGCCCCATTCCAGGCCACCGATAAGTCCTGGAAGGGAGGTTGTACACTCACCTGGCACTCTGATTTTTGTGACTGCTGCCAAGAGGACACCTCTAGATTGCCTGGCTCTGGCAGCCAGTGGACTTCTGCTTGCAGTCCCATGGGGCTGTACATATTTGCACACTGTAAAGGTTGCTGCCTGAGGGTCTGGCTTCCAATCAGTCCAAACCTAGCTGCTAAGATCCGCCACTTTGGACACTAACAGGTATTGGCACGTCCTCAACTACTGGGAGCCACTAAAAATAAAATAGTTGCTTAGACAATCACAAAGGTTTAAGAGACAACCAAGAGGTAGGGCAGAGTTAACAGTTCATCTCCCATACAAGGCCACTTCAAGACTGGGAGAGGTGGCTATTTTATGTAATGCATAGAAACAAACACAGAGAGTCAAGTAAAATGAAGAAACAAAGGACTATCTTAAACAAATTTTTTTTTTAAAAAAAGGAAGAGTAAACACTTCCAAACCCATTTTGTGAGGCCAGCATTACCCTGATACCAAAACCAGAGAAGAACACCACAAGAAAATTACAGGCCAATATCCCTGATGAACATAAATCCTCGACAAAAATATTAGCAAGTGAAATTCAACAGTACATTAAAAGGATCATACACTGTTATCAAGTGGGATTTATTCAAGGGATGCAAGGATGGTTCAACATTCACAAATAAACCAGTGTAATACAACATATTAACAAAAAGAAGGACAAAAATCATTTGAACATATCAAAAGATGCAGAAAAAGCATGGGACAAAATTCAACATTCATTTTACAATAAAACTCTCAGCAAAGTGGATGTAGAGGGAACATACCTCAACATAATAAAGGCCATATGTGACAAATCCATATATGATGCCATGTAAGGCATCATAGTCAATGGTAAAAAAGCTTAAAATTTTTCCTCTAAGATCAAGAAAAGGATGCCCACTCTTGCCAATCTTATTTAACATATTATTGGAAGTTCTAACCAGAGCAATTAGACAAGAAAAAGAAATAAAAGGCATCCAAATCAGAAAAGAAGACGTAACACTGTCACTATTTGCAGATGACATGAAATTACATATAGGAAACCCTAAAGATTCTACACAAAAACTGTTAGAAGTAATAAATGAATTCAGTAAAGTTTTAGGTTACAAAATCAATATAAAAAATCTGTTGTGTTTCTATACACTAATAGCAAACTATCAGAAAGAGAAATTTAAGAAATAATCCCATTTACAATTGCATCATAAGAATAAAATATGTAGGAATAAACTTAACCAAAGAGGTGAAAGACTTGTACACTGAAAACTTTAAGATATTAATGAAAGAAATGGAATAAGATGCAAGTAAATGGAATGATATTCCATGCTCATGAATTGGAAGACTTAATATTGTTTAAATGTCCATACTTTCCAAAGCAATCTGCAGATTTAACGCAATTCCTATCAAAACACTAATGGCATTTTTTCACAGAAATAGAGCACACCATCCCAGAATTTGTATAGAACCTCAAAAGAGCCCAAATAGCTAAAGCAATCTTGAGAAAGAAGCACAAAGCTGGAGGCATCACATACTCTGATTTCAAACTATATTACAAAGCTATAGTAACCAAAATAGTATGGTACTGGCATAAAAACAGACACATAGGCCAATGGAACAGAATAGAGAGCCCAGAAATAAACCCACACATACACGATCAGTTAATTTATGACAAAGAAACCAAGAATATACACTGGGGAGAGAGAGACTCTTCAATAAATGGTGTTTTAAAGACTGGACAGCTACATGCAAAAGAATGAAATGGGACCACTACCTTACACTATTCACAAAAATGAACTCAAAATGGAATAAAGACTTGAATGTAAGACCTGAAATCATAAAACTCCTAGAAATAAACAAAGATAATAAGCTGCTTGATATTGGTTTTGGCAATGATTTTTTTTTTAATTTGACACTAAAATCAAAGGCAACAACAGCAAAACTAGGGGTTCTACATCAAACTAAAAAGCTTCTGCACAGCAAAGAAAACCATCAACAAATGAAAAGGCAACCTACCAAATGGGAGAGAGTATTCACAAATCATATATCAGTTAAGGCATTAATAACCAAAATGTATAAAGAACTCATACAACTCAGTAGAAAAAAATACACAAACAATCCCATTAAAAAATGGGCCGAGGATCTGAATAGACATTTTTCCATAGAAGACTTACAGATGGCCAATAGGTACATGAAAAATTCCTCAACGTCACTAATTAGCAGGAAAATACAAATCAAAACTGCAATGAGATACTGCCTCACGTCTGTTAGGTTGGCTATTATCAAAATGACAAAAAAAAACCAAGATGTTGGCAAAGATGTAAAGAAAAGGGGACTCTCGAGTTTGCATTGTTGGTGGAAATGAAAATTGATGCAGCTACTAGGGAAACAGTATAGAGCTTCCTCAAAAAACTAAAAATAGAACTATCATATGACCCAGCATTTCCACTCCTGGGTATTTATCTGAAGAAAACAAGAACACTAACATGAAAAGATATATGCACTTGCATGTTCACTGCAGCATTATTTACAAGAGCCAAGATACAGAAAAACCCAGTGTCCATCGATGGATGAAAGGATAAAGAAGATGTGAGGTATATATATAATGTCACCTCCAGACCAGGGCAGGTAAGAGCCTGTGTACCTGGCCCATTCCTCCTAAGGTCCCTGCTGCAACAGCCTTAGAGACCACGTGTTCTAGATGATACAGCAACAAGATGGAGCAAGGCACCCAAACCCCACTCATCTTTATGTGGGCCCAGAAAGAGCTTTCATTGTATTAAGCTGATGTGATTTACAGTTAATTTATGATTGCAGCAGAAACAACTCTACCTCAACTGATACCAACAGGAAAGTTCGTATGTAGCTGCAGTGGTTGCAACCATGCATTGACCTCTGGGTGTGGCAATTTCTCACACGGGGACACTTTCATAAGATCGTCAGAGACAGCCCCATCTCCCAAGATGCAGGCAGTGCCCCTCCTCTATCTGGTTGCTTTTGACTCCTTAGCCCTTGACTCTGGCAGTCTGCCTTTCTGCTTGCTCCCTCCAGGCAGCCCTCTTAGACAGAGTTCTTTAAAGGACTAGGCTGGTCATACCTGGTCCAGGGGAGCACCTTTTGACCCACGTGTATGATGCTCCTAATACATCCCATCTTTCCCTCTTTCTGCTTCTCAAGCCAATTATCAGAACCACTTGGATTTAGATTTTTTAAGCCCTATGTCAAACTCCAGTTCCTCTGTGTCCTCCAAACTACAGGAGACACATATCAAACTTTCTGGGTAATTCCCTTGAAGCCCCTCTCACTTGGCTTGAAATAAGGAGAAACAATTCCCTGTACCACAGCAAACATAAGACAGTCATCCTACATTTCTATTCCGATAGATTCCTCTGCCAGGCTCTTCAACCTACACTGTTTCTACTGGAAATGAATGACCAACAGGGCTAACTAATCTTGGTCTGTCTCCTTGATCTTGAATTTGGACACACTCTGGGGGGTAATTAACTGCAGGGTACTTACAAATCACAACTGAACCTGAGAGGAAAAATAGTCTTACATCCATTTACATCAGTAAAATAATCATGGGGTATTTTGTCACGCCAATTGTCCAAAACCATTTGAGAGTTACTTTACTGAGACTCTGTTTCCTCATCAATAAAATTGGAACAATAATAAAGATAAAATGAAATCCCATATTCAATAAATATTCTTACTTTTATTGTCATATGGAAATTAAAGGGGATTGTTTGTACCAAAGGAGATAAAGCATGTGGAAATATTTTATAACATGTAAAGGGATATTTTGTACATGAAAGTTTAGATAGAAAACCTGTATTATTTATACAGAAAGTATGAGAAAAAACACAAACATACCAGCACAAGCTATGATGTCTAAAAATTGCTGCATTATAAGGTATGCTTAAATTGCCCAAGAAACCCCAGAGGCTTCAAGGCAGCCTGTGAAAATGTGGTCTAGCAAGATTTCAAGCAGCAAAAATGTCAGGAACACAGAATCCTGCTTTCACTACTGTCTCTTCCCTAAGAATCTCTCTGTGCCCCACAGGAGCCATAAACATTGAGCATTCTCTGGTCCCCATTCCATAGGAATTCCTAATCCTCCTCTCTGGGGTAAAGACTTCTCCTAAATTGATAGGCAAATACCACTCCTAAACTCAGGTTTTGAATGAATCAGAGTTGCATATAACAGAATACTAATTAAGACTTAGGTCCTTCTTGATTTTGACTTTAAAAAACAACAGTGTTGATTTGGTTTCTATCTTCCAAACTCCTGTTGTCTTATTGAATAACTTTAGGTCAGTTCGTATCAGTCATTCAAGAAGTGAATTCAATTATTTCTGAATGAAATATATTTTGTTTTCCGAATGCATTTCCCTTCTCAACCTCATTCAGAAATTAGCGAGTTTGGATGGCTCCTATTTTGATGGCAAACTGCCTAGTTCCATCAGTTTTGGAACTGATTTCAGACACATGCAGAAACCCACTAATTTTCATTAGTAATTACATTCATAAATATAATGCAACTTCTAGATCTATATTACAGAAATGCTGGCTCAAATATACTGAGGTGCATGTACAAGACACTTGTACTCTGAGATACTCATTCTGTCTGCTTGGAATGCTCTTGGACAAATACCCACATGGCCTGCTCCCTGACTTTACCCAGTTCTCTGTTCAAATGGTACTTTGTCAGAGAGAACTTCCCTGAACCCCCTGCCTAAAATGGATCCATCACTCCCCATTCTCTACCACTGTGTTCAATCATGGCACTTATCCCCACCTGACATTCTATTATGTGTTTATTATGAATTGACATGTTTGTCTTCTGTACTTAAATGAAAGCTCCATGAGATCAACAGTTTTATTCACTTTGTTCACCCTGTATCCTCAGTTCTCAAAAAGATTATGTAACACAGGGGTTTCCCTGGTGGCTCAGTGGTTGAGAGTCCGCCTGCCGATGCAGGGGATACGAGTTCGTGCCCCGGTCCGGGAGGATCCCACATGCCACGGAGCGGCTGGGCCCGTGAGCCATGGCCGCTGAGCCTGCGCGTCCAGAGCCTGTGCTCCACAACGGGAGAGGCCACAACAGTGACAGGCCTGTGTACCGCAAAAAAAATAAAAAATAAATAAATAAATAAATCCCTGTCATCCCTCTCCCAACTTCATGCTGAAACTTGATTATCTCCTCCCTCCCCTCACAGCTACTTCATTGTCGTCTGACCTGATCCTTTTACCTCCTCATAGGAAGAACTTCTATGGAATCCCAGCCTGCCTCCAGGAACTTCTAGAGACCCCACCAGGGGTCCAGCCTGGAGACTGACATCCAGTGGCTCCTGCAGCCTCTTCCTGGCTGTGCCTGCCATCTTGTGGACACAGATAGTAACTACACCAGGGCTGGGCTCAAACACCCACCTAACGACCAAAAGACTTTGTTTCCTTCATGGAAAACAAGATACCTTGAATGCCGCCATATGCACGATGCCTACACTAGGTGTTCCAGGCAAATGGGAGTTCTGGGTTTGCTCAGATACACCTCATAAAACATCTTATATAAAACCCTCTATCCTGCAGAACATTTAGCACCATGCTTTTCCCTAAGCTCTTACTAAATGTTCTGGAAAATTCCGATTCTAGCTGTTCAAACCATGGTCCTATAATTAACTTAGAGGCAACTTATCTCAACTGCAAGTCAAGTGCCAGAACTCTTGGCCTACCAATAGATTAGATTCCAAAAGGCTATTTTTAGTTCATGCGTTTTGTGAGAAATTTAAGCTTATAGTCTCTAGATATATTTCCGCTACTTAAGAGTGTCGATCAGTCCTTTGAAGTTTTAAAACAAGGCACATTCTCATTCTCCGTGTGAACATACATTCTGTAGGCAACTCCTCTATTTTTTTTCTGCTACTGTGCTTTCTGTATTTGCCCTTTGTCCTGGGGGTTCTCTGTTTGCCTCCCCACCTTCCACCCATATCACATCTTTCTCTTTCCCACTCTGTGGCCAAGAGACTGACTGATGCAGACAGAATCCCCCGGGCTCCCTGCCCTCTGACTTCCTGTAGAATTGGGTCTTTGAAAGGAGGGAACACCTTCAGGAAAGGTGTGTAGTAGTAGTCTTCTAGGGTTGCCATAACAAAGCACCACAAACTGGGTGGCTTGAACAACAGAAATTTAATTTCTCACAGTTCTGGAGGGTACAAGTTCCAGATCAATGGGTCAGCAGGTTGGTTCCTTGTGAGGTCACTCTCCTTGGATTGCAGATGACCCCCTTCTCCTCGTGTCCTCACGGGGTCTTCCCTCTGTGTGAGACTGTGTCCTAATCTCCTCTTCTTATAAAGGACACAAGTCACATTGGATTAGGGTTCATTCACTCTCATGGTCTCATTGTACCTTAATGACTGTATTAAAGGCCCTATTTCCTAAGAAGTCACATTCTGAAGTGCTGGGAGTTAAGGCTTCAACATATGAATGGGGGGTGGGGGGGGCACAATTCACCCCATGACAAGGGTGAAGACATCAGGTTGTAGATTCCCCTCCTCCATTCCCTGCCTCAAGGCAGTGCTGGCAGGACATGCCCTTCTCCCAAGGCTGCAACCCTCTGGGCTCTGGCAACACTGTTTCCTTCGCTGACCCTTCAAGCCCAGGAACAGGAAGCGCTTCCACCTCCTTCGTTGGCCAGTGGGCACCTTGTATCCATCCTGGTTCCCTTGTTCCTTTTCCTACCTCTGTAAATAGTTCTATCATTGAATAATTTTCACTAAACCCTTTGGAGTGTGCCTCTGCTTCCTTCTGGAACAGGGGTCAGCAAGTTTTTTTTTCTATAAAAGCCAGAGAGTAACTATTTTAGGCTTCGCCAGCGATAAGCTCTCTGCCACCATGACTCGACGCTTCTGTTGTAGCCCTAAAGCAGCAGCAGACAATGCATAAATGAATGGGCATGGTTGTGTGCCGATAAAACTTTACTTAGGAAGACAGATGGTCTGCCAGACTTGGCTGGAAGACCAGTTCTCAACCTCTGGTAAAGAAGCCTGACAGTGGGACTTCCCTGGTGGCATAGTGGTTAAGAATCTGCCTGCCAGTGCAGGGGACACGGGTTCGAGCCCTGGTCCAGGAAGATCCTACATGCCGGGAAGCAACTAAGCCCGTGCACCACAACTACTGAGCCTGTGCTCTAGAGGCCACCAGCCACAACTACTGAGCCCGCACCACAACTATGAAGCCCACGCGCCTAGAGCCTGTGCTCCGTAACAAGAGAAGCCACCGCAATGAGAAGCAGCCCCTGCACCTCAACGAAGAGTAGCCCCTGCTTGCTGCAACCAGAGAAAAAGCCCACATGCAGCAACGAAGACCTAACACAGCCAAAAATAAATAATATGTTTAAAAAAAAAAGAACCTTGCCACTGCACAGCCACTGACTGATAAAAGTGTTTTAAACAAGCAAAGCCATGCCTGGTTTCCAAGTTGGTGACAAAATCATCAACAGTTCTTTCAAGATGGCCTCAAACTCTGAAATAAACTCAGCCTTGTCTGGAGTTAACATTGGGTAACTAAGCATCCCACATTAGCAAGGATGCTCCACGTGACCCTGACTTACAGAAGCATTCTGCTTTGCCCATCACCTTTCGTCGTTTCTTGCTATTTACTGTTGATGGCATGAGCACACCCTGTCCATCTCTTTCATGATTTGCTTTGTCCTTTAGAATCGCCCTCAGTGCCAACGGATTACCCCACGTGTGTGGACAATCAGAGGTGGGTTTTCATGAAGCTGATGACTCTTCAGGGCCCCTCATTTGCACACACCGCTTCATAGTCCCAGACAATGTTGTATGCTTTTGTAAAGTTTGCAAAACTAACATATTTTCGCCACAGTTTGTGACGACTGCTGTATCTTTCTACACCTACCCATCCCACTCCCTCTCACGTGGGGTAACCCTGGAGTGGCCGTGAGAACACTGGGGCTCTGATTAAAAGGAAGTTGATTTGGGCAAAGATTTGAAAAGGGTTTAGGGGAATATATTTGAGTGGCTTATAGTTATTTGCGAGTGCAGTTAAGTTACTGCTGGCTGTCTCAGTTTTGGAATGGCTTCTGGTAATCCTCCCACCACCCCCTTTCATGTCTCAATTTTCTATTTGTAATTTTATGTTCTTTTTCTTAAAGATAATCTCAATTTTTCAATAAACTTCAGGCACCACAAAACCTGGGTCGACTCCTATAGGGGAAAATCTCTATTTCTCTACCATCGTTTTATTTTTGGATAATCATTTCTTCTTTAGTTTCCATCCATCATAAACATCATTTGTACCAGGACATGCAACACTGATACTGCAGTAGTACTATTGGGTATAATGAGATAATACGTCTGTAAAATGCCTCAAAACTAAGCACAAATGCAGTGAGCATTCATGAGCAATATTGGCCAAGAAAAGCCATAAGTGACCATTTGTTACCACCAGTTGGTGTCTGCAGTGTTGATGTGCTTGTATCAGGAAAATACCTTGAGATAATAACCAGGCTCTTCTTTTCTGCATTTTTCTATTTCTGAGCCCCTGTGACCTGTGAATCAGTAGCTTCACGGGCACGGGGGAGAGCTAAGCCAGCCTAGAACAGAACAGTCAACTTCTGAATGAGCCCCTTAACTGTAAGGGAAGAATAATAGTCTGAAAGAACAAAGGAGGATTTGAAAGAGGCAGGCACTTGGGAAAGAAAAGTGTTTGGAATCCTATCAGCTTGCTTTTGTTGTTTATCAAGGGCGAAATATGGATGATCCAGCGATTCCACTTCTGGGTATTGATCTAAGGGAAATGAGAGCACTAACTCTTAAAGATAGCTGCACCCCCATGTTCATTGCAGCATTATTCACAATAGCCAAGGCATGGAAACAACCTAAGTGTCTATCAATGGATAAGTCAATGGATGAATGGATAAAGAAATGCAGTAAAAACTTACAGTGAAATATTATTCAACCAATTTATAAAAGGAAGAAATCCTGCCATTTGTAACAACATGGACGGACCTTGAGGGCATTATGCAAAGACAAATACTGTAGCATATCACCTATAAGTGGAATCTAAAAAAAACGTACAGAGAGCAAATTGGTGGTTGCCAGAGACAGCAAGAGGGGTGTGGGCAAAATGGGTGAAAGTGGTCCAGAGACACAAGCTTCCAATTTTATATATATAACGTACCGCATGGTGATTTTCGCTAATAATACTGTGTTTATTGTATATTTGAAAGTTGCTAAAAGAGTAGGTTTTAGAAGTTTCCATCATGAGAAAAAAAATGTAACTATGGGCAGTGATGAAATAAACAAATAAATAAATAAGAACGAAATGTGAAGGACTGAAAACAGAGTTGTGTGCTGGTCTAAGTTTTTGGTTGAAAAGAAAACACGGTGGGGGAAGAGTAGCTTTCCCACCACCCAGAGCTCAGGCTCGGGAGGGCAGCCAGGCACATCAGATATGGGCATGGGATGCTCTCTCTCGGGGTTCAGGCCATTGAGTGGAAACTCAAGGTCTAGACCCAATGGCACACATGGCCGAGGTGGACTCTGTGTGAACAGCAGGAGGCAAAGCTGAGTTACTGCCAAGCCAGCAAGGGGAGGCCACAGGGCTCCCCCAGAATCACAGCCGTTCCCGAGATGATGTTAGCACTGAATATCATCAGAGCTGCCACCACACACTTCCCTGACCACAGGGCGGTGTGCAAGCCCCACACAATTATGCTACTTCCTGCCCAAAGACAGGAACAGTGAAGGAGAATACAATACATTTGACTGTGTACCCGAAAGAGACACAGTCTCATGGATGGATGACCTTAAATTACAACATTAAGTTTTCCCTATGGAGAAATAGGGATTCAAGAGCCAAGGTCTGTTAGAAGAAAGCAAATTTCCATTTCTGCTCACCAAGCCTGAAACTCAAAAAAAATCATACTCATTTGAAGCTGTGGCCACTCCTGTAAATGTGTCAAACTTTCAAGTTCCTAAGAAGAGCACCTTCTGCCTCCAGAAATTAAGAAAGTCTCAGCCACACCAGACATCACTAAAAGTGATAGTGAACATCTCACTGGAGGCTGCGTGGTCTCCAGGAGTGGTTCAGTGAAATGAGGGAGATTTGGTCTAGCACCACGTATACGAAGGAAGGGAAAGGGGGTGAGCCCTTGAGGGCTGAATCTGGTAGTTTTCCAGTTTTGTATTTCTTTCCATCAATCACACAGTTTGCGGCAGGGTGTGCAAACCACCTGGACCACTGGCCAGTCATGGTTTGGGAAAAGCATGTAACTGGAGTCATGATTAAAAAGAGAAGTGATGGGCTTCCCTGGTGGCACAGTGGTTAAGAGTCCGCCTGACAATGCAGGGGACACGGGTTCGATCCCTGGTCTGGGAAGATCCCACATGCTGCAGAGCAACTAAGCCCGTGCGCCACAACTACTGAGCCCGCGTGCCACAACTACTGAAGCCCACACACCTAGAGCCTGTGCTCCACAACAAGAGAAGGCACTGCAATGAGAAGCCCATGCTCCACAAAGAAGAGTAATCCCCGCTCACCACAACTAGAGAAAGCCCATGAGCAGCAACGAAGACCCGATGCAGCCAAAAATAAACAAATAAAATAAATAAGTTTATTAAAAAAAAAACACTAACTCAAAAAATATCTGCACCCCCATGTTCATTGCAACATTATTTATGATAGATGAAACAAGGAGACAACCTAAATGCCCATCAACAGATGAATGATTGAAGAAATGGTGTGTATATGCAACGCAATATTATTCAGCCATAAAAAAGAAGGTAATCTTGTGACAGTATGGATGAACCTTGAGGGCAATATGCTAAGTGAAATAAGTCAGATAGAGAAAGACAAACACCAAGTGACCTCACTTTTATGTGGAATCTAAACAATAACAACCAAGAACTCATGGATACAGAGAACAGATTAGTGGTTGCCAGGGCAGCAGAGGCAAAATGAGTGAAGATGGAAAAAAAAAAAGGAGGAAATTAGAAGCGCAAGAGATTTGGGATGCAGTGGTTCTGAAGGATAAAGGGGAGAAGGATAAAGTTGGTGAGAAGCACCTTCGACTGTGATGCAGGTGGACACCTATGTCGGGAGGGAGGGAAGGAGGAGGATTGGGGAGGAAGGGCTTTCAGCTTCACGGCGGAGCTAAGAGTCTCAGTCAGACCACTGGGGACACCCAGAGCAAGAGTGTCCACTATAGTGCCACACTGGGCAGAAATGGCTGGAGTTTAGTACCCCATCGTGCTCCATTATTGGCTGGAGAGGCCAGGTGTGGCCTCAGTGGATCTCAGGGGTATGTCAGATGGAGGCTATGAGCGGACTACATTCCTCACAGCAGGCTGTCTTAAAAGGAGATCTGGGCTTCTCTGGTGGCGCAGTGGTTGAGAGCCCGCCTGCCGATGCAGGGGACACGGGTTCATGCCCCAGTCCGGGAAGACCCCACATGCCGCGGAGCGGCTGGGCCCGTGAGCCATGGCCGCTGAGCCTGCACGTCCGGAGCCTCTGCTCTACAACGGGAGAGGCCACGGCAGTGAGAGGCCCGCGTACTGCAAAAAAAAAAAAAAAAAAAAAAGGATCCACTCTCCTTCTGTTATTTCCTGAGATCACCTCCCAAATAAATGCTTTGAACGCAAACGTTTATCCAGGGTCTGCTCCCGTGGGAACACAAACTAAGACAATCTTCCATCTCAAGCAGACTTAATACAGCTGTCAGCAGCTGCAGCCTCTGCCCTGTCCACCCCCAGGTAACGTGTGTAATGCACCTGGCCTGTGTCTAACATGCAGCAGGTGTCCAATAAATGTTGTTGGATCAGAGTCAGCCATGCACACTGCAGTCCTCTACTGATTTTACAGGCATTCACTGCAGGGTGAAACCGTTTTCATTTTCAGGCGTTAGACCCAAAGGGTTTTTTTTGGTGTTTTTTTTTTTTTAACTTAAAAAAATTAAATAAGTCCTAGCATACTCCATGGTGCCTTGGCAAGTAGAAAACGGACCGAACACATTAGATCCTTTGCCTGGCCAGTCTTTGAAACAGTGGGACAAAAAAGGAAATTCATTACATGTCAAGCTCAGATGGTTAGATTCTATTTTCCATATTAGACCTCCCCAGGCTACAGATGCACAAGCTCACAAGTGCAGAGGAAGCTTAAAGCGGTTGTTGGGCTCTGCCTGGTTGGACCTAATGCTAAAGTGGCTGCGTGAATTACTGATCTCAGCATCACCACTTAACTCTGTCTTGGCACTTCAGGATTCAAAACAAAATAATTCACAGGGATTTCAGTTTAGACAGTAGTTACAAGCACCTTAGTTACCCCCGAATGGTTGCAACTCTGCAAGAAATTCAACAAAGCAGAGCTTCAGAACTTAGAAGAGAAACGGTAGAATAAGGCAATGAAAGGGATCAAAAGCAACTTGGCATCTTCCCAAAGAGGAAGAAGGAAATGGGGAAAGAGTGTTTTTTATTCTACGTCATTGGATTTCAGCTGATCATGAATCACACCATCCTCTATTTGTACAGTTCAGTAAATGTTCGAGGCACCCTCGAGTCCACTGTCACATTTATTCTAACGACGTTCTGTCCTCTGCTAGGCACGTCTCAATCATGTCTGCAAATTACACGTATTATGTCATTCAATCTTCCCAATAAGCCCACGAGGTGTATTCTAATGGAATTCTCATTTTACATGTGAGGAAACCAAGGTTCGGCAAGGCTTGATCATTTGCCCAATATCTTACAGCTAGTAAATTGCAGAGCTGCCATTTAAATCCAACTTTGCTGTCTCCAAGTGCCTACTTACACCACGAAATGGACCATTAACTAGGTATATGTACCAGGGTTACCTTCTGGCTGTGCCACTTCAACTAAGGTCTCGATTTCTCACCTGTAAACTGGAAAAGCTTCATGCAACTTGCTCTAATACTGCTCTGGCTCTAAAATTCTTTGACGTCGCCTAACGTTGGTGCAGGAAGCAGCTGGCAAAAGCCCTACAGGAAGATATTATTGTAATTTCAGAATGTGGCCACCAGGTGGCAGCATTGTACTTCACTTTGACATCGTTCCCAAGGACAGATTTACCACCAAGGAACTCCACCCACGTGTTTATTAGGAAAAGTATCTTTCTCCTAGAGGTATCTGCTTAGCACAGAATTATCCAAACTGCAGACTGTATGTCAGCTTAGGGCAAAGCAGTACAAACACATCCCAAGCCCTTCTTCATTATTTTTAATTAATTTGATCTTTCAATTTAAAAAGAACACTTGAAAATAGTCATTCTGGGAAACAAGTCAGAACTTCTTTGACTTTCCCACACTTATTTTACCATTTATAATTGATTTCCTCTTAATTTACATGTGTTGGGTTGGCTACAGAAATATTTTTAATTCTTAGGGTCTTTAGAGGCCTTAAGTCTGGGATTGATCAAGGGATTGATAACGTGTTTTTCCATCTTTTTTGATATTCATAAATGGTCTTTTTCAGAAACATAACACTTTTCCAGGAAAAATGGTTGGCTCATTATTTCGAATTGGAGAGTTTTCTCAGCCTTATGAAGACAAAGCTGTGAAAACACTTTTTACTCGACCTAGATTCTCAAACCTCTCAGAAAAATCCCTGGTGGCACAGTGGTTAAGAATCTGCCTGCCAATGCAGGGAACACGGGTTTGATCCCTGGTCTGGGAAGATCCTACATACTGCGGAGCAACTAAGCTGGTGCGCCACAACTACTGAGCCTGTGCTCTAGAGCCTATGTGCCACAACTACTAAAGCCCACATGCCTAGAGCCCATGCTCCGCAACAAGAGAAGCCACCTCAATGAGAAGCCCATGCACCACAAGGAAGACCCAACATAGCCAAAATTAAATAAATTTAAAAAAAAGAAATGGATTAAAATTATAATTTAAAAAATCCAAGACTTTCTACCCACTGTGAAACTTTTCTGCACACTGAGAAGAGGTCACTTCTCTTACTCAAATACCAGAATTTTTCTTTCTCTGCTTTCAACTAATTCTACACCCTAAAACCTCCAGGTCTGCGCACTTTCTGCAACAGAAATAAGCATTTCAGTCACCCTCTCCCTTGCATTTCAGCCTGGAGCCCTGGGCAGGAAGATGGCTGTGACCCCTGCAGTGCCCGTCCACCTGGTTGTCGTTAAGGTTACCAGGCACTGCCCATGCACAGTGACCCAGGAGAAACTGGACCCCAGATTAATGCTGCCTAAAAACTCCCACTACGAATGTCAACTCTGAGCTGCGGGATTCTTGTCATTAGAAAGGAAATAAAAGCTTACAGGCATTTTGTCTCACTTCAAGATGTTAAGTGACCATCCACTAAAGATAAGGAACATGCATGTAAGGACATGAGGAGTATTATTAAACAGGGAGAGAAAATTGTACCTATAAAGAGCCACTAGAGCACAATCTCAAATTTCATTTCAGATGAAGGATCCCAGGGAAGAGAGAACAGAACACACACAAAAAAATTGTATAAAATATATAGGGAAGATACTTAAAGAAGGAAGTCATTAAAAATGACAAGTGACGGTGGCACATTATTCTTAACATCTCTGGGGCTTTTTTCGGATCCCATATATGCACACTGCACTCTAGAAAAATCCATTTATTGGTCGCTAGGAGAGAAGGCTGCTTGCCCTTTGCATTTCAAAAATCCTCTCCAAGCTACCCTCCAAAGGACAGAGAAAGAGGCAAACGAGAGCTCAAATTCCCACGACCTCCAGCGGCCTCTCTGATCCTGTCTTTGGCTTGACCTGGCCTCTGGGATGTATTTTCACGACCTAGCACACCCGTGTTTAAGCTATTATTACCTCTTCTCCCGGATTCAAGACAACACAGCTGCCATGTTATCGCCTCATTGTCTGGTTTCCAAAATCGACACCACTATTCACTCGCCTCTCCTTTTGGGAGAACATATCCTCTGCCCATGACCTTGACATAATAGTCATTTCAAGCCAAGACATTAACTGGTTTCAGAAGACACCAGCCCTGACAATCATAACCAAAGAACACACATCGAATTTATAAAGTAGGTCATTCAGGCCCATCAAACAATTCCTAGAGAACTGCTTTCCCCTGGACAGGCACTGCCTAGTATGAATTGCTTGTAATGCTTAATTGAATGTCATAGGCTATGACTGACTAATTCAGAATTCCTGATACTTCAAACTACTTGGGGCATTCATTCATTCATTTATTCATCAAATTTTCGTCGACATCTAGTACATGTCTGGCACCTGCTGGGGACTGGAATAACATCGTGATGTGGAGGTGAGAGGCTGCCATCAGTGACATGAAGGACATATCCAGGGTGCTGTGTGAGCCCAAGTCCCCAGGAAGGATGAGAGTCAGGAAGACATGAGGGATATTTAGGAATTTGAATGGGCAAAAAGCTGAGAAGAATGTGTCAAGAACAAGTCCTAAGTTTCTGGTTTAAGTTTACCTAATAAAAGTGATGGCATACACCATGGAGAACAGTATGGAGGTTTCTTTAAAAACTAAAAATAGAGTTACAATATGATCTAGCAATCCCATTCCTGGGCATGTAACTGGAGAAAACTCTAACTCAAAAAGATACATGCACCTCAATGTTCACTGCAGCACTACTTACAATAGCCAAGATATGGAAGCAACCTAAATGTCCATTGACAGATGAATGGATCAAGAAGATGTGGCACAGATATACAATGGAATACTACACAGCCATAAAAAGAATGAAATAACGCCGTTTGTATGTAGCAACATGGATGGAACCAGTGATTATCTCATTAAGTGAAGTAAGTCAGACAGAGAAAGACAAACATCACATGACATCTCTTGTATATGGAATCTAAAGAAATGGTACAAATGAACTTATTTACAAAATAGAAATAGACTCATAGACATAGAAAACAAACTTATGGTTACCAATGGGAAAAGGGGGATAAATTAGGATTTTGGGATTAGCAGATACAAACTACTATATATAAAATAGATAAACAACAAGGACCTACTGTATAGCACAGGAACCTATATTCAATATCTTGTAATAACCAATAATGGAAAAGAATCTGAAAAAGAATAATTATATATGTATGTATATCTGAATCACTTTGCTGTATACCTGAAATTAATATGATATTGTAAATTAACTATACTTCAGTAAAAAAAAAAGTGACGGCATAAAACATAATATATACATGGCAACGCCAGTCACCATAATTTTTAAGATGAGTTTTAAGTCTATTGGTAAACATAGAAATATAGTAAAGGGTTTACTCAAAATGTCAGGGAACTAAGTGCTGCCAGGTTAATATCTCTGAAGTTCAGAAATCGTAACTTCATTGTAACACAATATTTTAGGAAGACACTTTAGCCCATAAGGCAACAGTACCAAAATAAGGGATGTAGAGTGTGGTAAGGATTAAGAAAAAATTACAAAGTCTATTGTTTGGTACATATTAATTGAAGAATGTATTGAGTATCCAAAATCAATTCATATCAATTAAAACTACTTGATTGTACCTGCAAGTAAACAAAAGTCATAATATTCCAAATATTTAATACCATAAACACATTGAATACACCTAACATAATTTTTACACACAAAAAAAAATCAAAACTAGCATTATGTATTTACTGCATTTTAAAATTAAGGCAGAGAATACTGTGAAATATATACAGAGATTTTGTGTTTCTGTGCATCTTTATTGACCAGTGGGGAGGAGTGTGACAAAAATCACTCACCATCAGAAGTGGTCTTTATTAACATTCATCAATATCCTCTGCTTGCTCTAGCTTCATCTTTCTTTCCAAGTTGTGCTTGTCTATCCACCTGGAATATCTCTTGCTCTAGAGTAAATGACCTTCGTTCCACGTAATTTATAAGATTTTCACACCATTGAACAACTCCTGACAGGGTCATTTTTCATATGTCTGCTACAAACCCCATCATGCCGCCTGGATCACGGAGCTTGCACCACTGGGACACAGCCCCTCATTTCCTGGCTTATTACACATCATTGTGCCCTGAAGCAGACGGCCCTTCCATTCCTGCAGATGTGTGATGACCAAATAGATGATCATAATAACAGAATTCTTTCAGAACTATCCCAATGTTTGGACAGCTTTGGTGTTTATCCTCCTAAAAAATAAATAAATAAACTTCTGCCCAGCAAAACCTATTTTATTGCGAGCACATGAGCTCAGCGCTGAGAAACAGTCCCTGTCCTCAAAGAGCACACATCTATTGGAAAAGTTGAGACGAATGCACATAAAACTGCAGTAAGCATTCCAGGTGTGCTCGATGGAGCAACAGAGCCTTTAAGTTCTATGGAAGCTCAGGGGGATGGTCAGGTGAGGACACTGCCACGGGTACCTCAGTAGGGACTAGTGGTGAATAAAAAGGGCAGAAGACTCCATCAAGAATAAAATAGGAGGGAAAAGCTAGTGCTAGTTTTCCCTCCCTAAATCTAAAGAAATCCAAGCCACATGAGATATCGCCTCACACCAGTCAGAATGGCCATCATCAAAAAATTCACAAACAATAAATGCTGGTGAGGGTGTGGAGAGAAGGGAACCCTCCTGCACTGTTGGTGGGAATGTAAACTGGTGCAGCCACTATGGAGAACAGTATGGAGCTTCCTTAAAAACCTAAAAATAGAGCTACCATGTGATCCAGCAATCTCACTCCTGGGCATATATCCAGAGAAAAACATGGTCCAAAAGGATACATGCACCCCAATGTTCATTGCAGCACTGTTTACAATAGCCAGGACATGGAAGCAACCTAAATGTCCATCGGCAGAGGAATGGATAAAGATGTGGTACATATATACAATGGAATATCACTCGGCCATTAAAAAGAATGAAATAATGCCACTTGCAGCAAAATTAGCATTGTTCCACAGAAGAAAACTGAAGGACCCAAATTTGTAGCAAATTCCATGGCAGTTTTAAAGTTGAGCTGCTATAGTAAACTGGGCATTCTTGATACTTGAACATGGAATGTGTGAACAGGGAAAGGAAATAACATTGCACTTTACAAGCACAGTATTGTTAAGTGGAAAATGCAATGTCTTAAATAAAACTGTATTTAAAATTGAAGAAAAAAAAAAACATGGATGGACCTAGAGAGTCATACTGTCATACTGAGTGAAGTAGTCAGAGAAAGAGAAATATCATATGATATTCCTTGTATGTGGAATCTAAAAGGATATGATACAAATGAACTTATTTACAAAACAGAAACAGACTCACAGACTTGGAGAATGAACTTATGGTTACCGGGGGGAAGGGTGGGGAGAAGAGATAGTTAGGGAGCTTGGGATTGACATGTATATGCTGCTTTATTTAAAATGGATAACCAACAAGGACCTACTATATAGCACAGGGAGCTCTGCTCAGTATTATATAACAACCTATATGGGCAAAGAATTTGAAAAAGAAGAGATACATGTATATGTGTAACGGAATCACTTTGCTGTACACCTGAAACTAACACAACATTGTTAATCAACTAGAAAATAAAAAATAAAAAGTTTTTTTAAAAAAAGAAAGAAATCCAAGCCACTAAAGAATTGTTAACAAGAGTCCATTCAAAAGCAGTGAGGGACTTCCCTGGTGGTCCAGTGGTTAAGACTCCACCTTCCGGGCTTCCCTGGTGGCGCAGTGGTTGAGAGTCCGCCTGCCGATGCAGGGGACACGGGTTCGTGCCCTGGTCCGGGAAGATCCCACATGCCACGGAGGGGCTGGGCCCGTGAGCCACGGCCGCTGGGCCTGCGCGTCCGGAGCCTGTGCTCCACAACGGGAGAGGCCACAGCAGTGAGAGGCCCGCGTACTGCAAAAAAAAAAAAAAAAGACTCCACCTTCCGATGCAGGGGGCGCGGGTTGGATCCCTGCTCAGGAAGCTAAGATCCCACATGGCTCGGGGCCAAAAAACCAAAACATAAAACAGAAGCAATACTGTAACAAATTCAATAAAGACTTTAAAAATGGTCCACATCAAAAAAACAAAAACAAAAAATCAAAACAAAAGCCAAAAAATACTTAAAACAAAAAAAAGCAGTGGGTGGTAATGAGATGTCAGTGTTAGGTTCATCACTTATGACAAATTTCCCACCTGGGGGGGGATATTGATAACGGGAAGGCCGTGCATGTGTGGAACAGGGGGTCTATGGTCAATCTCTGTACCTTCCTCCCAAAATTGCTCTGAACCTAAAAGTGCTCTAAAATATAAAGTATTTTTTTAAGCAGTTTCCTTTTAAAACTGTTTCTCTCCGGCCCCAGCTCCTCAGACAGCTTGGGAGCAACCTTCCGCCACGCCTCCAGCTTTCTGGCTGGAGGCAGTGCCCTGACCCATATTCGGCTCCATTCCCTTGACCATCGCAGCAGTGACTCCGTGCGTTCTACTTAGAGGAACTTGGCCTGCATTCCCAGTCCTCCCCTGTGCTTTTTCTCCTGAGGAACGGTGGGTGGATTTGTGAGGAAAGCACTGTTTCATGTCACCCTGTGCAAATGTGTGCACAGCTAGGCCAACACCAGCAGCTTTCATTGCTCCGAGTGGGGACCCACGGTCGTCTCAGGGACTCTGCCAGCTGCAGCTCCTGCCCAGCTAGCAACACGACCCACACCAAAGGGTGTGCACAGTGTCAGAGGAGCTGAGCTGTCAGCGGGTGGCAACTTGCTTGCATGCCCAGCTTCCAAAGAAGACAGCCCTTTGGTCCAAGGAGTATGTCATGTTCTGAAAATGAAATCACTTCACCGGCCATGGCTGTTTTACCAAGATGCCCCATTACACACTGTTTAGCAGAACTGATGGAGAAGCCATTCACTTTGGCCTCTGTCCCAAAATAAATAGGACATCTGGCACCACATTTATAAGAGTTTGTAATGAGTGACAGGAAAAACGCCCCGCAAGCAAAGAGACAATGCTGGAAGTTTCAATCCCAATCCAAGAGAGAATTACTACGGAGATGGCCATTGGGCCACTTGTGTTCAAGTCACAGCCCACAGGGTCCTTACTCAGCAGTGAAGATGCAAAAGCACAGAGAACTCTGTCTACAGAAGGAAGGGCAAGGGTTAACTCACCATCCTTGCAGAGCCTCTGACCTTGCCTGCAGGGAGGGGCAGCTTCCCACAGGTTTCCAGGGCGATCCAGAGCGTGTTTGGGTCCCAGACGAGGGAGCTCAGAGGCTTTAGAGATCCCAGAGCTTGGCAGAAACCCACAAGGCCACCCAGCAGATCCCCAGCCCCTCGACACTTGCTGCCCTAGCTCCTGCAAAACGAGAATGGAAAAGGAAGGTAGGCTACTTCCTCGAGTGACGGGAAAACTTTGATACGCTAGGAGCCCACAATTCGTCTCTAAGAGACACACGTAAGTGAAGGCTTTGGAGGGGAAACAAGAAGAACAGGTAGAGAAACAGTATCGTTTCTCCAAAGAACTGTCTTTCCTGGTGGTGATCTGCCTCGAAGCAGAGCCCTGGTGGTCTTTCTTCAGATACAAATCCACTCTGCCACGTCAAGGAGAGAGATGGAGGGAGATCCAGCCAGAACAGTCCTCAGTGATTAAAGGGTCCTGGAAGAGTGGCTGTCATTGTGAGAGCTGTGAGTGTTGGACAAGAAACAGTTTCTTCACTCCATTCACTGAATGCACAGTGAGCACGGGGAGGAACCTGGGTCACCTCTGGGAGAACTCGGAGTGTAGGTGTGTTGTCTACCATCAACGAGCATTTGGAAAATACATGGCAGACCTGAACCGGACAAGGACCAAGGCAGGACTCAATCCCCAGTGAGGAAACCCCAGGACAGAGAGGAAGACACAAACAGCTGAGTTCGAATGCAGTGTGTCCAGTGGGATGATAGAGGTACATGTAGGACATCATGGGAACGTAGAGGGGCACCCAACCCAAGGAGTTCTATCTTCCACGAGCACAAAAGGAAGTGGACTTTAGGACAGTTCAGACCATGGTGCCGACCCTGGTTCTGCCGCCTCTGGGTACCCTGAGCAGGTCACTCAACCTTCCTGAGCCTCACTTTTCTATGTAAAATGAGGTCAGTTGTTTGCTCAAACGTCAGCCTGGATGATGCTGCCAAGGCATTTTGTAGACGGGATTAACATCTACCATCATTTGACTTTAAGTAGATTATCCGCAATAATTTGGGTGGGCCTCATCCAATCAGTTGAAGGCCTTAAGAGCAAAGACTGAGGTTTCCCTGAGAAGGAATTCTACCTCAAGACTCTAACATAAAAGTCTTCCTTGAGTTTTCAGCCTGCCAGCCTGCCCTACAGATTTCAGACTTGCCAGCCCCCAGAATCACAAGCCAATTCCTTAAAAGCAAATCAATCAATCTCTCCATCTACTCCCCTCCCCCTCTCCCCTCATTGGTTCTGTTTCTCTGAAGAACGTTGACTGATTCAAGGATTAATTCAATAAAAAGGAAAGTGACAAGAAGGGGTTTTTAATTATGGAATTTCAAAAACTAAGAGAGGGGCTTCCCTGGTGGCGCAGTGGTTGAGAGTCCGCCTGCCAATGCAGGGGACGCGGGTTTGTGTCCCGGTCCGGGAGGATCCCACATGCCGTGGAGCGGCTGGGCCCGTGAGCCATGGCCGCTGAGCCTGCGCGTCCGGAGCCTGTGCTCCGCAGCGGGAGAGGCCACAACAGTGAGAGGCCCGTGTATCGCAAAAAAAAAAAAAAAAAAAAAAATTAACTATTTAATGGTTTTTATCTAAAGCTCCAAAAGACAATGTGCAAGTATTACATGTTAAATAACACATCATTAACGTTGTTGTATAGAACTGGTAATAAACAGATAAAGGAAAAAATGGATTATTAGTTTTAAGAAGCAGAATTGGAAAAGGCAAAAGAAAGAGTAAAGGGGAAAAGACACCAAGATATATAAGGTAATTGGATCAAAAATTGCTTCCAAAGATTTAAAATGTTCTAACCAAAAGAATCACATCATGAGACTTGAATATATGTTTACAGAACCATTATTAATAATCTTTGGAAAACCAAAACAAAGGAAAAAAATATCAAAGGATTAAAAAATTTGGCAAATGTTTCAAGTTTCAAAAAGTATTCATTATAGATTGATGAACTTGATATCAATAACCAGCAACATTTCAGGACAGGTTATTAAAGAGATGGTCCGTGAACATTAAAAAAAAAAAAAGGCAGTTCTATTTTTAGTTTTTTAAGGAACCTCCATACTGTTCTCCATAGTGTTTGTATCAATTTACATTCTCACCAAGAGTGCAGGAGGGTAAGAAAAAAAATGGTACTAATGAACCTAGTGGCAGGGCAGGAATAAAGACACAGACATAGAGAATGGACTTGAGGACACGGGGGGGGGGGGGGGGGGAGGGACGGGGGGAGGGACGGGGGGGGAGCTAGGGTGAAGTGAGAGTGGCGTGGACATATACACACGACTGAATGTAAAACAGCTGGTGGGAAGCAGGAGCATAGCACAGGGAGATCAGCTCGGTGCTTTGTGATGACCTAGAGGGGTGGGATAGGGAGGGTGGGAGGGAGGCTCAAGAGGGAGGGGATACGGGGACATGTGTCTGCATATGGCTGATTCACTTTGTTGTACAACAGAAACTAACACAGTATTGTGAAGCAATTATACTCCAATAAAGATTAAACCAAAAAAAGGCAGTCACTAGTTTGCAATCATATGTTCCTTAAAAATAGGCCGTAACAACCACATTTTGACATTGACTAGCTAAAATAGATTGGGGGTTAAGATCCTTGAGTTTGTGTGGCTATGGGCAAGTCACTTGACTCTGGACTAAATACCCCAGTGTTTTCCCTACAAGTCACTAATGGCTGTTTGTCTAGAAGTTTCCATGGTGAAATATACTGCAGAAATAGTTGGTTAAATAAAGATCGATAGGTTTCATTGTTGCAGAACTTCTCAGAGTCTTTGAGTCTTTTGTAAGTTCACGTGCATTGTCAGTTTCCAAGAGTGAGCCATGACATGCAGTGTCTTCCAACTTAGTTGCATGGAGAACAATTTTTTTCCCCAGAGTATCTTACAGGACAAGGCTCCTATAGAACTCTGAGAAATGCTATGCTGAAAGTCCCTTCAGTTCTAACATTTTATGACCACATGTGGTTAATTATAAACTATTAAAGTCAATAGTCACTATGGCTACAATTAAGTACCACCGTTTCGAAACATTATGTCAGATTTTCATACACATAACACAAAAGCAATAAAAGCCAAAATATATCATATGTTTGAACTCTGGAACTTACACATGAAGTGATTTAAAACTCAATTTCAAACTAAATTCTAAGGCAACTTTAGATTCCTTTAAGCTTATTTTTCTATTAGTTTTTGTTCCAGGAGCTGTTAAAGTATCTACCCTGATGGGTTATCATTCATTCCATTTAAACTGCATGTTAATTCACTTATAAAAAGAAGCAGGAGGACAGGAGGTGGGGGATGGAGAGAGCGCAGCCCCTTTATAATCTGGTTAGGTAATTCTGCATCCTTAATTAGATGAGAAAAACCTTTTAACTTTATCCCCTATTTGACAGGAGCCCTGAGATATGTTCCAGATACAGCACCAAAAAAAAAAAAAAAAAGCTTTAGCAAACAGATGGTATCATTCTGTAACTAAAAACATTCTCTAATCACATTTAAGTTACTAATATGCACTTTAAGGCTTATTAACAAAATACTTCATAGTATTGATCAAGATCTTCCTTCTTAGGTCAGTTAACATCTATGATATATATATGTACAGATTTTGTAAGTACTCATCCCTCTACTTAAGAAGAAAAGGATTCCTCTTCTTCCCACATCCTAATCTCAGTGCCCTTGACTCTGATCAAGATTTCCAGGGAAATCTGAGGTTCCCCCAAGCCCTCAGTTCAGCAAACTTACAGAGAAGGTAACCTCCCCACTTTCCTCCTGCCTAAACTCCCAACTCCCCTATTTACCTAGCATTTCAAAAATACATTGACTTCTCTGCCAGACATTTTATAGTCACCTTGATCTAAACCTAATCCTCACAATGATCTGGCAGAAAGACAGCGAGGAGGTTGTCACCCTGCACATTTACAGTGAGGACATGCAGGCTGGGAAAGCAGAGGGGAAAATTAGGACCCCGTCTCCCTGCTCCTCCCGCGGTAATTCCCACGCTGCCACCAGGGTTCACACTAGGCAGCGGTCATGAGTTGCAAACAGCAGGACGCTTTCCTTTAGATTCTGATCTCACCATTTATTAGACGATGGCTTTGGTTAACTTACTTAACTTCTCTTCATCTCAAATTCCCAAACTGTAAAATGTACAGATTGTGGTACACACTTTATAGAGAGATAAGGATTAAACTGGTTAGTATATGCAAGAAACTAACCATGGATTTTAGAACATAATAAATGCTAATTAAAGTTTTTATTACTTAATTTCTTTATTCTTCCAAACCATGTATATTGAGCACCCACTCTATACAAGGCAAGGGAGTTGTGGTCACGGATTCTGTAGCTCACTTATTATAATTACTGTAATTTACATGAGCTCTTAACAGATGAAAAGACCGGAAAGCTGAGGACTAAGGTATAGTAGTGCCCCATGAAGGATGAGGAGTACCCCATGGTAAGGGGATGGAATGAATCTACGTAGACCCAAGTATTTTTAAGTAATAGTAATAAGTCAGAAAAAAATTAAGCTTGTTAACACTTTTCTAACAGTATTCACACCTCTTCTTTCCAAAACTTCCACTCATCTCTTCAAACTGATTTCTTGGTAGCAGAATCTCTACCATGGTTTAGAGATAAGGTACAGTTAGGCTTAAAGAATAAGGTACTTAAACCACTATCTTAAATTCTCAAGTAGATACAGAAGAATGTTCAAGGGACATCCAAAAGCTTGGGAAAATGTCCTGTGGAAATCGTCAGTAGTCTGTAGGTCTTGGGAGTGCAGATATAGTTTTTCTGAAGGATCCAACAAACTCATTCTAATTCACTGATTGGCTTCTATCTTGAGGGACCTTATTATAAATCACAATCAAGACTCTCCCTCCTGAACACTTTTCACCGTCTGCTCAGCAGTTGTGTTCTTTTCTTGGGTTTGGTGATGCTTTCGGTACCCTTGAGGGGGTGATTCCTAATGACAGCAGAAGAGTTAGGGACAGAAATGAGCACTGCCCAGCTGACATTACTGTACACAATACAAAGTAGCAGCATCCTTATAAGACCTCTCTAGGCGGCTGCTGAAGGAGGAGAGATCACTCTCAACTGTAATAATATGTAAAAGTGATTATTTTCTCTACAAGAGGCATAAGGATTGGTATCTTTCCTAAGAATTCTCCGATTCATTGGTTTAAGGTATGGGCTGTTATTGACATAATTCCTGTCACGAGATAAAGTAAATCTTAATCCTCCTATGCCTCTTAGTAGCTGCCAAAATCATGATAATTAGAGGTCATAAAATTCCTTCACCATTTCATCCCACTTGCAAAATAAAGAAAGGCCAGACTGAGCAGGATCTCCTTTCACCTGTGCCCCATCCCTAAAATGCAGCACAGCTCAAAATATATACATTGGGAAGTCTAAAAGTACAACTCAATTCCACATTTACTGAGTTCAAACCCTATTCCAAGCACTGCACACTATCGTGGGAGTGCAAGAATGGTTAAGATATGGCCCCTACCCCAGAAGAATTTACAATCTAGCAGGGGAGATGGACACTTCGTAGCGATTGTAAAAACATGAGGCAGATCTTAAGATAGAGGCATCCCTGGGAGCTTTGGGGCACATGGAAGGCTGTGCTTAGACCAATCTCACTGGGGGGATGAATGAAAGTATAGAGGTGTGAGAAATACTTTTAGAAAAAGAAGATTCTTGAGCTGATTCTGGAAAGTGAGTAAGAGATTCCAAGATAAAACATGTTGGGGAAAGTGCTCTGGGCTGAGGGGACTACGTGATCACAGACACAAAAGTGTGAAATTAAAGAGAAACTACAAGTATTTTAGGACGACTAGAGCATAAAGTGTGAGTTAGGAAGTGGCGCAAGATGAAGCTAAACAGATAGAGGAGGTGATCATTTACAAGGTATTTTTGATCAATGAAAAATGTATTATTGAAATCCAAAAATTTTAAATATAATAATTTAAAATGTTTATTTAGAGGTAGGGGAAGGAAGGATTGGGAGTTTGGGATTAGCAAATGCAAACTAGTGTATATAGGATGGATAAACAGCAAGGTCCTACTGTATATCCCAGGGAACTATATTCAATCCTGAGATAAACCATAATGGAAAAGAATGTATATATGTATAACTGAGTCGCTTTGCTGTACAGCAGAAATTAACACGACATTGTAAATCAACTATATTTCAATAAAATATTTTAAAATAATTTAAAATAATTTTTATTTAAAACAATGACTTTTCTTTCCTTTTCTTCCATTTCTCTAGTTCAAAAAGATTTCCATTGACATACCCTTTCCTCCAAGGACCCGTTCCTGCTCTCCTTTGCCATTTTATATCTAAATAAACCTGTTAGTTTCTACTTTATATGATATGCATTTGAATAACGTCTTCCCTCCCTTTCCTTTCCTAGACCTTAAAATCATCTTGCAAAGTAGGATTTTCACACAGTACCCAACATCATAGCTTTTCAACAGCATCTGTGTGGCGCTTTGAACTTTTCTAAGCATTAACATGATTTCTTAAACTAACCGTCTACGGTAATGTAATAGCGTACTTTTCCCTCTAGAGGGAGTGCGAGGAACTTTCTTTCATTCCACCTCTAAAGAAGTGTTTTTTTGTGTGGGTCAAGGACAAAAGGGAATCCTCATAGGTATATAACTAGATCATTAACCACAGAACATAACTCTTATAAGACTAGGTGTAGCCTTTATGGGTAGTATAAGTAGAACTGAACTGGAGAAAAAAAATTATATTTTCTTGGAACTTTCTTCTGCATGGGACCAATCTAATGGTTCTCATCCTGTCATGCATATGGTATGAAAGACTTTGCCAAGGAGTACCCCTATCTTTGGAAGCCCAGAAGGAATAAAGGTGGGTTTAAAAAAAAAAAAAAAGACTCAAAGCAGGTATACAGCCAGATACTTAGGCCTTCCACTAGTCCAGGTAAAAATGTTTATCCTGCTTGTTTCACCAGGTTATGAAACCATGTAGTGGTCTTAGCTCTGATGTCTTGCAAGGATTAAGGATGCATTTGCCTCAGGAGCTCTTCATTCGTTTAGCTCTTGGGACCCTCACAGGACTGAATGTAATGACACCAGCATTTGGATACCATTCACCTACCAACTAATAGTAAAAAGTAGAACTGTGTAGACATATAGAACAGACTTGTGGTTGCCAAGGGGGATGGGAATGGGAGAGGGAATAATTGGGAGTTTGGGATTAGCAGATGCAAACTATTATGTAGGATGGATAAACAGCAAGGTCCTACTGTAGAGCACAGGGAACTATATACAATATCCCGTGATAAACCATAATGGAAAAGAATATGAAAAACAATATATATACATATAACTGAGTCACTTTGCTGTACAGCAGAAATTAACACAACATTGTAAATCAACTATACTCAATTAAAAAGAAAAAAAAAGTAGAGCCATGTAATGATCCTTTGTCTCTGAAATAATGAAAACAAGCACCAGAAAATAAACTCATTTGCTTCAGGTCACAAATCTAATTAGTTTTGAAAAAATATCAGCATCAGAGTGGTTTGTAATCGTTTAATAGTTATATTATTTCAGCAGGAACTCCAGTTTTCAATACACTTTTAATGTAATAAAGTAAAAATAAGTCACTGGAGACAAATTAGGATATGAAGCTACTCCAAAAGGAAAATTATTTTAGTAAAGATGATGGAAGGTATTTCTGTTGTGTTGCCTTTGTTTTGTTTTTTCTAAGACAGTAGCAAGACTCTGAGTTCATAACTCAATTTGAATGAAAGAATTCTCTTTGGAAGCTTGGCTGCCAAGGTTTCCAAGAAATCGAGAGGTCATGTATCTGAAGAAGACTACTTTTTTTTTTTTTTTTAAGGGACGACATTTATGCCTTTTCCAAATGTTACAGTAAAACCAGGTGGAAGAGAATGGTTTCAGCAGTTAGAGAAAAAAGAAATTACAAATCTGGGGTTTGGCCATTAAAAGTTATTTACAACAATGGGAGAGGGAAAAAAAAAAAGACAACAAGAAGCTGTTTCACATTACATACCTCCCCCCGCCAACCCCAAAGCTTAATACTTGCTTACCAAGTCAAAAAAGAGAAACAGTTGATTCACAAGCTGGAGGTTTGAACTTGAGTAAGACATTTTAAAAACCTACACAGGGGCAGTGTCCTCCCCAGCCCAGGTGCCACTAGGCACAGCACAAGAGACTACAAACTCAACAGGGGAAGGCTGGACACTCAGGGTTTGGGAGTGTAGGCACCTCCATATCTGGCTCAGGGATTTGGGGAGTAAACAAAACCTACCTGGAAAAGAATTGGGGACGACAACCAGCAATTGCCAAGAAGACTACTTCTAATTGTCCTAATGCCACAGAGCTCTAGTCTCCGGAAGAGAGTAAAAGTCTAAGAAATTACTTTTAATGCAAGTTATTTGTTTAATACTTATGTGAGTTATTATAAAATAGGCCTACTTTTCATTTAGAACCAAGACCAAAACTATTTACTTAATTTTATCCTAAATGTGCATGTTCGGACTTAGGACATAAATACACCATAATACAGCCACACACATGCAATACACACATGTGTGTCCATGTGGACGTGCCCATATGTGCACATTTCTACACAGAGCATAAATCTTACTCCTTTCCTGATTCACTTTAACCTTCTTTTCCTCTTTTCCCTTCATTCACCTCTTCTTCTTTCAAAGATGGATTCAGAATTGTCAAGGCATGGCAATGATGCAGAAGCTTGATGGTGGGAAAGATGATTGTGGAGGAGTACAGAGGGGTTTGCAGAAAGTTGGTCAAAAAAGACAAGAGATGAAAAGAGTTGTTATCTAATAGCACTGGATTCCTTTATTACCCACCGTGACATAATTTTAAGTGACCCTATCAAAATTTCCTCGCTGCAAAACACTGTCTATCAAAAAGCACATCAGTGGAGTATGTAGTTACTCAAGGTTGACTCCAAGTTGTAATTCTAAAACAAATGAAAGTGAAAATCGGAGTTTTGTTCTTATACTTGATCCCATTATTAAAAATGTGATCTGTAACTGGTACGATATCACTGGTACCATGTCTAGATGAATAATTCACAGAATCAGAGGATTTCTGCTTTGGGGAAGGATAGCAACTAGAAAAAAGAGTGGATCAATTACCAAGAGCATACTTGAAATAAAGCAGAGTGGTGGGATGCAGTGGGACCTCGGTAAGCTGGAGTTTCAAATCAGGGCAAGTCTTTCCAGGGTGAGATGTTTTCTTAAAAGGAGGAGGGGAGTGGGGTCTTGGCTGATTCTGGGGCGAGGACTGAAGAAAATGAAATCAGCAAGGATTCTGGCAGTCCAATGGACTGAATGGAAGCATGAGATATCCAAAATTAGGCCAGATCTCCCCCAAAGGACTCATGCTGAATTCTGGCAGAACGGGCAGGAGGCTGGGGAACCAAGGGCTCTGAAAGGCAGAGTGAAATTCCCCATAATCTCATGATGCTTCCAAAACAAAGTCCCTTTAGAAGGATGAGGTCTGCATCAAACATATGAAGCAACTGGAACTCTCATATATTCCTACGAGCAGGATAAATTAACGTTACCATGTTGGAAACCTCTTTGATGGAATCTAGTAAACACATATATACCATGACCCAGCAATTCTACTCCTGGGTGTCTACCCAAAGGACATGGCATATACCTACCCAAAGATATGTACAAGGGTATTTATAGAAGCTTTATTTGTAATAGCCAAAGTTGGAGGGAAACCCTAGTAGAGTTGATAGATAAGTAGTGGTATATTTATATAACAGAATACACAGCAAATTGAAAAAAACAATTACCACTATTTGCACCAATATGAGTGAATCTCACAGACAAAATGTTGAGGGAAAAAGGCCAAAAAAAAGTTTATACTACATGATTCCATCTATATGAAGTTCAAGAATGAGCAAAACTAATTTTAATTATATAGGTCAAATAGTGGTTAGCTTTGTGGAGGTATCAACCAGCCAAGGAAATGTGCTTAGGTGCTGGAAACATTCTGTGTCTATCTGGTGGCACTTACTTGACTATATACACACATAAGAATTCATCAAGAGGGACTTCCCTGGTGGCGCAGTGGTTAAGAATCCGCCTGTCAATGCAGGGGACACGGGTTCGAGCCCTGGTCTGGGAAGATTCCACATGCCACGGAGCAACTAAGCCTGTGCGCCACAACTACTGCACTCTAGAGCCCACCAGCCACAGCTACTGAAGCCTGTGTGCCTGGATGGAGCCTGTGCCTCACAACAAGAGAAGCCACTGCAATGAGAAGCCCGCGCACCACAAGGAAGAGTAGCCCCTGCTCGCCGCCCACGTGCAGCAACGAAGAAACAACGCAGCCAAAAATTAATTAATTAATTAAAATTTAAAAAAGAATTCATCAAGCTGTACACTTACATGAAACCTCAATAAAAACATACCAAGGGGCTATCCCTGGTGGCGCAGTGGTTGAGAGTCCGCCTGCCGATGCAGGGGACACGGGTTGCCCCGGTCCGGGAGGATCCCACATGCCGCTGAGCGGCTGGGCCCGTGAGCCATGGCCGCTGAGCTTGCGCGTCCGGAGCCTGTGCTCCGCAACGGGAGAGGCCACAAGAGTGAGAGGCCCGCGTACCGCGGGAAAAAAAAAAAAAAAATCCTACATAGAATCATTTAATTTTAGAACTACAAAGAAGCTTAGTGATCATCTTAGCCAACTTTTATTTTACAGATAAGGAAACCAAGTCTCAGAAGAATTAAGAAGCTTGTAAATATCATGCAGGTAATTTATTCATTTGTTCAACAAGTAATTACTGGAAGTTTATTCTTTGCTGACACTGTATTAAGATACAGGTTATCAAGACGGACACATTACCTGCTTTCATGAAGCCTACAGTTTAGCTGTAGAAACAGAAACTAAACAACCTAAAAAATACGTAATTACAGATTGTGATAAAAGTTGTGGAGGACCAACGCAGGGTGTTTTTAGTGATCGCACCTGGAGCACAAGCCCAGCTCACCTGGCTGACAGAATAGTGCTCTCTTGATTCCAATAAACACTGCCTTTTCCCATAAACTTTGAACTTTTAAAAAACTAGGAGCAAATTCTAAGTCTACATAAATTTATTTCTCCAGATTTCAAAGGGCAACCTTTAATTATAAAAAAGCATGGGAAAAACAATAAATAAATGTAAAGGAGTGACTCTCTCAAGACTTGCCAAAAAAGACTCGATTTCAGCAGGAAGAGCACTGCTAAAATTATTGGACTTGAAATTTGCTTCCTGTTTGTTAAATCTCAGTACTTTAGGTTCACGAGGCGAATGACCTGGCAATGGTCTCTCAACCACTTTCGCCTCCCGTGCCTGTTTATTTGACATTTATGTGGATCCAACTGTTATAAAGTAGCCAGAAATTTGGAAAACAGAACCGAGATAAATCAATCTCAAGACAGCCAAAATCTCTGTAATAAAATTAAAATACACAACACATCTGATTTCTTAACCAACTCACGGTCTGTTACTTTGGAGATTTGTTTCGAATGACGCCAGCTTCTGCTTGAGATCTATCTGGGGCAGATGATCTTCCCAGAAAGGCTGCTCTGATTTACCTGCAACAAAACACAAGTCATTAGTAACCTCAATTTTCATCCTCAATTTTCTTTGATAGGAAACACGCATAATACCAGTGTCTTGAGTTTGGGTCCCCCCACCCCGAGAAAAGTACACTCTGAGATGAAGATTTGAGTGAGAGTAGTTCATTTCGGAGCTCACCCTAGGAAGCGTCAGTGGCGAGATGGTGAAGAGAGACGGGAGGGAAGGGCTGTTCACACCTGGGACACATCAGACTGGCAATGCTAGGAGCCTCGGGATTGGTCCACCTAAGGGCGAGGAGGCTGGGACCATCCATCAGCATTTGAGGGCTGCACCTGGGGACTTAGCTCCCTGGTGCTTCAAGCTACCCCTTGTGTGAGCTGAGCACACAGGCAGAAAGTAACAGCTTTTGCACTGAGACACCATCTGTGCATAGGAAAATGGCAAATACTGAGGGACTATAAAAGGCCACCAACGGTGTTGGCCACACATACGAGTGTTAGTGCAAGCGCGTGCAAAGGGGTCGATTCTTACACACAAATGTCAGGCATGTACAGAAAGTGCTGGTTTAACAGTTAAGTAGAAACCAGCTAAGAGAGGATTTAAGGCACAAGACCAACTTGCTTTAAAAACTGAATAGCAGTATGTGCCAACAGGCACAGGAAAAGATGCTCAACATCACTAATCATTAGAGAAATGCAAATCAAAACTACAATGAGGTACCATCTCACACCAGTCAGAATGGCCATCATCAAAAAGTCTACAGACTAATGCTGGAGAGGGTGTGGAGAAAAGGGAACCCTCCTACAGTGTTGGTGGGAATGTAAATTGGTGCAGCCACTATAGAGAACAGTACGAAGGTTCCTTAAAAAACTAAAAATTGAACTACACTATGACCCAGTAATCCCACTCCTGGGCATATATCTGGAGAAAACTATAATTTGAAAAGATACTTGCACCCCCATGTTCATTGCAGCATTGTTTACAATAGCCAAGACATGGAAGCAGCCTAAATGTCCGTTGACAGATGAATGGATAAAGATTGGTATATTTATACAATGGAATATTAGCCATAAAAAAGAATGAAGTGCCATTTGCAGCAACATGGATGAACCTAGAGATTATCATACTAAGTGAAGTAAACCAGACAGAAGATATCATATGATATCACTTGTATGTGGAATGTAAAAAAAAAAAAAAGATACAAATGAACTTATTTACAAAACAGAAATAGACCCACAGGCAGAATAGAAACTTATGGTTCCCAAAAGGGAAAGGGGTGGGGGGATAAATTAGAAGTTTGGGATTAACATCTACACACTACTATATATAAAATAGTTAATCAACAAGGACCTACTGTATAGCACAGGGAACTCAATATTTTGTAATAACCTATAAGGGAAAAGAATCTGAAAAAGAATATATACATATATATATATATATGTATAAATGAATCACTGTGCTGTACACCTGAAACTAACACAACATTGTAAATCAACTATACTTCAATTTAAAAAAAGAAAAACAATTTAAAAAATAGAAAAGTAAAAAAATAAAAGCAGTATGTAAATAAAGCTATTCTTTTCTTCTCATTACTTAGACCATGGACCATCTGTGGCCTAGGCGTAATAATCAACAGAATTACTTTTCCCAAGGGAAGGTCAGTCTGGGTCTTCACAGCTGCAACAGTTGCAAGAGTCTTGTGATCAGTTTCAACGGAAGAATGAGCGAATAGTTGTCCTGTGTGGTACCAAGGGAATTTATATATATAACAATTCATTTTTAATGTAATGAAGGAAAAAGAAACTAAATGGAAACTAAAGGAATTGCTACACCTTAAATAAATCTTTATCATAAGATTATTTTCTAATACATTCCTCAAGGGTTAAGGAGAGAAATTATGAAATCAATTGAGATTGGAATCCTTGGGGTTTTTTAAACTAATCATTCAACTTAACATCAGATAAATTCTCTTTCTCTAACAGATGAAGTCATTAGCACGATATTTCCCTTGCCCCATCTCCTGACTTTTGTAAGTTATATTTCTATACTGTCAAGATAGAACAATACACTTTTCTTTAGCCCAATTTTTGCAATTACATCAGGTTCACTTGATATTTACGTGAAAGCACTGCTCCTCACCAGTCCTTCTACCGCAGCTTCCCTACACCTAGATTCTTTATTTCGATTTATCTTTTTAGTTGGCTGAAGTTCCCGGCCAAGCAGTTTTTCCAAGCAGGGCCCTTGAGTACGATTTTTTTTTTTTTTTTTAAATGCTTGCCTTTGTTCTTCAGTGACATCTTGGCTGGGAATAATACCCTTCCTTCACACTTCCCTTCCTTCAGAGCTACCCTGTAGCCTTTCTCCCTTATGTTAGGTTGTCACACGCTGCTATGAAGTAGTCTGATGCCAGCCTAAAGTTTTACCTTTGTAAAGGACTAGGTCTCAGCCCAGAATTTTCAAGAATTTCTTTTATTCTTGGAAATATTGCTGTTGAGCATTTGTATCCATTTTCCTAGAATATGAGGGGATTTCTTTTTTTTTAAGTTAATTTTTATTGGAGTATAGTTGCTTTACAATATTGTGTTAGTTTCTGCTGTACAGCAAAGTGATTCAGTTATACATATACATATACCCCCTTTTTTTGGATTTCCTTCCCATTTAGGTCACCACAGAGCACTGAGTTCCCTGAGCTATACAGTAGGTTCTCATTAGTTACCTATTTTATACATAGTATCAATAGTTTATATATGTCAATCCCAATCTCCCAATTCATTCCACCCCCCACCCCCCAATGAGGGGATTTTTTAACATGTATTTTCTTTCTTTTCTTTTCTGTCTTTTTTTATTTCTGTAAGACCAGGTCGTCACTTCTTTTCTGAAAGGAGTCCTTTTTCCTGTCTTGCCTATTTCTTCCCAATGGTCATTTCCCCTACACTGTAGCCAGAAGACAAACAGTAATGTCACCTCCTCATTCACCTTTCTCCACAACTGGGTCAGGATTCTGCAGCTGCTGAGGCCTAAAGGGAAAAGAAGCAACTTCACATGCTCTGTTGTGATTTTCTATTTTGTTACTTCTGGAGTCTCCCGTTTCTTTTCTTTGCTGCCACTTTTCGAGGGTGATGGCATTGAGCTTTTTCTCCTGATGATGATTTTTGCTGGCCCTTTACTATGTGTTACATTTCTGATTCTGTAAGGCAGTCTGTTCCATCTTAACATAGATATCCCTGGAATTTATACTCTTAAGCTCCCTAGCTAACGCATATGCCCACAAAGATCAGTGATGCTGAGGCGTGTATTCTTACACCCAACAGTACTCACTTTTCATACTTAGCCTCTCTGAGATTCCGTGTGACTTTCTCTGCAAAAGGAGAATAAAATCTTCCCAGCTACACCTTAATTATGAAGTTGTGACAATAAGATACGTGAGTTAGTGTGTAGTCATATATTTCAGAAAACTTTCCCACACTCAAGAGCGCTGATATTATCCTTGTATTTTCTACTTTCTCTTTACATAAACTGAGAAATTACTCAAACTGGAGTATTTCGTTTCTTTACCAGTTTGGGTACTAGAGTTGCTAAACTAGTTACCAGATTTTTCGGAGATTTTATTCTCTACTGCATTTTACTTAGGAGAGTTGCTACTGTGGATAAATGTAAAATTCCCCCCTTTTTGTAGTTTTTTTATAGACCTTAAACCTTGAATATAGCCTGAATGGCATAAATTCAGTGATTATCTTTAAATGTTGATTCATTTATTTGTAACCTGAAACCACACCATAAAGGAAGACTAAGCAGCTAAAAGAGAAAAAAGAGAAACAAGGATGAAGCGGTGAGTTCTTTTTACAACACTCTTCACGCTGGGTAGGTGACTACAGAAAAACAAAGCAGCAGAAAACAATCTGTCTCCAGTTCCACCCCAGGGACAGGCAAAGCCCAAGACAAACAGCTGAACACGCTGAGCTGGGAAGCCCATGTACATTTTACTATCTATTAAGCCAGGAAGGTAAAGGGCATGAAATACATGTTCCCACTAATTCCTAAAACCAAAAGCTCTGTGCTGGTTCGTGTAATAACCAAGGGGAAGCCCGCCTTGATCCTACGCCGAATGAAGTTCTGTTGGCCCCTTCAAAACCCCTTAACTTTATACCAAGACAGATATAAGGAGGAGTTTAACAGATGCATTTATTTTTATGGCTGAGTTTTCTTAGGATTCTGCCAATGCGGCACCTACCTGTCGAGTGCAGGGATTAACTTTCTTTTCTCCTTCCAAGAACTTATCAATATCTCTGCTCCTTGCTGGAGACTTTCCATCTCACAAAGATCATGAAAGACACTCAGCTTTCCCCCATCTACTTACCTTTACTTCCTGAGGTCAAAAGGCCACTTCTTAGCACACACCCTTTTCTGCTCAAGCCTCAGGAACCCCCGGTCCCACAGCTGTCCTCAGACAGTGACAGTGAAGGCCTATTAAGAAGTGCTTTCAGGGGCTTCCCTGGTGGCGCAGTGGTTGGGAGTCTGCCTGCCGATGCAGGGGACATGGGTTCGTGCCCCGGTCCGGGAGGATACCACATGCCACGGAGCGGCTGGGCCCGTGAGCCATGGCCGCTGAGCCTGCGCGTCCGGAGCCTGTACTCCACAACGGGACAGGCCATAACAGTGAGAGGCCCGCGTATGGCAAAAAAAAAAAAAAAAAAGAAGTGCTTTCAGGGTCACGAAATCTAGAGGTTTGGAACAGCCTTGGGATGCCTCGTAGCCCCGTATGAAAGGACCAAAGAGTAGGGTGAAGAAAACTTGGCTATAAATGACAACGTATTTCAAAGCTGGATATATTTTATTTATAAATAACATTTAGATACAGAGGTTTATCAGATATTCTCCAAGATCCCCAACGTACTAGCATAGACACACCAGAGAGGAAAGAGAATGTGTTTCTGACATACGGCAGCAAAATCCAAGGCTGGTTATATCCAGACATCTCAGTAAACAGAGTGCCAGATCACTTGCAAACGACAAGCATTGAGTTTATTTTGTTATTTGTGGGTACTCCTGAATAATCTCCCTTAATACCTTCATTCCTATTATCTAGGCTGTACAATTACATCACATCCATTGTATGACTTCAGGTCAACTTAAACTCATTCTTCAACTGTCATGAGTACTACTTAAAGACAATTATGAACAAACCGTATTGAAATGTTAACCCCTCTGCTCCTCCCACAGACATTCTCCCTGTGAATTTACTCCATCTGTACATGGTGGGAGACAGTCTAACAGAACTGATAAGAGATTGTTTTCACTTATTTCTCAATAGTATCCATTCTGGAAAGTGTAACATATTGGAATTTTAGAAGTATGTCTTAATGTCAGTCACACTTCATATGTTGATACTTTGCTTTTTAAAAAACTATCAAATGTAGACATTGATACTCTGAAGCCCAAACGTTTCTAACAAAGGTCAAATTCTTCATCTGTTCCCAGTAGCATCAACTCAGTAACTGTTGGGAAACCCAGGAGATGGGACTCTAAGGACACAGAAAGCTGTGCGGTACCCACATGAGAGTGGAGCGGAAATCATTCTGTTGCAACAGAGATGGCTTTATTCATTCACACACATATGTTCCCATGACTGCTTTCACAGCATGGTCGCTTTGTTGATCCCACTGTATTTTCATGTTTCAGTTGAGGAAATGATTTTCCCATTTTATGTGTCATTCATTCCTGATATGTATGATTTTCATAATCTCAAAAAAAATCTAATTTGTGGATGGGAAAAGTTCCTATTAGCAAGGTACTAGAGCAAATGCATAGTCTGATGGCAACACAGCATTTATAAGTCCCCAGAGCTCCTTCCAAGGACCCTGCACCCCATAAGCTGACCCTAGGGTATCTCCAAGATGGAATCTACAACTCCAGTTGCTCTTCAAGGGGCTGCCGACATTGGCGACTCATGCATTTAGATTCACCTGTCTTATTTTCATCTTGAAATGGAAAAAGAAACCCATAATATTTCCCAAGGATTTCTGCACAGAGAGGAAACATTAACTATCAAACAACTGAGAGAACTGAGACTGAGTTCTGGAAAAGCTGGGTTCCTCCTTTTTAAAAAAACAATACATACAAATACATGCTTTGGTAAGATCCTGAGGGACTTAGAATTTACCTTTGCTTAATATGATCTTGGACCTGAACCCACTTTAGTAAAGCCTTCAATTCCATATTTGAGGAGGACTGTAACACCATTCCTTTACCTTTCCAGCATGTCTTGTTTAAATATTATAAAGATCACAGTACAGCTCTCGGTGTTTCAGCAGAAAGAACTGCTGGTTAAGGTCACAGACAGAATGCATACAAGGCCAAAGTAAATAAACAAGAGGGAATCATTTTTTTTTTAAAAAAAAAAGAACTTTAGAAATGAATTGTGCTGCAAAACTACTTTTGCAATGACAGTGTCATGTTTGGCCCGACTACATTTCAGAGGCACTGCATTAATATAAACAGAATCATCTAATGCACTTTTTCAGAACAGTGCTTCTCGGCCAAGGCCTAGTGTGAATTCATCCTACTGCTAGGTGTCGCTGACACTTTGGTCTGCTTTACTGGCAACATTTTTGGCAACGCATCCTATACTAAAAAAAAAGGCTGGAGGGCTTCCCTGGTGGTGCAGTGGTTAAGAATCTGCCTGCCAATGCAGGGGACACGGGTTCGAACCCTGGTCCGGGAAGATCCCACATGCCGCGGAGCAACTAAGCCCGTGTGCCACAACTACTGGGCCTGCGCTCTGGAGTCTGTGAGCCACAACTACTGAAGCCTGTGCACCTGGAGCCCGTGCTCTGCAGCGCGAGAAGCCACCACAGTGAGAGGCCTGTGGACCACAACAAGGAGTGGCCCCTGCTCTCAGCAACTAGAAGAGGTCCACGTGCATCAGCAAAGACCCAGTGCAGCCAAAAATTAAATAAATGAATAAATAAATAAATTTAAAAAAAAAAAAAAAAAAAAAAAAAAAGGCTGGAAACCAAGCGTGTGACAAGAGCCCCATCCACCGTGTTACTTCTTTTCATGCTTCTTGGTTAATTCCCCCGCGCCCGGCCGGAAGCTGCCCCGGGGGGTGTCGCCAGCCCTGGCTTCCCTCTGCCGACTCTCCTGGGAGACCTGCTGCACAGCCCGCAGGATGGCATTCTGCACGATCTGTTTGCTGGCGATCTGCAGCTTCGCCTCTTCAGGCTCATTTCCAGGTTTCTCACCTAGCCGAGAATACAAAGGGGAGGTGAAAAGAACAAGATTAATTCATTAATCTTAATTAATTAATTAATTTTGGGAACTGTGACAGGCAAAGGCAGGTAGGAAAGGAGAGACTCTAACAAAGGTAATATCTCTAGAGGGACCCACATTAGTTGTGGGGGGCCCTACACAGCACACACCACTCTTGTCTCCACATTTCCCTTTCCAACACAATCTCCATGTGTCTGCCCCAGTGATGCACCCAATTTCTATTCTCATCATCCCAGCATCCTGTGCTGCTAGCGGTGGCCATAAGACATAATCCTGGCCAATGAGGACCCTGGGAAAGTTTCTGGAAGAGGGACAGACTCATGCCCCCTTTGGCACCTTCACTTTCTTCCTATGTGGGATGCAGACATTACACCTTTAGGTGCTGTAGCCGTCTTACAATAAGCATGAGAAGAAAGCCAACATTCTCGGCATGGTTGGGGAGAAAAAAAAAAGAACCCATGTGGAAAGCATCATTCAGCATCTGTACCAATCCTGGACCACGTACTTCTGGACTTCTTTGTATCCAAGATAAATACACTTCTTTTTGTTTCATCTGCCATTAGTCAGGTTTTATGGTACTTGCAGGCAAACATATGCTTAATGGATACAACTTCACTTGGGGCTGGAGAAGAACAGATTATTATTGAATTCATATTAAGCTCCATGCTGCTCCTGGAATAGCATCCCAAGGAATGAAACCATTCATTCCTCAGAATCCATCCCCCATGATTTAGAAGAACAGGGGTTGGCACACTTTTCCTAATGAGGACCAGACAGGAAATATTTTAGATTTGTGGGCTCTACAATCTCTGTAACAAATACTCAGCTCTGCTGTGGTAACCTGAAATGAGCTATTAAAAATAAATTTAAAAACCAGGCTGCAGGCCAGATTTGGCCCATGGACCATAGTTCGCCACCCCGATCTAGAATGGTGGGAATTTTCTAATTAGAAGGCAGGCAGTCTACCCAACATTGACTCTTCTCCTTCGTCCTTAAACACAAGACAAAACCTTGATTTTACTTCGGCAGCTCTGTAACTAGGTAGAGCTAGGTTCTGACCAGTGAGGTGGAAGTTCATTTAGTGAAAATTCTGGAAGAGGTCTTTAAGAGGGAAAAGGAAGGTAAAGGCCCTTTGCCCCCTCCCCATCCTACTGCCTGCAACTCTGAAACAATGGTTGTCTCTACCAGGCTCTTGGTAACCAGGAGTGAACCCTTAGAATGGAAACCATTTTCAGGGATTTGGGAGGAAAAAGTTAGAAGGAGCTTGAGCATCCAGTGACCAAGAAGCCACCATACCATTCCTCAGCTGCCCACCTCCAGACCTTTTTCATGTTAGAAAAAAAAGTAATACATCTTATTTGAAGCACTATTATTTTGAACTTTCTGTAATCATGCAGCAAACTTCACACGAACTCATACGTGGCAGAATGATCATGAATCTAACATCTGGGTGAAGTGCCATTATGAAAATTTAAAAGTCCACCTGCTTATATTTAGAACAGTAAGTAGAATGGGCATCATTCCTTATTCAAAATCGTCTCTTCCAATGTTTCCACTATTCAAATATTCTGCCATAAAAATGTATTTTAAATGGGGGCTGGTTTTCACCAGGATTGATTGATTAACAACAGAATTTATACACCTGTGAGAAAAACATCACACAAGAGAATACTGCATCATTCTGGAAGACCAGACATATCTTTTCTCTTTAGACGTGTAACTGTCATTTACTCAGCATGTGTCACTAGCCCTATCCCCTGAGGGATTTACAGTCTAATGAATGAGGCAAAATGAATTTATTCAAAACTAAAGGATGATCCTCGCTCCCACCCCCACCTCCCAAAAACAGCAGAATAAAGTGAGCAATCTACAGCAAACCAAGCAGAGATGCAGTAGAACCCAGAGTCACAATGTGTAACATACTGAGACTTTACATTGGCAGAGAAGAATACTTCGAATACTCTCTTAGAAAAAGAGTGAACAGTAATATCAAGAGATGCGAGGGCACAGCCATTAAGGATACGTGTTTTGAAGCACTTCGGAGCCGGGTCCAAGTTCCTTCTACCACTTACAGCCATGTGATCTTGGGCAAGTCACCTCGCCTCTCTAAGTCTATTTGCACATCTGTAAAATGGGCAAGTAGTATCTATTTAGTGGTGGTTGCTAGAAGATCAAGTGACATAACACCTATTCATCACTCAGTGAGGTCCCTGAGCACTTAGTGTCCACCACTGTGTACTGGTTGGGGTACAGACTGGGCAGTTGTAACAAAGAAACTCAAACACAGAAGAGCTGACACGGGAAGACATGTTGCCTGCTCTCTCCTGTAACAGCCCAGAGGTTCTCCTGCGAGCAGGTGGTCCTGCTCCACCAGGTTCTCTCAAGAGTCCACTCCCTTCCCTCTCATTACTCTGCCCTCAACTGCAGGGGTGGAGCTTATTAACCAAGATCCCATCTGCGGCTGGAAGGACACCAAAGAGAAAAGGGAGGGCAGGTCAGTTCCTTTTGAGGAATTGCCATAGACCCTGTGAATATCACTCTGCTTGCATTTTATGGTGGGAAACTGAATCATGTGGGCACACCTACCACACAGGCGACTATGAAATATAGTCTTCAACCGGGTAGCCATATGTCCAGCTACAACTCAGGGAGGTTCTATCGCTAAAACAAAGAAGCAATTACTTCCACACAAGGGCAAGGCTAAATTGAAAAGAGGGAGGATATACACTTCCACTCCCTGATCCTCAGGGAGCTCTGGCTATGACCAACATAGAGCACAAGTGTGTGGACAAACAAAAAAAGTTCAGGGGGCTTCCCTGGTGGCGCAGTGGTTGAGAGTCCGCCTGCCAATGCAGGCGACACGGGTTCGTGCCCTGGTCCGGAAAGATCCCACATGCCGCGGAGCGGCTGGGCCCGTGAGCCATGGCCGCTGAGCCTGCGTGTCCGGAGCCTGTGCTCCGCAACGGGAGAGGCCACAACAGTGAGAGGCCCGCGTACCCCCCCACCAAAAAAAAAAAAAAGTTCAAAAGGTCCATGTTTGCTCCTGGAAAGAGTATCTTAGCCAAACCAGATCTGTATTAACTCTAAAAAGTCCCTAGTGTGAAGCTACTTTTCAATCTTTGGGTGGAGGAAGGAAGAATCTAAGGATAAGAGTAAGCTGATTTCTTAGAGAGAAAGAGAAAGAGAAGAAAATCTACTCTAAATTTACTTGTGACTTAATATCTGAGCTAAATTGTCTTCCCCTCATCCATCCATTATGAAGACAGAGACTTCCCTAGCGGTCTGGTGGTTAGGACTTTGCCTTCCAGTGCAGGGAGTGTGGGTTCCATCCCTGGTCGGGGAGCTAAGATCCCACATGTCTCACGGCCAAAAAGCCAAAACATAAAAAAAAAAACAGAAGCAATATTGTAACAAATTCAATAAAGCCTTTAAAAATGGTCCACAACCATTATGAAGATAAATTGACTAAAAAGTCAAAGGCAGTCTGCATGATGCTGTGTCTGGAGCATCCCTTTGGTGACTTGCAAGGCTGGTATAACCTTAACTGCCCTCATTACCACTTTGCTCTGGGTCAGGAATATCTATCTACGGTGAGGATGTGGGATAAAAAGAGTCGCAACAAGCTGGAACACAGAAAGAGAAGGATGAAGATGACGGTAAAAGCCACTCAGAGCATTTAGAGAATAAAAGCAAAACAAAAAGTTATATATGGCGCCACAAAAGACCCTGAATAGCCAAAGCAGTCCTGAGAAAGGAGAATAAAGTGGGAGGCAACACACTTCTCAATTTCAAGCTATTTATAAACACTACAGAAATCAAAACCATATGGTACTGGCATAAAAACAGACATATAGACCAATGGAACAGAACAGAGAGCCCAGAAATAAACCCATGTATATACGGTCAACTAATATTTGACAAGGGAGCCAAGAATACTCAATGGAGAAAAGACGGTCTCTTCAATAAATGGTGCTGGAAAAATTGGACATTCACATATAAAAGAATGAAACTAGACCCCTATCTCACACCACTCACAAAAATTAACTCAAAATGGATTAAAGGGGCTTCCCTGGTGGCGCAGTAGTTGAGAGTCCGCCTGCCGATGCAGGGGACACGGGTTCGTGCCCCAGTCCGGGAGGATCCCACATGCCGCGGAGCGGCTGGGCCCGTGAGCCATGGCTGCTGAGCCTGTGCATCCGGAGCCTGTGCTCCGCAACAGGAGAGGCCACAACAGTGAGAGGCCCACATACCGCAAAAAAAAAAAAAAAAAAAAAAAAAAGGATTAAAGACTTAGATGTAAGACCTGAAACCATATAATTCCTAAAAGGAAACATAGGGAAAAAAGTTCCTTGACAAGTGTCTTGGCAACGAGTTTTTGGCTATGACACCTAAAGCACAAGCAACAAAATTAAAAATAAGCAAGTGGGACTACATCAAACTAAAAAGCTTCTGCATAACAAAAGGAATGAAAAATGAAAATTTCAAAAAGGAAAAGGAAACCTATAGAATGGGTGAAAACATTTGCAGATCATATATCTGAAAAGGTTAATGTCCAAAATATATAAAGACCTTATACAACTCAGTAACAGAAAAACAAGTTATCCAATAGAAATATGGGCAAAGGAGCTGAACAGACATTTTTTCCAAAGAAGTTATTCAAGTGGTCAACAGCTACATGAAAAGATGCTCAACATCACTAGTCATTAGGGAAATGCAAATCAAAACCACAATGCAATATCACCTCATGTCTGTGAGAATCCTATAATCAAAAAGCAAGAGATAAATGCTGGCGAGGATGTGGAGAAAAGGGGGCCCTGGTGCACTGTTGGTGGGATTATATATTAGTGCAGCCACTATGGAAAACAATATGGAGGTTCCTCCAAAAATAAAAAATGGGACGACCATATGATCCAACAATTCTGCTTCTGGGTACATATCCAAAGGAAATGAAATCAGTATCTTGAAGAGATGTCTGCGCCCCCATGTTCATTGCAGCATCATTCATAACAGCCAAGACATGGAAACAACCTAAGGGTGCATCAACAGATAATGGATAAAGAGGTTGTGAGATACACACACACACACACACACACACACACACACACACACACACAAATATGGAATACTATTCAGCCATTAAAAAGGAAGGAAATCCTGCCGTTGTGACAACATGGCTAGACCTTGAGGACATTATGCTAAGTCACGCAGAGAAAGAAAAATACCATATGATCTCATTTATATGTGGACTCTAAAAGAAAACAAAAAACAAAAAACTCAAACTAATAGAAGAGATCAGACTTGTGATTACCAGAGGCGGGAGATGGGGGGTGAAGGAATTGGATGAAGGTGGCCAAAAGGTACAAACTTCCAGTTATAGGATAAATGAGTACTGAGGATTTAATGTACAGTACAATGACTACAGTTGTCATTTGAAAGTTTCAAATATATATTTGAAAGTTGCTAAGAGAATATATCATAAAATTCTCATCACAAGAAAAAAATTTTTTCTTTTTCTGTTTTTTTCTTTGTATCTATGCGAGATGATTGATGTTAACTAAACTTATTGTAGGAACCATTTCACAATATACATAAGTCAAGTCATTATGCTGTCCACCTTAAATTTTTATGGTGATGTATGTCGATTATATCTCAATAAAACTGAAAGAAAAAAGTTACATAAACCTCAGATACATGTTGTGTGTTAGATTCCTTGGCATGCAAGGAAAGATACTCTCTTCTGCTTCCTTAAGTTTTTTTTTTTGGGGGGGGGGTAGGGGGTGTTACTGTGGGGATACAAGTGTCATAGCCAGATGTCATGGAAATGGTCGGCTGAGTCTTACATTTCAGTTCAGAAATTGTAATAACCCAATATAGCTCCAGTGATTGGATTATCTAGATTATTCTCTGCTGTTAGAGAGTTTCAACTCTCCATCAGCTACTTCCAACTAACAACTCTCCCTTTCTTCCAGCCTGACTCCCTGACTTCATGGCTTTAACTTATTCATGACCTGTAGTGCTTCGTGATTTTGCACACTGCCTTCTCTCTGAGAACCTTTCAACTAAGATTCTACTTGCAACTGCCTGATTCTGGCCATTTCTTCAGTTGAAATTCCTGTGCAAGAACATGAATGAACGACTCAACCACCATCATCCCTGAGATAAAGGACTTTCATGCCAGGCCATCAATTGAATGCCTGGGGCTCATTCTGACCCAATCAGGTTGGATCAAGAGGCAGTGGAACACAGGAAGGAACCACCCAGGCCCCCTGGGGGGCAGAGCACGGGGTGCCGGTGAGGGTGGAGGAAGCAGGCACGCATCCAGTGTAACAACTCGCTGGTGCTCCTCTGGCATTCATGTAGAAGGATAGGGTCTTTGAGAACATCCCGGTGGACACCCTGAATATAAGTAAGTGTAAGTGCATTACGCTGGGCAGAAGGCAGAGCAGCCACAGAAACCCTCAGAGTCTTGCCATTTAATTACATGCATTAAATTTACTTGAAATTAATGAATCACCTACATGTTGTAGGTGGCCAATTGCCTAGTGTTAAATGATGTAAATGTCCTCTAGCCTAATCAGTGTTTACCAAATCCTTTTGGTATTTCACAAAAGATGATGCATCAATTTAATTAGCTTTAAACTCAAAATGCCCAATACAAATACGCTGAAATCAAGAAGTAACCTAATTTGTCTTCAGCGTCTTTCCACCCTGAATCATAACCCACTCCCCCCCACACACATACACACTCAGACATCCCTGTGGTCGTGCTTCCCTGAGCCCCCCGGCTCACCCCGCCCTCAGATCCTGCTCTTCCACCTGCCCCAGCCCCGGAAGGCAACTGAGGACCTCCACTGCAATGTGGTTAATAACTGGTCTTAATTCCTTATTTATATCCATTAAAACCATGCCTCTAAGGACCATAGAAAGGTCCTCCTGATAAAAATATACACTGTTTGGGCTTCCCTGGTGGCGCAGTGGTTGAGAGTCCACCTGCCGATGCAGGGGACACGGGTTCGTACCCCGGTCTGGGAAGATCCCACATGCCACGGAGCGGCTGGGCCAGTGAGCCATGGCCGCTGAGCCTGCGCTCCGCAGCGGGAGAGGCCACAACAGTGAGAGGCCCGCGTACCGCAAAAAAAAAAAAAAAAAAAAAAAAAAAAAAAAAAAAATATATATATATATATATATACACACACACACACACACACACACACAGTTTTTTCCCCTAAGAACCTAAGTGTCATTTACCTCTGTGACATTAACCCTATTATATTCCAGTTTGGTGGATTTGAGAAAAGGTCAGTGTTCCCATTTTTGAGGCAGAATCCAATTAGTGGTTCTCCCTTGGTCGTACAGAGGAGGGGGGCAGAGGCTGTATCAGAAGCGGCATCTCTAGCTGTTGCCTCTCCCCATTAAATATGCAAATTACAGACGTCCCTATCAGGACAGGATGGGGCTCGACCACCACAGCCTGCCCCCTCCCTCCAGTGCAGCGCTGATGATGATGACCAAGGAGCATATTTTTTATCTTCCCCTCTGACTGCTTGAGACTATAAAGACAGGATTATCATTCATCAATGACTAGCACATGAAGCACAGAGAACAAGAACTAATTCTGGTCCCTTTATTAATGGAATGACAGTCTATTTTCCAGCTCTGTAACTACAGGAATTTTCCATGATGGACCAGATGTTAGCTCTCACTCATCTAGGCCAACTGCCAACGAAGCCCTCCTGGCTGCCCTGCTTTGCCACTGAGCAAGGTGAAGTGACATGAATTCCCAGGGGTTTCCAAAAGGTAGACTTGAGATACGGAAAGCAAGACAGGTATGGCAGGAGGGGGACACTTCTAAGTCATATTTGATTACCACTACCACCCCTATCAAACCAAGTACAGGGCCTGAAGAATCACCCTGAGTCTGCCTGCAATGGCCAGGCCTCTCAATTCAGAATGTGGCAAGCTACTCTTACAAACTACACAGAATTCATTATTAAAATGTCCTATAGAACAAGGTAAGATGAACAGAAAGATATTTATAGAGGATGTGCATGCAGGGCGCTGTGAAGAGTAACACAGGCCACGAGGCCAAAGTGTTTCATTCACGCATGCATTAATTCATAGAAGAATTACCGAGCACTTGCTATGTGACAAATACTAGGCCAGATATCAGAGATGAAAAAGGATGAGTCCTGGATCCCGCCCTACTGGAGTTTAGAATCTAGTGGAAGAGTCAGGCGTTGATCAAATCATCCACTATGTTTATAATTTTGAGCTGCGATGCACGCCATGAAGGGGGAGCATATTGCAAGGGGAGCTGATGTAGTCTGGGGGCCAGGGAAGGATGCCCAGATGGAGGACTTGAAGGGTTCACAAGGCATCAGCCCATACAAGGAAGGCTGTGGGAACAAGAAGCAAAGAACTGCGCAGAGGCAGAAAGATCAAACCCAAATGGAAAGTCCCGGGAGTGTGTGGGGCAGAGCCCTATGGGGACCTGAAGGCTGGGTACCACGGGAGGAGGGGGAAACGGGAGATGCTGTGGAAAGTGGTCCAGCCCAGACGGTGGAGGTCCTGGGAGGCTGGGAGGCGTCGGGTCTTTTCCTGAGAGTAACACTGCATCATCGCCAAATCGGTGCCATGCAGGGCGGCTGGGCAAGTGTGAGGGGAGTTACGTAATCCAGGTGGGAACGTGCGGCTTTGGAGCAGGCCTTGAAAGACAGTTGGAATTTGGAAAGAGAAAAAAAGGGAAATTCTTTCCCTGACCCTGGCGGGCAGGACAGACGTGTGACTCACGGACTTACCGTGTCCTAGAAAGCTTTGCCCTTGGAGAGCTATCTCATTATTTTAGAACATAATTAAACTTACACTATATGACTGGCCTCCCATGTGTTATTTTTAGGAAAGCCATAATCATGCCCATAAAACTTGAAAAGACAGTTTTAATCTAGAAATCAAATTTGAGTATTTTGGCCAAAAAGAGCAAAGGTAATTTTGAAAAAAGAATAACAAACAGGGACCTGTTTCAACAGCTCTCAATACTAGTCATAAAGCTATAGTAATTAAGAAAGCGGGATATTGATATAGCAGTAGAAAAACTGACCAGTAGAATAGAATAAGGAGTCTAGAAACGGCCCTACACACTTGGGGTTACCTGATTTACGGAAAAACCAACACAGTAGTGGAGTAGGGAAAGCACGGCATTTTCAAGCAATGAGGTCGGGCCTAGTAGTTATTCATATGGAAAAACAAAGAATTTTGACTACCTCACATTACGCCTAAAAATCAGTTCCAGGTGGATTTTATATCTGTATTTGAAAAGCAAAATAAGCTGGAGCACTGAGGATTTTTAGGGCAGTGGAAATATTCTGTGTGACACTATAATGGTGGATACACGTCATCATACATTTGTCCAAACCCATGGAATGTACCAATATAAACCCAAGAGTGAAGCCTAATGTAAACTACAGACTCTGGGTGATGACGTGTCCAAAGAAGGGTCACTGACTGTAACAAATGCACCATCCTGGTGGGGATGTTGATTAGGGGGGTGGCTGTGCATGTGTGGGGCAGGGGGTATTTGGGAAATCTCTCTACCTTCCCCTTAATTGTGCTCTGAACTTAAAACTGCTCTTAAGGAAAACAGTGTTTAAAAGACTATCAAGCTTTTAGAAGAAAATATAAAAGAATATTTTTATGACCTGGGAGTAGGCAAATATTTCTTAAACAGGACACAAAAAGTAACAACCATAAAGGAAAAAATTCATAAGTCAGGCTACCTTAAACTAAGCAGTTTTTGTCATGGAAACACACACACACACACACACACACACACACAAACACAAGAGAAAAAAGCTTTTCACTTGAGGAAGCTGAGGCAGGAAAAATGTCTGTAAAAATGCCATCTTGGAAATGCTTTAGGTATTTAACTTTCTGAACACTTGGATAGCAAATAACTCCATCAAGACTGGGTTATGAGTTCCAAGAGACGCAAAAGGCAGTTTTGACCTCCACATGCATTTCTGCAAAATTCAGCTTCAAGTTTCCCTCCTTTCGCCCCAAAGACGAAGGAACCCCAACTCCTCTGGTTCTTAGTTTTTTGTGGTCAGTAGCAGCTCTAGAATTTCTATGCAGGAGGGATTCAGGAATGGCAATGCAGAGGAAAGGGGAAACCAAGAATCTGTCCCCAAACTACGGTGTGCATGACACTTTCCATGAGAATGAAAACAAGTCCATTATCCACATCAAACAACAGGGGGCGGGAGGGGGAGATGGGCCCCCGACCACCCTGTGACAGCCACTGCCCCTCTTCTCAGCTTTTCTAATCAGCTCACTTCTCCCCGGTGGCCATGTCACCCACTGCCTGTCCTCCCCTCCCAGGGCCACCAAACAAACCCAGCTGGCCAAAACTGTGGGCTCCCGCAGTCCCCCATGCCAGGGATGTGCCAGGAAGGGACAGTAGGTGGGGTCACAGCCCAGGTGGCCACTCTGGAAATATGGGAGCCCGGTACTAAGGGGACAGAAAAGGTAAGCACAATGTGAGCGCATGTTAAAAAAGGGGACATACTAGACCCGAAGAGAAAGCAGAACCAACCTGGGGACGCTGGGGATCGCGGACGCCCCTCCCACCCTCGAAGCCAGGTCCCTGCCCCAGGCCTTCCCTCCACCCCCGGGGCTCGGATCCCCCCACCGCCCGGTTCTGCAGCCTCTGCTTCCCCCTAGTGGCCACTTCTGGGGTTGCTGCAGACTCAGGATGGACGGGGTGTGCGTGTGTGTGTGAATATTTTGTGTATGAGTGTGTGAATGTGAGTGTGTAAATGTGTATGTGACTGTCGGCAGGGGAAATCTTTGATTCATGAGACAAGGCTGTGGTTTTATTTAATCAAGCACAGTAAGAATAACCAGCACATCCATGGTACTTTCTGACCACAGAAACTCTCAACAAGGCCATTTATAGATTTGTCCTCCCAAGAGTTCTGGAGCAGCTGGAAATACAGTCCAGAGGTTTCCTGTCCTCACTCAGACGAAAATTACTTGACTGAATTACCAGTTCTCTTAAATATTTAACAGAAGATTCTGAGTTCCTAGGCAAAACTAGCCACATGCTCTCCCTTCCTGCTCAAAATGGAAAAGGAGGAAGGAGGAAGAGGAGGAGAAAGAGAGGAAGGAAGGAGGTGATATCAGCTCTCTGAGTGCCTTCGGAGGAATCCTTAAAAAGCAAAAACAAGGGGCTTCCCTGGTGGCGCAGTGGTTGAGAGTCCGCCTGCCGATGCAGGGGACGCGGGTTCGTGCCCAGGTCCGGGAAGATCCCACATGCCACAGAGCAGCTGGGCCCGTGAGCCACGGCCACTGAGCCTGCATGTCCGGAGCCTGTGCTCCGCAACGGGAGAGGCCACAACAGTGAGAGGCCCGCGTACCGCAAAAAAAAAAAAAAAAAAAAAAAAAAAAAAAAGGCAAAAACAAGGACTTCCCTGGTGGTCCAGTGGTTACGCCTCCATGCTCCCAGTGCAGGCGGTGTAGGTTCGATCCCTGGTATCCTGCATGCCACACGGTGCAGCCTTATTAAAAAAAAAAAAAAAAGAAGAATCCCTCTCATACTGTCCTCCCTAAATATAAACAGCGTAATCCTCACAATCACCATTTTTCTGCTAAAGAAGGAACCAAATTCCCAGCTGTGACAAGTCTTCAGTGCAAGATTAGATTTTAACGTCTTGTCTAAATAATCTCTCAATAGTCATTCTTCATCCCTGGAGGATGGGAGTATATTGCAGGACTCTCAGGAGGATAACCAGAGGAACACTATCCTCTGATGTAAAGTAAAAGCATTCCTACTCTCCTTGAAGGAGCAGCTCCCAACCTTTTGAAGATGATTCCTTTGTCATGTCAAAGTATCTCACATAGCCCCTCATGACCCAATGACAAAAAGAGGCTATGAATTCAGAAATGTTTTTAGATGAATGTAAATGTTATTAATCTCCACAGCCTCCATATACATTTAAAAACTTGCAGGAGTTCTGTGAGACCGTGTCTTCCAGCCACAGGAAGTGTGTGCTGCAGGCGCGGCATCCCTGTCCCTTGAAACAGCTCCATGGCCCCCAGGGTCCCTCTTGCCCCCACATCACCCTAGAAGTGCTAGAAGCAGTGAGAGGCAGACAGATGCTATAAACGAATTCCTGATGGAGGAACATGAGCAGAAGCCGCGGCGTGCTGTGGAACTAGCCTTCCAACAGCCATCCTCAAATCTACCTGCTCCTAAATAGTCACTCACGAAACACTGATTACATGTCTAAATGTGCCAGGTTCGCACAAGACAGGCTAAGTTTTCACCTTCCAGAAGGATGTGATGTCTAAGCTTTCTCGCGGTTTTTAAGGACCATAAAATATTTTAAGACTTAAAAAGATGAACAGGGATAAAAAATCAAGTCTCTCAGTTTTTTAAGCAGAGAAATGGAGACCCAGAGACTGTGTGAAGCCACTCACTGGGGTCCCACTCTGTACGTCCCTGAGCTGGGATTAGAACTGCCTGCCAGGAGTCCTTTCCATGACGCCTCCCTGCTGTCACCTGGTCTCCAGAAGGCAAGGAGTTGGCAGCTCGGAATGCAGCCCAAAGATGAACTCGTCCTCTGCACAGCATGGAAACCACATAAACACACGCCCGGGCTTGCTTCCTAATTTTTTTTTCCCCCACATCAAGTCATTGTCCTGTTATTACACCTTTTATTTATCCTTCCACTTGCTCCTCTGACAGCAGCCAGAGGAACCTTCTTAAATGGAAACCCAATATGTCACTCCACGGCTCAAAACCTCCCCTGGTCTCCCACTGCAGCTGGAGTGAAAGCTCACCTCTCACCATGGCTTTCAGGGCCCTGCTGACCAGGCACCTGTCTCTCGTCTGACCCCAAGCCCTCCCTCCTTCTCTCACTTGGCTTTGTGTTCAATTCATCACTAGAAGATCCAGTGTTGAATGCACGAATAGCCGGTTAGCACTCACTGTGTGTCTTAGTCTGTTCAGGCTACTATAACATAAATACCACAGATCGAGGGGCTTAAACATCAAACATTCATTTCTCACAGTTCTGGAGGCTGGAAGTCTAAGATCAAGGTGCCCACAGATTCAGTTTCTGGTGAGGGCCTGATTCTTAGCTCACAGATGTCTTTTCACTGTGTCCTCACATGGTGGAGGGGTGGAGAGATCTCTCTGGGGCCTCTTTGATAAGGGCACTAATCATATGGATGAGGGTTCCACCCTCATGACCTAATCACCTCTCTAAATCCCCACCTCCTAATACTACCACCTTGGGGGTTAAGATTTCAACATATGAATTTGGGGGAGGACCCAAACACTGAGCCCAGAGCACTTTAAGACCCTGAGCAAGCCAATTTCCTCCCCTATAAAGTGGGCACAATAATAGCACCTCCCTCATAAGACTGTTATGAAGATTAAATACGTGAATATTTGTGTGCTTAGAACTGTGACTTAAAGCAAGGAGTACCAAAGTCAGGGGTCCCCAACCCCTGGGCTGCAGACCAGTACCAGTCAGCGGCCTGTTAGGAACCAGGCCGCACGGCAGGAGGTGAGCAGCAGGCGAGCCAGTGAAACTTCATCTGCTGCTCCCCATCGCTCCCCCTCACTCGCATTACTGCCTGAACCATTCCCACCTCCTACCCGCTTCCGAGGAAAAACTGGCTTCACGAAACCGGTCCCTGGTGCCAAAAAGCTTGGGGACCCTGACCAAGGTGACTGTTAAATAAATTAAAATACAAAAAGTAAAAGAGTTTGGGTCTACATGGATTTCAAGCCGTCCACCTTTGTCTAAAATTCAAAACCTTTAACATGGGGCACTTGACCCTTGGTAGCAATGCCGCATCCAGTTTTCTGAACTTAATCCTGAGAAGAAAAGTCTTCCTTATACTGCGGCTCTTTGAAAGTCTCTCATCAAAAGTCTCTCATCAAGAGGGAATAAACAGCTGTCAGGAATGAACCTACCACCCATCTGCTGGCAGCAGCCTGGCCTGTGCTAATGATCCGTCCTTCCTCACGAGACCATCAGCCCCCGGGGGCACGACACCATCTGTCCTGCTCACCCCCTCTGACCCCAGGATCTAGCACAGCCCTGGTTCACAGCAGACACTCAGGATTTGTTGGGTGAAGGACTGCTGCACTGGGTGCCCAGTTTCCGTTCTCCAACCTGTTCTGTCTTCTCCTCTCTCTCTGCTCCCATTAATTCCCGGCTCTTGGCCGCCTTTGCTACGTTTTGCTGCTTCACTGCAATGAGAGTCCAGCTCAGGAGACAACAGCTGAGGAGACGTCCTTTTGGCACCAGCCCGGGCCTCCATGCAGAAGGCACCCTGGCGTAAGAATATCAGAAGGGCTGCTCCAGTTTCTAGGCCACATCTAACCAGGCCAATGACGACTTTTGACATTTTACAGCAAGTCCCTCTCTCTCGTTTCCTATCAGCCTGTTTTTCTCCCTTCTCTCCTCCTTTCCCATCCTTACAAGCCCCCTTCGTGTCAGTTCTCAGCACCCTCCATTTAGTTTCAAATACTTTTCAGAGCAAGGCGGTGTGAAAAGTCCCTTCAGAGGCTGAAGCGTGATTTTGTTCCTCCTGGTCAATCGTTTGCCATGAAGACTCTCCAGGCGTTTATCAACTCCCTGAACCCTGCACACATCGGGCTCTAATGAATCAGGTCTCACAGCAGGTGCTCAGAGGCCGTCAGCCTGTGAGGAGGGGGCCCCTGTCCTAGAGGTACTGGGTTTGAACCCCACCTCCAGACTTCTCTGAGCTCACAGGAAGCCTTGCCTTCCTCACACAATACACGCAGAAACACCTGATTTGTTTTTGTAGCAGAGGAGTGAGAAGGCAAATCACCATGGCTTCCCCTATAAACTGGACAAAGAGAGAACAGAACACCTTCTTCAACCATGAAGCCGAGTTTCCCTTGAGCAAAATTCTAGTAGACGTGGCTTTTCTTTATTATACCTTTTTATATAACCATGAGAATCTTGGCTCTTGTAGCTCTTGTGTTGGGGTTAATTAGATAATGAGAACAGGTGGCTGGAAATAGAAAAGGAAGTGAAGAACAAAATCAGATGTTTTATGTCTTTTTTTCTCTCCAGTGATATTTCAGAAGGAAAAAGAAGCCGAAGGAAAATAAACCCAGACGGTAGGAACCGTTTGTTAGACCCACGTGACGGGGGCTCATTTCGCGTCTCGCCCTGGGTCTCAGGGAGCTTTGGCTGTCAGCCTCAAAACTCCAAGTCAGAGCACAGCAAATGCACTGAGCATCTGGTCTGAGAATCAGACTCGGAGAAAAGAAGGGAGGGAGGGATGAAGAAAGAGAGAAACAGTTTCTCTGAGGATGCAAATTAGCTACCCCAAATAAAATTAAATCACACGCGTCTGACTGAAACTGTAGATAGTAAAAAAAAACCAGCTTCCAGCAACCAACTATGGAAAATAGAAAGTAACTACATAAGACACATTATAACTAGTTGAAGACTCAAGACTTCACATTTACATATTATTTAAAGTGCTGCCATTTTTGTTTTAATGAGTGAAAATAACGTATTTGCATAGGTTTGCACAGAGATCACAATAGAAATGCTTTCCTAGGCGTATTACATAAATATGAGGATTAAAAAATTTATAATAAATATTCAGATGCTATCAATAGTTGAATGTGTTATGTGTTTGCATCGTGGTATATAGCAAATGCGATATGTGTTTGCATCATGGTATACAGCAAATAAGGCTGACGGGATTCTTTCAAATTCTGCCGTAAGTTCAAAATTCCCATTTTGTACAGATTTCTCTTTAGAAAGACCTAAAATCAGCACGACTAGGGGCATAAAGAGCAAAAGGGTCGCCCAGTCATGGCACAGGCAGTAGGAAACAGTGAACTAACAGAAAAGTAATAAAGAGGATGATCCTTCACTGAAAAGGTCAGATCGAAGTGACGGGCCCCAGGCAGGTCACTGACCCTCAGGTGGGTTGGTGGTTCCCGAAACCCAGCATCACCAGAGCCACGTAGTTATAGTCACGTCACAGGGAAGACGGTGGGGGATGGGCTCAGGAATTTACATATTTAGTCACCACGGCAGGTAATTTTGATGCAGTTTCAGATGTTACTTAATGCTTACCCTATTATTTAATGCTCACCTTCAGTCTATACCCATGGAGCATGAGGAAATTCAGTGGACAAGTGAGCATTTCACTGTTTACTTAATTAATGGGGACAACCAAACCGATAATAAAAGCCCCCAAGTGCGAGGGGTGTCTTTTCCATTTACTGAATTAGCTAATTGCCAGATCCCAACGGCACTCTGGGAAACACTAATCAGACATTCATCTTCAACAAGGTTTGACCCATTAATTTCAAAATTCTAACTGTTGCTACATCTATGCCCCTCTCTTGGTCTCCAACCAGGGTTATGGAGAGTAGTATTATTTCCAGGGTTTTCCTCTTTAATTATAGTTAAATTTGTCAAAGCTCTCAGGTTCATGGACAATGTAAGAAAACAACTTTTTTTTGAGGGAAATGGGGCTGCTTCTTTAATCATTTTTGGATCATTGAGAGATGGAAATAAATCAAGGAGAAAACCCTCAAAGCCTGCTTTGTTTCGAGGCCAAAGGCATTATTGACCAGAAACACTCTCAAGTTAGAAGCTCTTATCTATGAAAAAATTCCTTCTCATATACATGCTTTAAATGCTTTGTATGTTAAAGTCATGTTGTCTTCTTGGCAGCCTTCAAGCTATTTATTTCAATACTTGATTGGAGTTAATAGATATGAATTAAAATGGATTCTAAGAAGTAAGAAAATTAGGAGACATACTTCCAAATCTCTGAAGCTTTAACAGGTAGAATATTTGCAAATGATAAAAAAAAATGCTGGCAGATAATGTTATCAATATGTGTGTTCAGGTTGAGCAATATGACTCGGTATCTTCTGGATCCATCTGGTATACTTAGTGAATCACATAATACACCGGGCAGTTTATTTTAAAATCTAATAGTACAACAATTAGGCCTTTTTAGAAAACTGTGAAAAGGGTGGAGGTTGTAATTCTATCAAATGAACAGAAAAGATGATACACATTTGAATATATATCATAGGCAGATATTACACCTGTATTTGGAATATATTCTCTAACTGTGTGCAGAAAATCTAGAGCAAGATGAAAAAAAAGGATGGCTGAAAAAAAAACCCAACTCATATTTGAATTTAAAATGCACATGGAGGACTTCCCTGGTGGCGCAGTGGTTAAGCATCTGCCTGCCAATGCAGGGGACACGGGTTTGAGCCCTCGTCCGGGAAGATCCCACATGCCGTGGGGCAACTAAGCCCGTGCACCACAACTACTGAGGCTGCGCTCTAGAGCCCGCGAGCCACAACTACTGAAGCCCGCGCGCCTAGAGCCCGTGCTCCGCAATGAGAGAAGCCACTGCAAAGAGAAGCCCGTGCACTGCAGCGAAGAGTAGCCCCACTCGCTGCAACTAGAGAAAGCGCTGGCGCAGCAACGAAGACCCAACACAGCCATAAATAAATAAATAAATAAATAAAATGCACATGGAAATGATGTTATGTAAAAAACCATGTTAACCCAGGGGGAGGGAAAAATTAATCCTAGCAAGATGACAAAAAGATAACAAATATACCCTATTAGTGTCTACTCTTATTACAAAGTTCATTTTCCTACACAGGCTAGAATTCTGTGAAGTTGAGGAGCAATCAGTTCACTGCTTGTGGCTTGAGGCAGGGTTAGCACAATTTAGAGGCACTGGTGGATTGCAGATATATGACAATTTTGTATTTATTTTACTAAACGAGTTCTTCATTCACTCAAAAGAAAATTAACTCTGGAAAAGCAAGTGAAAAATGTGTATCTAATTTCTACTTCATCATCTCTAATCCAGTAAACTCAACTGTTTTGCACAGAGCTAAAACGGTCAAGGTCGTACAATCTGGGATGAGCCAGGAGGCTCCAGTCCTTTCCAGAAATAGGGATTGCAGCTCTCAACATGTAAGCTTGCTTCAGTGTATCCTCAATGGTCACAGGGGGAAAAGGTGGTTGAAGGTGAGTAGCTTAACAAAAATTTTATCACAACATTTGAAAACAATTGTAGCACCTGCCTTACAAGTAATACATAGGATATTAGTGTCATCCTTTATACATAACATTTATATCATGTAACATAAAAATGAATTGGTACAATAATGCATTCCCAGTGACAATGCATAAGGGAAATTACCATATCACTGGTCTTTATGAATGGATATTAAAAGTTGGGAGTAAAAACCATTACCTTTTATTCCATTATGTCTAAAAACAAAATGTATAAGTAACATTGTCCTCAATGATTTGAATTAATTTCCACCTTCCCAGCCCATTAATTGAATACTTCTCAACTCATTATTTCAGCTCCTGCTGTAGACAGCTGGTGTCTCTCTTATGTGTACTCTAGTCTACCAGCCAGATAGGCTGCAGAGCATGAAAACTCACTGAGGAAATATGCATCAGTGCAAGTCCCCATTAAAAAAGAAAGATGAACCCAGCAAAACATTCTATTGAAATGTTTCAACATCTGTCTACTGCTTATCAAGGGGAGATGTCATCTACGACTTTAACTGGTGCCTAAGAAAAGCAAATAAAATGGTCCATCAGCTACTGGCTCCATCCCATGCTCACCTGGTAACTGGAGAGTGGCGAGGTCTGCAGGGCACATACGTGCCAACACCCCAAGGGTGGTATGAGTGAAGGGCAAGAAATAACAGCAGTAATGACAAAGCACTTCACTTCCTGTGCTCTGTCTGCTCTCTGTAATTACAGTATGACCTTTAACCCCTCAGAGCAGCAGGAACACAGGGACACTCTGGGGTCACGCCCAGTTTTCAAATAAAGTAGAGATAAGAGTTTTCCAAGATGGGATGCTAAGGGTTCTATCTGGGCACTTGTTCTGTCTTCAATCCCTGTCCTTAAATCAGGTACCAGGGAGCTTCACACACACATCCAATGTGGCCTAAGTGGAATCCTCAGCGGATAAGCTAAGAACATCCATAAACTTATCTCTCGGAGTACAAGAGAAGTGCAATACAGTGTGAGCAGACATAGGCTGCATGTCTCACCTCACCTCTTTCTAATAAGGCTTGCACTGCTAACCCTCCTGTCACTTGTTAAAAGTGAGCTTGGCTACATCCCCAGTCTCCAACCAGTGCTCCAGACAGCCTTTGCCAGTTGATTCTTAGAGAAAGCAGTTTGCATCTCCTACATGACAGAACCCACACTGGTCTTTTTTTTTTTTTTTTTTTTTTTTTGGCCGCATTGGGCCTTCCTTGCTACGCGCAGGCTTTCTCTAGTTGCAGCAAGCGGGGGCTACTCTTCGTTGCGGTGCATGGGCTTCTCATTGCGGTGGCTTCTCTTGTTGTGGAGCACAGGCTCTAGGCACCCAGGGTTCAGTAGTTGTGGCACGTGGGCTCAGTAGTTGTGACTCACAGGCTCAGTAGTTGTGGCGCATGGGCTTAGTTGCTCCACAGCATGTGGGATCTTCCTGGACCAGGGATCGAACCCGTGTCCCCTGCATTGGCAGGTGGATTCTTAACCACTGCACCACCATGGAAGTTCCCACAGTGGGCTTTGATAAAGGTCTGATTTGCAGCCAGCTTCACCCCTAAGTTACTAAGCAACTTGACAATTCATTTGACCTGTCTGGGTTCAAGGTTCCTTTTCTAAAAATCCTCTGATACTCAGCGTTCTAAAATGTGCTATGCAATTATTGTGATAAGCTACTATTTTCATAACTTTTAAGCTATGTGATTTTTGGCAAATCAACTAGAATGTACACAGTATCCAGAAGGATTATAAGCATCTATTAGTGAGAAGGTTCCCTAAACTAAATAATTACCTAAATTACCTAAAGTGCCCTAACCCCTCCTCAAAACCAAGCCCCCCTCAATTATTATATTACTGATTATTGGTAGGAATTAAAATGTTCACATCTTATAGCAATGCATTTGGGTTTTTTGCCATTTTGCCCCAACAAAATGCTAGAGTTTTCATTTTTCTGAATTAACACATTTGACTTTTCAGGCACTAGTCAGTTGCCAACTTTTCCCTTTTTGTTTTGCTCTAGGGGCACAAAAAAGTCTGCTTCGCTCTTTCTCCCTGTCTGTCCTCCCCCACAGTAGGCACACAGGACCGCCGTCTAGTGCTGCTTCATGAAACAAGGCACCATTTTGTGTCCAAAAGCAGAAAAGCTGATTCTCACCACAATATTTCCATATGCTCCATGGAATAAGAACCATATTCAAACCACATCCCCATGATAAACACACAGGAAAGACGAAAGCTGTTGATAAATATCAATTCCAGACAGAAAAGTCTGCTCAACACAGATAAAAAGGTCAGAACCCGATTTCGTTCTTGGATCCTTGCACAATCAATGCACAAAATGACATTTGAAATTGTTTTCTTAGAAGTTGACAGAGCATGATTTAAGGTTACAAGAATGTTAATCACAGTAAACATCTTCAGTAACGCTAAACCAGAGTTCAGTAAAACATGTGAGCATGTTTCCTTTTGAATCAGTCATAGGCACTACTTTTAAATATGTTTCTGCTCCTAAAGTCACATCTACCATAATATTTTTCACCATCTGCAAAATGTAAGGTGTGACTGGCCTAGGTGACAGTGACTAGCAATTTGCTACACTAACATACATAGATGTGCTAGTTATTAGAGAATGGTCCCCTTGTCTATCGTATTAAAAAAGAGAAAAGAATTAAATGACACAGGAAGAACATCACATGTGATTTTCATTCCTGCATACTCAAATGTTTTTAAATTATATAATCATTAAGGTAGTATGATCTTAGCACCAAAGCAGTCAGATGGATAAATGGAACAGGTTAGAGAGCCTGGTACCTGACATTTGGTAAAGAAGGCAATTCGAATGAACAGAGAAAGATAGTGAGAAAACTGGGTAAATTTTTTTTTTTAAGTTTTAAATCTCTAACTCCAGATGGAGAAAAAATGGTGAATGTTTTTTAAAATGAAGAACTTACACTGGATGCATTAGAATAGATGTATGTGGCTGGAGAGAGAAATGGCCCTGAGGATGGAGGATAAAAGGAAAAAAAGAAAATAAAAAAACAAGAGCTCTTCATGGACCAATGACGATGGTGTGCCGGAAGACAGAGAGGAAGGGAGAATCAAAAATGTAGAGCGCCTGGAGGGGTGGGATGGGGAGGGTGGGAGGGAGGGAGATGCATGAGGGAAGGGATGTGGGAACAGATGTATATGTATGACTGATTCACTTTGTTATAAAGCAGAAACTAATTAAAAAAATGAATAAATAAACTTAAAAAAAAATGGAAAAAAAAAAAAAAAAAATGTAGAGCGAAGGGCTCCCCTGGTGGCGCAGTGGTTGAGAGTCCGCCTGCCGATGCAGGGGACACGGGTTCATGCCCCGGTCTGGGAGAATCCCACATGCCGCAGAGCGGCTGGGCCCGTGAGCCATGGCCGTTGGGCCTGCGCATCTGGAGCCTGCGCTCCGCAGCGGGAGAGGCCACAACAGTGAGAGGCCCACATACCGCAAAAAAAAAAAAAAAAAAAAAAATGTAGAGCGAATATATATTTGATCTCGGGGAGAAAAAGTCCCTCTAAGAATAAACACAAAGAAAGAAACCACAAAGAAGATTGATAAATCTTACTATGTGACAGTATAATCTTCCATATGTCAAGAAAAACACAAACAATTTTCAAAAGCAATAAACTAGGAAAAATGTTGGTTATATATGTGAAGAGGGGTTGGTATCTTAATATGTAAATAGGTCTTGCAAATCGATGACAACCCCAATATAAACAGAAGTTAATTATAATGAGCAATTTACAAAAGAAATAGTCATACTGATCCACTAAGCACAAGCATTAGCCTGTGTACTTTCCCATATATAAAAGTACAAAAAGGACTAAACCCACAAACACAAAAAGAAGAGAAAATGGAACAGAGGGCACCAATGAAGAAAGAGCTTTACAAATTTCTGGACAAAGAAAAGCATATAGGATTGAGTAGACATAGGAAATCGTCAGAAAAAGCCACATCCTAGAATATACTAGAAGAGGACTGTCAAGAAGGTGGGACTCAGTCAGCCCAAGAGAGCAGAGAGACTCTGGGATCAGAATCCACAGTATTGTGGAGCAGAAGTAAGAAGTAGGGTTCAACAAAGGCAGAATGTGCAAAAACAACAGCAATACGCATTCATCCTCCTTCTTCAGTCCTATCTTCATCCAGAACAAAAACATGATGGGATGTATCTCTCCCCGGGCAAAAATAAGCCAATAATAATAATAATAAAATGATGGCTGGTCTCTCCCTCATGTCCACAAGATGGCTGCAATAGATCCAGGCATCACAACCTCATAAAGCAACATCCAGAGGTGGAAAGTGGACTCCTTCTTCCTTCTCACTATTTCTAAGAACTAGGAACCTTTTACTAGATGCTTTCCTTCCTCCCTTTCCACCCCCTCCACACATGTCTCAACCAGCAAGATTTCTTTATCTATTTGGTTATATGGCCACCCTGAACCAATCACTGGCAACAGGAATGGAACCATCATTATAGCCTAGACTAATCAGTGTTTACCTGAACTACATGGGTGAAAGGTAGATACTAGGACAAAATCAGGGCTCACCCAGATGAAGGAGATGCTATTGTCTAGGCGAGCATCAGTGTCTGCCACAGCCATGTTGTTAACTTTGCAGAAATATCAGGCAACGCCATCCCATCAAGAGTTTATAACAACAGCCTCTACAACAGAAGTGATGTTTTACAGGGCAGATTCTCATAAACCACCGCCAAACAGCGGTAGTAATAACCATACGACAGCGTTTTGAGTTTTATGACACTGCCCTGGCTCTACCTGAAATATTTTACTTTTCCCTAATCCCCACTGAAAAGTTTTCCCTACAGTCTAGTTGGCATCAGAATACGCGTCACGTTTATTTTCCCATGTGGCCTTCTTTTACACTTTCCGCCACCTGAAGTGCTGGACGCCAGTCTTTGTAGTAAATGACTGCTGCCACGGCTGCTGCTGTTTCTAGCTAACCTTTACTAAGCACTTGCTATGCTCCTGGCACGGTGAGCACATTTCACGAATTACTTCCTTTATCCCTCTAACCGCCTACAGGAAGTAGTGCTGTTTCTCCTACCTGCAGGCAGAAAGACAGGACCACATGCTCTGCTCACTGCAGAGGAGACCACCATTTCTGCCCCTGTCCCCCAACCCAATCTGAACATGATTGCCCCTGAATTATGGCTATTGCCAGAATTTCTGTCGCTTTTGCTTTTCCTTAAGCCCTATTATGGAAAAGGGTAACAATGGGTGCTGTTCTGTATCACTTATATCTTGAAATGAATGAACAGTCTGCAAGCACAGTTGAGTGAAGTAAAGGGAGGAGACCAATCTGAAAACTGTTTACTCAGCAGAGCAGAAGGAAACAATAAAGAAATACGACCCACCGCATCATTTTGCCATTGCCCTAATGCAGCCTTTCTTAATAACCAAAACAGCCAAAGTAGCCACCAATGATTGAGCACCTACATGATCTACTACCCACCAAAAAGTGGATGTCATTTCGCCTGTTTTACACATGAGGAAAGCTGGAGCTCAGAAAGGTTAAGTACATTTTTGAAGGTAACTCAGCCAGGAGGCTGCAGATCACAGTTCAGATCCAAGCTGCCCAGTTCCAAAACTCATGCCCATTCCTCCTAGGCACCACCCTGTCTCCACGCTTCTATATCTTATATTGTTTAAAATGCTCCTTTATCCTGAAACCTACTACCAAGTTTTTGTATCTTTGTCTTAGTGTAAACACTTTCCTTATGGTTCCTGCCTCCAAAGCTAGCCTCGCTAAGAAATGTGCCCTTTGGATGACAAGGACCATAAACAGGTGCTCTTCTCTTCACAGGAAACAATTCTTTAAAAAACAAACCAACAAACAAAAACAGTGTGGGGCAACTACATAAGGGATCTAAAGGAGGTGTACCTCTCAGGGATCTTCAGAGAAACAGAACCGATGGGATAGAGACAGAGCTAGAGACGGAGATTTAAAGGAACCTGCTCACGTGATCATGAGGGCTGGCAAGTCTAAAATCTTCAGGGCAGGCCAGCAGGGAAGGGTTGATGTTGCAGGCGAGTCTCTGGAGGAGGAATTTCTTCTTCCTCCGGGAGCCTCAGTCTTTTCTCTTAAGGCCTTCCAGGGATGGGATGAGGCCCATTCATGTTTGACAAAAATCTGGGGACCATCGCCTGGCCAAACTGACATGTGGAATTAACTACGGTAGGAAGGCTGGGTGAAATTTACAGCTGGGACAGCAATGCACAGCATGTCGGCACAGCCAGCGCCTCTGCCTGAGCCACCACAGACACCCTTCGTCAGCCAAGGCCATCTTCCCTGGCGAGGTCTGCACAGCTTAGCTCCAGGAAGCCAGGCTGAACTGCAAGACGAGATGAACCCACTGGCCTTCCCCACACCAGCACCATGACCATGGGTCACATTCCACACGCCCACCACCAACAAACTTGGCAGCTCCAGGCTCCTCTGAGGTCCCTAGAGGGTCTAACAGACAGATTTAGAAAATCCCGATAAACTAAAAGCAAGAAAACACTTTCTCTCAATTAACATATTTCTGAGCAAAAAGATACAGCTTTATAATAAACTATACACATAATTTTCTAGGAAAGAAATGAGTCCTCATTAAAACATGTTTATATTAACTATCTACCATTACAGCCAACGCCCAGCCAGTATAGTTACTCTTCACCTGCAGCCCCTCAATCCCATACCGGTCTGAAGTTTTAATAACCGTAACCAATGAAATTTTACATTGGGAAAGTGTTATATCTGCCTTTGGGAGTCAGCAGACAGAGGCAGCTGAGAGTTCCTGTAGACCCTTTTTTGCCCCAAGGTTCTAGGAGGACAACTCAATCAGCATGAGCTTGGCCAAGGCCAATGGAAATATGCTTTTTCTAGGGAGAGCGCTGGTCAAGCTATGCCAGTGTGATGATGATCACAGAGGCGTCATTAAGAAGACAAAGTTTATCTGCAAAGAACTGGTCCAAGGTAGCAAGACTCCCATAGTCCCACGTCAGCATCTCAGCCTATGGGAGTGGACTCAGGCTGGGGCTTGCTGGGCCCTGGGGTGGCAGGTGAAGGTTTCTGAAATGAACAAGGGCCAGGCAGAGGAAAAAGGCCCGCCACACATCCCAGCCCCCTCCCGCCACCTGAAGCCCTGGACTGTGTCATGTATACCTCCTGTCCACCCACTTTATCAGGTACAATCTCCTCATACAATTATGTTTGTATATAAGACTGGCACACCTTCACACATTTGGCATAGTCAAAAATATTCTGATTTTTAACAAAAATACTGCCTTGTATGCATTATGTGGCAAAATATGTGGTATTAGCAATTTTGGCAGAATTTCATCTGATCCTATCAACCACAAAATAAAGGCCAAAAAACCAACTTTGCAGCTGAACACAAATATACTACAAGTTAGAGAAAAGGCCTATTCCTTTTATAATCAGGTCTATCTTTGTTTCCAAGGGTCTCTGGAGACAGAGTATTTATTACTTAACTAATTATTTAGAGGTCTATTTCCATGACTGCCAGCTCTGTAAGTTTCCATTGTCTGACCTTAAACAATAAGCACTCACAACTTTGGTCTCATGATCACAGTTCTTTCACTGGATGGCTGAGCAAATTAACCTCTGGCCTTCAATTTCCTTATGTTGAAATTAGGGGTTGGACTAGTAACTCCAGAGTTTTCTGTCTCTGCTAACCAAAGAATTTATACAGTCCCCTAGTGCATTTTACATGCTCCGAAATAACAATAGCACACGTATTTAGTGCTCCATATTTGCTAAACATTTTATTTATGAATTGACTCACAAAAACCATATCAAGTAAGTCAAAGGTTGTGTTTTCCCAATATGACCTCAACAACATCTCTGGTCCCCCATGTTCTTCAGAACCTTGCCATCCCTCATCAAGAGATGGAATCTATTTCCCTTCCCCTTGACCTTGTGTGAGCATTTCGGACTGCCTCAATTAACAGAATATGGTAGAAGGGATGGCTTGACTTCCAAGGAAAGGCGATACCGCGTCCACTTGGCTTTTTCTCCCTTGGGGTGCGTACTGTGGAACCCAGCCAACATGCTGTAAGGAGACCCAGGCCACGTGGGGAGGCCACGTAGAGGTGTTCCAACCAACAGCATCCAGCTAGGATCTCAGCTGATAGCCAGCATCAACCATCAGTCGTGGAAGAGAACATGGCCTCAGATATTCATCATCCCAGCTAATGCCAATGGAGCAGAGACAAGCTATTTCTGCCTTCCCCAAAGTGAAAATTCATGACCCAAATGACTAGTGTCCTTTTGTTAAGCCACTGAGTTTTGTGGTGGTTTGTGATGCAGTAATAGATACCTAGAATAAGGCTGGTAGTATCTTATCCGCATTTTACACATGAGGAAACAAGCAAAAAAAGACTATGTAAGTTGCCCAATATCATACAGCTTGTAAGCAGGATTTGAACCCAAGCACGTTGACTCCACAGACTGGGCTCTTAGGATGCTATCTACCTGCTTAATAAGTAATTGGTGATAGATAGAATGATGAGTCCCTGATTCATAGCCCTACTTATTCCTTGCGATATTTCACTGACCAAATTATTTAATATATTTTACATAATTTTTATACAATTATATGTATTTTCCCCCAAGAAATCATGTTACCAAAGGCTAAGATGGTCCATAACAACATTTTCGGGAAGAAAAAAAAGAAAACAATACCATGTATCAGAAAGAGTTTTTCTTGGTCTCTTCTATTTGTACTTCCCAAGAATATAAGAAATAGAATTTTTACTGCCTGGAGAAGCAATTTCTCAAGTGCCTGACTCAATTCATTTATACCAAATCTATAAAACTCCCTCCTTCATATTAAGACTGTGAAGATCAGGTTCCTGCCAATGAAGGAAAGAGTTACAATGGAAGAAAACAGGGGTGAGATCTAGATAACACACTTTTTGTTTGAAAGTTTATAGCATAATCAGATATTTTGAAGAAGGACAAATGATTTGGTGAAAAGTCTTATTTAAACATTGTCTGAGTTCTAATGCATGAGAAATGTTTCATTTCACAACTGGTTAAAAATGATTTAATCATTCAAATCCTATAATTTGATATTGTAATATGCAAAATAAAGAGCCTAACAGAACCATCGTAATTACTACTAACCATGAAAATGCTCAGATCCTCTGCCAGGAGAGAACTTGCTTTGACTGACCATACGCTGCTGCATAATACATGTGAATTTCCCTGGGATTCACTGCATATAATTGCTGAAAGCCTTTTGTGAAATTACACACAAAAAAATTTTAAATATCACATCATGGGGCATAGTAGGTGCTTTTTGGTGTGTGTTGTATTTCATTGTGTAGCTTTCTCATCTTCTGTACATTTTTTGTTTTCCAAATCATTGGTTCAAGAAACTGACATTTTCCCCACATCCAAAGAGAAGAATAGCCATCAGTGACATAAAAGCCCAATAAAAAGCAGCTGGCGGGCTTCCCTGGTGGCGCAGTGGTTGAGAGCCCACCTGCCGATGCAGGGGACACGGGTTCGTGCCCTGGTCCGGGAAGATCCCACATGCCGCAGAGCGGCTGGGCCCGTGAGCCATGGCCGCTGAGCCTGCGCGTCTGGAGCCTGTGCTCCGCAACGGGAGAGGCCACAACAGAGAGAGGCCCGCGTACCGCAAAAAAAAAAAAAAAAAAGCAGCTGGCAACTGGACTGTGGGCCAAAACAGAAATGAGGGGCTGACTTTGCTTATATTCTAATTGGAATAAAATCGTGTCCTTTCCTTTGACAGAGAAAACAGAGTCAAGACACCAGGCAGTTGTTTTTCTAGTCTCTGTGCCTAAGCATGACAAGCCCCCTGAGGGCAGGGGTCACGTCTGTTTCACTCGAGCCCTGGTCTGGCACAGAGTGTTTGCCTCATAAATTAATTAACATGAATCAAGCTCTGGGAATTCAGAGGGAAGCTTCAAAAATCATCCTGGGGGACTTCCCTGGTGGCGCAGTGGTTGAGAGTCCGCCTGCCAATGCAGGGGACACAGGTTCGAGCCCTGGTCCAGGAGGATCCCACATGCCGTGGAGCAACTAAGCCGGTGCGCCACAACTACTGAGCCTGTGCTCTAGAGCCCGTGAGCCACAACTGCTGAGCCCGCGTGCCACAACTGCTGAGGCCCGTGTGCCTAGAGCCTGTGCTCCACAACAAGAGAAGCCACCGCAAAAAGAAGCCCGTGCACCACAACTAGGAGCAGACCCAGCTCTCTGCAACTAGAGAAAGCCCGCACACAGCAGTGAAGACCCCATGCAGCCAAAAAATTAATTAATTAATTAAAAAAAAAAAAAAGAATTACCCTGAACGCTGGGGGCACAGAGCCATGATTAAGCCCCGGACCACTCTGACGGTGGCCAGCAGCAGCAGCAAGTGCCATGTGAGCACCTGTCCAGCCTGGCCCTTCTTTGCCATCATCCCCGCCCCTGCCATCTGCTGTGCATGGTTACGGACCTAGAAATGGGATACCAGGCAGAAAAAGGGGGTGGGGGGATTGATTCTGGGCTGTCTGGGATCTTTGCTCTCCCACCCCCAGCACACTTCCTGCCACGTGAAGACAACAATCCAAGAAAGATGCTCTGAGCTCCTATCCTAGAGCCCCCCCCCGCCCCAGACCCCTCTCCACCCCAGGGTTCGTTCTGCACCTGCTCTGCCCCCTGCCCTACATTCTCTGGCTTTTCTCCCACGAACACTTTTTTCCAACTTTCAGATGTGCAGAGAAGTTGGAATAGTGCTGTGGACTCTGGTATTGGAGACAATCCAGCCTGGCTAGGAACAACCCTGGGAACCACCGCACAAGAAGGGCCAGCCAGGCCTCTCAATGTCCTGCCCTGTGGGAGAGGCGGTGCCCATGAGGGTTCCCTTTCAAGGGGTCACTGCCTACAGGGACCCTGAGGGCCATGTACCACATCCAGGCATGGTCAAGGTCCACCTTGGAGAACCTGTCTCTCATCAGCAAATTGGCAGCAAAGAGCAGTAAGCACAACTGCCCACTTAGACGAAGCACTGAGGGGCCCGACTACTGCAGAGTAAACAGTCCCTCCCCGCAAGGAGCAGAAGGCAGTGGTCTCTGGTGGCGTGACCGTGACATTGAGGAACATGGAGCAGAGCCCACCAGGGGAACAATTCTACAGACAAAGAGAGAACCGGCCCTGTGTGCAGGCCTCTGATGCTCTTCAGAGACAGAATACCAACCTTTGCAGCAGTGCCTTTGTTGGGGAGGCAGGCAGCAGTACCGTACGATGTTTAGCGGCATCCCTAGCCTCTCGACCAGATTCTAGTAGCCAGGGCCAGCTTCATGGGCACGTGACTGGTGCAGTCACACGAAGCCCCACATTCGGAAGCCTCCTGGGCTTGATTTAATAATCTGATGTTACCACCTTGAAATTCTTAATGATCTTATCTTTGAACTTGAGTTTTGGGATGATGGAACAGAGGCCTGCCCAGAGAGATCCATGCAGTATGTCATTCCCTGCCACCCCATACGCACATAAATATAGCTTTAGTGATGCCCCATGAGCACAGAATTCCAGTGGATCATGATGTGTGTGAGTCCAGTGAGGCTCGAAGCCTCCATGCGAGTATGAGGTAAGTGTGTTATGTCTACAACTGGGGGAGGGGTTGGGGGTGGCGACACTTGCTGTTAGAGCCACAGCTTGCTTAGAACACAGGAAGAAGGCTATAGCAGTCTAAGAAACATGCACGACCAATGGACCCCATCATATTCTTTCTTGTTCTTACTGCTCCCCTGTATTAGCCAACAACCTAAGCTGAAAACAGTGACATAGTAGGAAAGGGGAAGACAGGGTGATCCTCAGTTCCTTTTTTTCAGTCCTTCCTGAGTCATCAGTGAGCCTAAGGTCACATGTTGGTAGAACTTGTGCGTTCAGGAAGTGAAATAAAGACAGTTCAGTACATTTTGTGCAGCATTTCCACTGTTCTGGTCAGAAGTATATATGCATGTTCAAGCTACAAAATTCAAACTGTGTAATTTCATTACCAATAATCATTTTGAACAATAAATATATACATAATCACCTCTTGTAGTAGTATTACAAAAAAACTCAGGCAATTCAAGCCCAGGGTCACCAAAACCAAGTGGGACGCTTAGCATATTAAATAGCATTAAATATTTATTTTCAGACTCATGCATTGTATGTAATACTCTATAAATAATAAACAGACTCTTCCTATTTTATGATATGTAAATTGATTCTAAGTTAAATTACATAACAAAAATATGTCTTAAGCCTAAGGGAAAACTGATTTGATGATATACTTATCTTGATTCTTTTCTTCTGTGTTTGAAATCTGCAGTGTTATGCCCTTCTGAAATGTGGAACCAAGAAAACTGTCCCTATTTCTCCATTTGACCCAGACTATTGGAGGAACACCAAAAGCTACTTAGAACATCACTGTAGAGCACATAGAATCGACACTGCCGGGTGGAATTCCTGGTATATTCCAGGGGTTCTGCCTATTCCTTCTTCAACTGTGATCCACACCCATCCAAGAGTCATGCCTGCAGGCAAACCACTGGGCAAGAAGGTTATATCCCACGGTCTCAGTGCAAGTCCCCGGTTGAAATCCCTCTAGGTCTGTATGCTCCTGCATTGGAGGACTGGGCTACCTTGGCTTTGACCCCTAGCCTTACCAAAGTGGCACTCATCTGCCTACGATATGCAGACCCTCCTGCTAATTGTCATGATAATCCTGCTTGTCTAGCTGCCATGGTCATTGAGCGACTGTCATCTCCTCACAACAAATGGGACAAGACCACTCCCAGTATCTAAAGAGTGACAATCCTACAACCCTGCTAATAACCAGAAGAGGTATCTTCCTTCAACCAGAGCAGGGCCTGGCTGAAAAGACCCCATGTGGGCAGAAGAGTTAGAATCTTCTCTTGCTTTTTACTTTAATGGGATGACTAAGAGGTGAAAAGAAAGATAACCATTGATTCATTCGTTCATGCATTTATCCAACATGTACCAAGTGCTTGTATGTGCCCCGTTCTGAGAAGAGAAGACACAGGAGGGATAGGAGTGAAAAATCAGGCAAGCTGCCTGCCTGGTGCGCTTGCCCTTTGAAGTGAGATCAGTGGTTCTCAGCCCAAATGCACAGTCAAACACCTGGACAGCCTTTAATGAACACTTACACTTAGGGCACACCACTAGAGATTTTTATTTTACCAGCCTGGGTTGGACCCAGAGCACTGATAGATTTTTAAAAGCTTCCAGTGTATAGCCAGCATTGAGAATCCCTGAGCTACAGCACAGATAGTTACAGGTGGGCTGGAACCCCACTGTGACCAAGAAGTAAAATACCTGTGATCACATCAAAATCCCAACCCCTTTAATGTACTGTATGCTGATTTCCTTTGGGTCTTCCCTTGATGTTTAATAAAAGTCCTCCTGGCTCTGCTTGGAGAAACAGAAAAAGACCCATCTACCCAGGCTGGAGGCAACTCTTTAACGGGAACATAGCACATCTTAGTCCTGTCCTGCTGGTAGCAGTGGTCCTGAAAGGGAGATGACCTAAAGCAGAGTCAGGCCCAGATCAAACACATCTGCTCGCCTTAGAGAGTTTCCTTTTAGGTCTTTAATATATTTATGCCTTGAGGACATCTTTACTGTCATTTAGAGGTTATAAAGGCCATTTCTTTAAAAGGTACATTTATGTGCCTAAAAGCAAAGACAAAGGGGGCTCTGCTTCTCCCTTGGTGGTCCCTGTCTCCCCAGCCCACACTCCAGCACTCACACACGCAGGGTCCTTACGCATGGTGCAGTGGCACTAAGGGATGGTCAATAGAAGAGGGTTTCTCTGGAGTAAGGCTTTCCTATTCCCCAGGGCAGGCTTCCCAGGAGGAATCAGACCCAGGGAAAGACAGTCACTTCCCGCCCCCAGCAGAATCGACCCACCCCTCCTCTTCGTGCCCCTTTACTCTCTGCCCTTCTATCACAGAATTCTAACCCTTTACTGTACTTCTGGATATCAAAGTCCCGGTGTCCACGCCCAGCAGAGTGTCTGGCTCAGAGAAGACAGGCAGTGAACGAATAAATAGATGAAATTATCTAAAGTGTGTGTCCCCCACCTCCACCCGCCTATCCATGGCCTTCCCTGACATCCCCAGCTCCATCCTCACCAAGGACACTATTGCCCTTTCCCCAGGTCAGGTTGCAAGTGGCTCTAAGGGCTCTGCTCTGCTCCAAGGAATCGGAGGGGGAGTGATCATACCTACTCTTCTTCCTGAGTTCCATTCTGAGGGCTAAGAGCTCCACCCTACTAGCCATGCCCCAAAGGCACAAGAAAGAACGGCAAGATAAGTGAAACTTTAAATGTTGTCCTTCTTGACCTAAGTTATTTTTAGAGCAAAACAACTATCATGTATGGATTTGTACAGCATGGCCTGATTGGTGGTGAAGTAATTTATTCTGAAGCATGAGTCAGACTGCAGTTAAGGCTATAGGGAACTTCATTCCAAATTCCCTGGCTAGGGGTGATCAAAATCTCATCTACGGTACTGCAATAAAGACAGAATTTCACTTTTTATTCCTGCAAAAATGTAAAATTAAAATGGAAAGGCAAAAAAAGCAAACACACACACACACACACACACATAGAATGTTAGAAATAAATTCCATGGAAAGAAAAATGAACAACTTCTGTCAGACAACACAGATGTAGATTCCATGGAGGCCTCCTGTCTAAATACCAAAAAGACCCATTATATGTGGTTTATGAGATGTGTTCAGAACAGAGACTTTACATTCGTAATCTGAAAATATTTCTTGAGTACCATAAGCTCTATTTCTCTCATTTGGAAAAAAAACAAAAAACAAAAAACAAACATATTTTAAAGGGAAAGGAGAAGGCATTTCATTTTTGTCTACTAATTTCAGCAAGTAGATCCTCCGTGACTATTTGGAACATGAAATAGCATTTTAGCCACAAACTAAAGAAAGGCAGTTCTAGGTTGGCATTTTTTTGTGCCTTGCTTTAAAAAATAATGCATGTGACACACGCAGCACATAGTAGGTCTTCTACAAATGTAGCTCCCTTGCCTCTTCTTGCATTCATCTTCTCTGCCCAATAAACATCTGTGCTGAGAACTAAGATGCTAAACCTCTAAGATGCTGAGGAGGCCTACTGAGAAAATATTTTGGAAAGAGGGGCAGGAAGCACATCACTTACCCAAAGTCACACAGCAAGTCAGGGAAACTTTTGAAGAAAAACTCCAACCTCTCTGGTAATCTCTGGTTCATGACTGTGAGGTTGTCTCAACAGGACAAAGTTAATGGCTTTCTTCCTAATGAGATTTATGTAGGACCAAAGATAATGTTCAAAGAATAATATCTAAGAGTGTGTGTGGCCATGACATACAATCACGAAATGGGAACTTAAGGCTCCAGGAAAAAAAAAGGCATAGAGAATGTGAAACAGTATCTCAAATCCCAAAATACTAATTTACCCTATCTACGTAGTTAAATATTAAAAATATACTGCATTATACCTTTACCATAAAATCATCATTCAGCTTTTAAATTTAGAGAAGATCAGAATGATTCAGATCAGCAAGACCGCCATCTGCTTTCAAGCATGCAGCTGCGAGCCTTTAAACAGCAACTTTCCGTGATTCATAACTTATTCATCCCAGGATGCACTCCGACACCTGCTTTATCATCAATTCACCTTGTCATGGCATTTTACTTTAAAGTTTTGTAACCTCTACCCAGGTGACACAGTGAACCAGTAAGCCAGTCTTCTTCTACGGAAAGAATCAACTGTATAGTTCCCTAAGACGGATGGTCCAATCTTGAAATCATATACATGCATATATATATAAAACACACATTCCTAGTCATTGCCTTTTAAAACAATAATGTCAGTAATCGCTACCATTTAGCACCCCCTAGTCCAGGCACTTCATCTTTATCATCACCACCCTGGGAAATAGATATTCTGATCTTCATTTAACAAATGAGCAAATCAGCAAGATGGGATGACTTAGCCAATGCCACAGTGTGGACATGGCAGAGGTGAGCTATTTGCACCCAGGCCTATCTGTCCCCAAACCCAAGCTTCTGCAGCAACCAACTCTGCCTCATATTTGAATTGCTGTCAAATAACTGAAATATTCTCATCAGTTGTATAGAGGAGGAGAGACTATACTTAACGCAATACCATTTATTCTCAACCCAAGAAATGTCCTGCATATGGCATTTAGTTAATATGAATGCTTTAGAAATTATAAAGCACTGTGTAAATCTGTTAGAGCTTTTTATTCTCCCTTCTATTTTGGCAGTTCTGGCTGTCCACTGTTTCACCCTCCATCACTGGCAGTGGCTGGGAGAAGATGAAGAATCCAGGAAGTGTGAAAGGACAGAGCCCATTTCAGGGTGGTTGAGAGAGTATCTCGTGTCCTCTAACTTGGAAGAAGAGATGCTCAATATACAGAGATTCTCCCCAAAGGAGACCAGTTTTACCTCTTTTTCCTTGTCTCTAATTCTAGTGTGCAAATTGTCTGTTGCTTGCTATGTATTTAAAACTACGTCGTATATAGAAAATAAGTGCACCCAATGTCAAATTTTGGTTCTGAAACATCAAATTGATCAGGCATTCTGAACCTTACTTTTATCATCTATAAAAATGGGAACAGGGGCTTCCCTGGTGGAGCAGTGGTTGAGAGTCCACCTGCCGATGCAGGGGACATGGGTGCGTGCCCCGGTCCGGGAGGATCCCACATGCCACGGAGTGGCTGGGCCTGTGAGCCATGGCCACTGAGCCTGCGCGTCCGGAGCCTGTGCTCCGCCAGCGGGGGAGGCCACAACAGTGAGAGGCCCGCGTACCACAAAAAAAAAAAAAAAAAAAAAAAAAAGGGAACAATGACAACTCTGCTCTACATCTTTTTTAAAAATGATATGAAAAAGACAACTGAATGGCATGAAAAGATAATGGTACATCCTGTAAACAATCATGTCCAAAAATAACAGCCATGTCAGGATAATCTTTTTGTTTAAGAAAGTGAAAGACGTAATTATAGAGACAAAGTCTGAGAAGTTGTATATAAAAAATTAACAGTTGTTACTGCTGGATAATATTGTGATTTTTGTTTTCTTTTTGATTATCTATGCTTATTAAAATTTCTAGAATATAACAAAAATTTTCAAATGATGAAATACTGTTTAACTTTAAATGATAATGGGGAATTAGAAAATGCAGTAATGGGCTTCCCTGGTGGTGTAGTGGTTGAGAATCTGCCTGCCAATGCCGGGGACACGGGCTCGAGCCCTGGTCTGGGAAGATCCCTCATGCCGCAGAGCAATTGGGCCCGTGAGCCACAATTACTAAGCCTGCGCGTCTGGAGCCTGTGCTCTGGAACAAGAGAGGCCACGACAGTGAGAGGTCCGCGCACCACGATGAAGAGTGGCCCCCACTTGCCACAACTAGAGAAAGCCCTCGCACAGAAAAGAAGACCCAACACAGCCATAAATAAATAAATAAATAAATAAATAAATAAATAATTTTTTTTAAAAAGAACATGCAGTAATTATAGAAGAAAGACATCTAGGCAGTCAGTAGCTAACTTACCACCTTTAAAACTCTATGCATTTGATTAAAAAGAAGACCCAACAATATGCTATCTACAAGAAACCTACACTGAATATAATGATAAAGATATTAAATATAAAAGGATGGAAAATGATATACAGTCAATTCTCATTTAGAGTAGTTATATTATAAAGTCACTGGAAATAGTGAATTAGCAAATATGGAACCACTGCTCCCAAGGGAAATACAAGGGTTAGGTTCCTGCAAGCCTCTGGTCACAACATTTTTGCCAACTGATCAATATATAACTTTGTTGTATGTATGTTTCTGTTTAAAGACACCTTATTTATTTGTTTGTTCATTTGTTTGTTTTATTTTTTGGCCATGCCATGCAGCGTGTGGGATCTTAGTTCCCCGACCAGGGATCAAACCCATGCCCCCTGCAGTGGAAGCACAGAGTCTTAATCACTGGACTGCCAGGGAAGTCCCAAAGACACCTTATTTAATACATCATGTTGATTTCTTAACATCGACCTCACAGCCAACAGCACTATAACTGATGACTGAATGGAGCTCATCTAATAATCTCCTCCTCCATATGGCACATCACAACTTTCCTGTACTTAGGACATTAGACAACACCTCAGCATCACACCTGAAGGCCACATTAAACAATGAAATCACCAAGAAAAACACAAATGTGTAAAAAACTAAACAGACCACAAAAAGCACATTTGTTTACAGTATGAGAGCTGAAACAAAAAGGTAAAACATTGCCTTGTTCAATCTCAGCTGGGAACATGTATACCAAGCAACTCAAATTTTTTGCCATTCTACTATACATGTCCTTGAATGAAAGAGAAAGCACTGCAAATATTGAATTCCATTGATCTATTTTACTAATAGATTTTAGTGAGTAGGAAAACTTACGAACATGGAATCCATGAATGATGAGAATCAACTGTACCGTGCAAACACTGCTCAAAGGAAAGGTGATATGACTAGGCTATTATCAGTCAAAATAGACTTAAGAGCAAGAAAAATTACCAGAGATAAAGATACAACAATCTTAAATGTATATGCACCTAATAAGAGAGCAGCAAAATCATGAAGAAAAGGTGATAAACCAAAGGGGAAACGAAAAAATCTAGTTTTTGCTAGAGGCTTCAGCACTCCTCTCCTAGTAATCAATAGACCAAGTAGACTGAATATCAGCTAGAATATAGAAGAATGAACATCATCAACCAACTGTAACAAAATGCCGTTTATAAAGCACTTCACCTGAAAAGAGCAGATACACATTCTTTTCAAGGGCACGTGAGCCATTCACCAAGATAGACCACACTCTGTCTCAAAAACAAACCTTACCTAATTTAAAACAACTGAAACCATAGAAAGCTTATTTTTCTGACCATAATGAAATTAAACTGGAAATGAATAACAGAAAGATATGTAGGGAATCTTCAAATAGTTGGAAATTAAACAACACACTTCTAAATAATTCATGGGACAAAGAGGAGGTATCAAGGAAAATTAGAAAATATTTTGAACTGAATGAAAATACAACATTAAAATTTATAAGATATTCTAAAGCAATGCTTAGATGGTAATCTATAGCATTAGATGCTTATATTAAAAAAAAAAAAAGAAAAATCCCAAATAAACAATGTGTCATCTTAAGTCTGGAAAAAGAGAGGCAAAGTTAAAGCACGTAGAAAGAAAGGAATGATAAAGAGCAGAAACCAATGACATTGAAAATAGGAAAAACAATAAGGAAAATTCATGAAACAAAAAGATGTTTCTTTGAAAAGATTTTTAAAAATTAACAAACAAACCTGTAGCCAAAATGTCAAACAAAAATAAAAACATAAATTTGCAGTATCAGGAACAAAAGGAAGCAATCACTACAGACCCCACATAGATTAAACAGATAATAAGAGAATATTACAAAGAAATTTATTCATATAAATTCAACAAATTAAATGAAATGGACTAATTCCTTTATTTTTTTTAAATAGATCTTTATTGGAGTATATAAGTGCTTCACAATACCATGTTTGTTTCTGTTGCACAAAGCGAATCAGCCATATGAATACACATGTCCCCATATCCCTTCCCTTTTGAGCCTCCCTGCCATCCTCCCTATCCCACCCCTCTAGGTCATGGCAAAGCACTGAGCCGATCTCCCTGTGCTGTGCTGCTGCTTCCCACCAGCCAACTGTTTTACATTCGGTCGTGTGTATATGTCCATGCCACTCTCACTTCGCCCCAGCTTCACCCTCCCACCCCATGTCATCAAGGCCATTCTCTACGTCTACCTCTTTATTCCTGCCCTGCAACTAGGTTCATCAGTACCTTTTTTTTTTTTTAGATTCCATATATGTGCGTTAGCATACGGTATTTGTTTTTCGCTTTCTGACTTACTTCACTCTGTATGACAGACTCTAGGTCGATCCACCTCACTACAAATAACTCAATTTTGTTTCTTTTTATGGCTGAGTAATATTCCATTTTATGTATGTGCCACATCTTCTTTATCCATTCACCTGTCGATGGACACTTAGGTTGGTTCCATGTCCTGGCTATTGTAAGTAGTGCTGCAATGAACACTGTGGTGCATGTGTCTTTTTGAATTATGGTTTTCTCAGGGTATATGCCCATTAGTGGGATTGCTGGGTCATATGGTAGTTCTACTTTTAGTTTTTTAAGGAACCTCCATACTGTTTTCCATAGTGGTTGTATCAATTTACATTCCCACCAACAGTGTAGGAGAGTTCCCTTTTCACCACACCCTTACCAGCATTTTTTTTTTTTTTTTTTTTTTTTAGCGGTACGCGGGCCTCTCACTGTTGTGGCCTCTCCCGTTGCGGAGCACAGGTTCCAGACGCGCAAGCTCAGCGGCCATGGCTCATGGGCCTAGCCGCTCCGTGGCATGTGGGATCTTCCCGGACTGGGGCACGAACCCGTGTCCCCTGCATTGGCAGGTGGACTCTCAACCACTGCGCCACCAGGGAAGCCCCACCAGCATTTATTGTTTGTAGATTTTTTGATGATGGCCATTCTGACTGGTATGAGGTGATACCTCATTGTAGTTTTGATTTGCATTTCTCTAATAATTAGTGATGTTGAGCATCGTTTCATGTGCCTCTTGGCAATCTGTATGTCTTCCTTTGTGAAATGTCTATTTAGGTCTTCCTCCCATTTTTTAACTGGATTGTTTTTTTTGATATTGATCTGCATGAGCTGCTTGTATATTTTGGAGATTAATCCTTTGTCTGTTGTTTCATTTGCAAATATTTTCTCCCATTCTGAGGGTTGTCTTTTTGTCTTGTTCATGGTTTCCTTTGCTGTGCAAAAGCTTTTAAGTTTAATTAAGTCCCATTTGTTTATTTCTGTTTTTATGAAATGGACTAATTCCTTTAAAAACTACCAAAATTCAGCCAAGAAAAACAGAATGGTCCTATATCTATTTAAGAAATTTAATTCATGGTTAAAGAGCTCCCTACAAAGAAAACTCTAGGCCCAGATAGTTTCACTGATGAATTCTACCAAACATTTAAAGAAGAAATTATACTACACCACCTCTTCCAGAAAACTAGAGAGGAGAGACCATTTCCCATATCATTTATGAGGACAGCATTATACTGATACCAAAACCACACAAAAATAGTGCATGAAAAGCAAACCGTAAACCAACATTCCTCATGAACATTGACAAGAAATCCTCAACAAAATATTAATGAATTGAATAATATATCATGACCAAGCGAGTTTTATCTCAGGAATGTAAGGCTGGTTCACTATTTGAAAATCAATGTAATCCACCATATTAACAGTCTAAAAAAGAAAATCCACTTGGTCATATCATCACAAGCAGAAAAAAACACTTAACAACATTCAACATCTATTGATGATAAAAACGTGCAGCAAACTAGGAATAGAAAGGAACTTCCTCAATCTGAAAGAGTATCCTCAGAAAATCCTACAGCTAACATCATACTTACTGGTAAAAGACTGCATGCTTTCCTCTAAGACTGTAAACAAGGCAAGAATGTCCACTCTCACTACTCCTATTTAACATTGTACTAGAAGTCCTTGCCAGTGCAAAAAGGCATATAACTGGGAGGGGAAAAAAAGGAATAAAATGGCCTCTATTTACAGACAACATGATTGCCCACATAAAAATTCCCAAAAAAGTTATAAAATAGCTCCTACAACTAATGAGAGAGGTAGGTAAAATCATAGGAAACAAAGTCAACATGCAAAAATCAATCGTATCTCTAAACTGGCAATGAACGTTTAGATACTGAATTTTTTTTTAATGTCATTTAAATGCTCCTCCCCCAAAAGAAATACTTAGGTATAAGTCTATCAAAACATATGCAAGATCTGAAAACTACAAAGTATTGATGAAAGAAATAAAAGACCTAAATAAATGAAGAGACATATCATGTTCATGGATTGGAGACTCAACATGCTTAGGTATTAATTCTCCACAAACTGATCTATAGATTTCATGAAATTCCAATCAAGATCTCAGCAGATTTTATGTAGATATAGGCAAGCTGATTCTAAAATTTATAGGGAAAAGCAAAAGAACCAACCAAAAAAATTTTGAAACAGAAGAACAAGGACTTCTCTTGTCCTTCCATAAGGACCTTCACTACTTGACTTTAAGACTTGCTGTAAAGCTATAGTAATCAATATGTGTTGTTAGTGGAAGGATAAGATGAATGAAATAGAGCAAAGAGTCCAAAAATAGGCCCACACAAATATAGTCAAATAATTTTTTAACAAGTTACAGAGGTAATTCAACAGAGAATAGTGTCTTTCCAAAAAATGGTATTAGAACAATGGGACATTCATATGCAAAAAAAATTAAACTTGACCTGTAATTCACATATCCAAAAATCAACTTCTTTTTTTTTTTTTTTTTTTTTTTTTTTTTGCGGTACGCGGGCCTCTCACTGCTGTGGCCTCTCCCGTTGCGGAGCACAGGCTCTGGACGCGCAAGGCTCAGTGGCCATGGCTCAGGGACCCAGCCACTCCGCGGCATGTGGGATCTTCCCAGACCGGGACACGAACCCGTGTCCCCTGCATCGGCAGGCGGACTCTCAACCACTGCGCCACCAGGGAAGCCCCAAAAATCAACTTCTTACGGACTGAATATTTGTTGTCCCTCCAAAATTATCATGTTGAAGCCCTAACCTCCCATGTGATGGTATTAGGAAGTGGGGCTGTTAGGAGACAGTTAGGTTTAGATGAAGTGAAGGGTGGGCATCAAATCCCATGATTCAATCTAAATGGAAAATTATAAAACTTTTAGAAAATCTGCCTGACCTTGGGTTATGAAAATGTTCTAAGACATCATCAAAAGTAAAATCAACAGGGGCTTCCCTGGTGGCGCAGTGGTTGAGAGTCCGCCTGCCGATGCAGGGGACGCGGGTTCGTGCCCCGGTCCGGGAGGATCCCACATGCCGCGGAGCGGCTGGGCCCGTGAGCCATGGCCGCTGAGCCTGTGCGTCCGGAGCCTGCGCTCCCCAAGGGGAGAGGCCACAACAGTGAGAGGCCCGCGTAACGCAAAAAAAAAATAATAATAATAATAATAATAATAAAAGTAAAATCAACAGAAGAAAAAAATCAATAAATTAGACTGCATCAAAATTTACAACTTTTGCCCTTAAAAAAGGTAAAAGTGTTAAAAGAATGAAGTCAAGACACAAACTAGAAGGAAATATTTGCAAATCACATATTCAACAACAGATTTGTATCCAGAATATATAAAGAACTCTCAAAACTCAACTATAAGAACACAAACATCTCCCCACAAAATGGGCAAAAGATTTGAACAGACACTTCACTGAAAGAAGATACACATTCAACAGGGACCTACTGGACTTCCCTGGTGGCGCAGTGGATAAGACTCTGCGTTCCCAATGCAGGGGGCCTAGGCTCGATCCCTGGGCAGGGAACTAGATCCCACATGCATGCTGCAATTAAGAGTTCACATGCCACAACTAAGGACCCTGCCTGCTGCAACTAAGACCCCTGCTGCAACCAAGTAAATAAATATTTTTTAAAAAACAAAAAAAAAACCAAGGACCTACTGTATAGCATAGGGAACTCTACTCAGTATTCTGCAATAATCTATATGGGAAAAGAATCTGAAAAAGAATGGACATATATATATGTATAACTGAATCACTTTGCTGTATACCTGAAACTAACATAACATTGTAAATCAACTATACCCCAATATAAAATAAAATTAAATTACAAAAAAAAGAAGACACACCTATGGCAAATATTGATAAAATCCTGAAAAAAATTACCAAAATCATTAGCCATTAGGAAAATGCAAAATAAAATGACAATGAATACCATTATATGCCTGTTAGAAAGATAAGGATGCAGACCAACTGGAATTCGCAAACATTGCTGATGGTAATGCAAAATGGTACAACTCTTCTGAAGAACATATACTTACTATAAGATCCAGTAGTCCCAAGCTTAGGTATTTACCCTAGATAAACGAAAACCTATGTTCATACATAACATGTACAGGAATGTTTATCACAACTTTATTCATAATCACCAAAAACTGAAAATAACCTAAACTTTTGGGGAAAGGGATAAACACCTGTGAGTCTGTTCATACAATGGAATACTACTCAACAATTTAAAAGGAATGAATTCTTGATATAGGCAACAATGTGGATGAATCTCACTGACATTATACTGAGTAAAAGAACCCAGTCTCAAAAGGTTATATACTGTATGATCCCATTTATATGACATTCTGGAAAAAGCAAATCTGTGAGAGTGGAAAACAAATCAGTGGTCACCAGAGGTTAGGGGTAGGAGGAAAGGTTTGATTACAAAAGGGGTAGCAGGAGAAGATTTTTTGGTACAATGGAACTGTTCTGTGGTCATTATACAACTCTATGCATGAGTTATAACTCAGAGAATTGTACATCCAAAAAAATGTTAATTTAACTGTATATAAATTTTTTAAATAATAAATTAATTAAAGTTAAAAAAAAAACACCTTTAAGCCAACAGAAGAGAATTTAAGTTGGCAGACTGTAAACCTTACAGTTAAGACAGTCTGCTACAGTCTGCTATATAATTTATTCATTCATGGATCTCTCAAGAATTGGTAAGAGATTTATATAAAGAAAAGCTATAACACCCTTGCAATAATAATTTTCTTAAATACTTTTGATAGCTCTCTCTAGAACTATTTTTGCTGAATGTTTTTCAAACTAATCTTAGAAGTCAAGGGACTGGCTAATGGCTTATAATTATACCATTTTTATTCCCCCCCCCAAAATCATTATCAGACCTTGACTAATTCATGTGCAAGAGAAGAGAAATCGTTTTGCTGACAGAACCTCTTACTTGAAGGAAATCCAAACAAAGTCAAGTATATATTAGGTCCATCTACAGAGAGGTGCATTTTAACCCCTGAAGTATATACTAATCACTGGGGGAAAGGGAGGAATTGCCCAGGGATGAGGAAGCTTCTGTCCTCACTTTCCACCTCATACTCTATTCTTTAATAGCTCTTCCTTAAGGGAGGAGGGGTTGCTAATCTGATTGTTCATAGTCTTGAATTCTTTGGGTGAAACCATGGCATTGAAAAGACATTTGAATTTGTGAGCATCTTCTTTCTCATCCTGGAATAGGCCAGGAAATATCCTGACATTCTCCTGTGTGCTTTTTTTCACTTCCAACACCAATGTCCAGTGGTCTTTCTTCTGCTTTGACTTTATCCACAAATTGGTTAGAATGCCTTGACATTCCCCCACAAAACCAACAGTACCATATGGGAAGTCCAGACATTTTCTTCCAGAACTTTTTCCTTTTCTCCCAAGTGGGAGCTTTTGCTATAGTCACAGACTAAGTAACCTGGGTCAGTTTAGTACCATGCACAGGAGCTAAAATATTTTGCCATGTTGTTTGTGTCACCCTCTTTCCTTTAGCACTGGTGGTATGCATCTAAATCTTCTCAAATTGCTCTAGGAAGAAGGATTCTAACCACAGTCTGGGAGTAAGAAAGCAGGAGGAATAGATTAGATATTTAGGAAAAGCAAAGGGCCTGCCTTTGACCTTTTGCCTCAGCCATGGCCCCCCCTACCCCAGCTTAGTTTAACCTATGTTTAGGGATATATGGTATTTACAGAGAAATTCTGTAATTTTTTATTTCTTATTTAACTGTTATTAATTTTGTGTAATTCCTTTAAAGGGAAGAAGCAATGAGTGATAGCAGCCTTCAGGTAACTGAATTCTCAAATAATTAGTAGCCTTGGCCCTTACCTTTAAGGGGTTTAACATTGGTATGCACAAAACTAAAACCCTCTTAAAATTACAAAGCCTATGAATGGTATAAGAAGGGGGAAAAGTGTAGAATTGAATTGTCTACCCTATGCAAACTGAAAAACCACCCAAAGAACCTGCCCAACTTAAGCCCTGTTCCTTATAGTCTGTAGGTGAATCGAAACAAGAGAATGCAAGACTACTTTATACTATATGATGAGAGTGACTCATAACTAGAGTTATATAAGGTTATTTCTCCTTCATTCCATTATACTCTGGACTTAAATTTGCTTCATGAATCTCTGTCACTTTTCACCTTGCCTTTAAGGTAAGCAGAGGCAGCAGAACCATTCCAAGGCAGGCCAGTCCATACAGGCAAGGCCGGAACCAGGACTCAGGCTCCTTGTCTCCCTTTGCTAAAATCCAGAAAAGCTACAATGGGTTTTGAAGGGCACAGTACCCACTGACCCAATTTTATGAACAGCTCACTGTTAATTTGTTATTATATTCATCTTGAATTTTCTAACACTTTTTATTAATTTTGGAATAACCATAGCACTTGCCTCTGTTCCCTCCCTTCCTATCAGGTTGGCTTGGAGAAAGGGATGGGGGAGTATTTCCCCTCACTTAGTACAAAACATCTGGATCCCCAGATTAAAGAGATTTAGAAGAGCAAGAGTCCTAGAAATGAGGTTGTAATGCTGAAAATCCGGCAGAATTAAAAAGTAATTCATTGTTCTGATTTTCTTTCAGAATAATATCACTACATGAGTTAGAAGACTTATGATCAGTAGATGAGAAGGTAATTGACATAATATTTTTAGCACCCTGTTCTTACTGCCCCAAAATGCTTATGACTTTTCAAGAGAAACTCAAAATTGAAGAAATGACCCAAAAAGTGTTTCCCTGTGAGTTTCTGTACATATCCTATTCAGGTCAATTTGTGCTATCTCTAACAGCTGTGAAAAGATGGAACTAATAAAAACTTGGGGAAAAATGGAAAAATAAAGCCCTACCCAAATGGTGGGCTCCAGAAATCCCCCACTGCTCATTACACAATCTTCCGCCTATTACCATGCTTTTATAAAACGCCTAGTTAACATCACCCAACAATCCTCACTCCACAACACCAGCCCATCCCCCACCTCGGAAGTGTAAGAACACTTCCCTTTGGCTATGTCTGACCTTGGACCAAAAAGCAGCTATCCCTGAAACTAAGGTATTTTGTCTGAGGCATAGAAAAGAAAGAGAATCTGAAGTCAGAAAACTCCAGCTGAAGCTGGCAAGACTATCTGGAACCACCACCTCCCTGGGGGTTGGTAAACTAGAGATGACACTGCTTACCTCAGAGGGTAATCTGAAGATCGAATGAGATAACGACCTGAAAATGCTTTTATAAAGTGTTAAGTAGCTTATAAATGCAACAAGGAGCTGCTGTTTCCCAACGTCACAGATTCTGGGTTGATTGAGTGTCCTTCGCTGTACAGAACACTGTCTCCCCTTGAGTTATTTGGGGTGGGCAGCAGAAGGGCTCCTGGGCTTTCCTCTAAGGCATTTCTCTGAGTCACTGCCTGTGGTGAGTGTCAGAACTACAGAAACTCATTCCTGCCTCCTCAGCTAGCCTGCTGATTGGAGGCGGGGGGGGGGGTACTTCCTTTTCTCCAGTTTTGCTATTTGAATTTTTTGAAGGCCAGGTTCAATTCTTACCTTTTAAAAATGCATTATACCTCTCCTCCCTAGCCATCTGAGGTCAGTGGCCAAAGCAAATGCAAACCAACCTTTTAAGTTAAAGAATCATAACAAAATTAAAGACTTCCAGGCCCCTCTACTCTTTTCCTTACTTTTTTTTTCTTTTTTCCCCCACAACGGTCTTCAGTGATAGCAGAGCCTGTCACTTAAGAGAGGGGGAAAAAAGACTGAAGCTCTCTTCCCTAGAGAGAGCTTTCTACGTTAATAATGACCACGCTTTCCCCGCCACTCCCTAACTCTCCTGACCTCACCCGAAACACACGCCCATGTCCTTGCCGGGGGGCTGGGGAGGCTCACTCAAATACACACACGCATACGCCGGTCCGCCGGTCAACCGCAGGCAAATCTGACTCTTCCGCCAACTTGTAGCCACAGAGAGCAGCAAAGGGACTGAGTCCTTCACCGCCAGCTCCAAGAAGACACTGCAACCGCCAGCGGCGCCGCAGGAGCAGCCTCTGTACTGCAGCCTCCGGCCGCTGGAGTTTCAGATCTAATTCCTTAAGGAGTACTGCTCCTCCGCCCTTCGTCCCACTCCCTGGGCTTCACACGCTTCTCTCCCCAGGAGGAGGTCGGGAGGAACGGGGTCACTCGATCACTTCTACGGAGGGGGAAGTGGCACTGAAGAAGGTTCCCACGGAAGCAGCCCGAAACCCACTACTCTTTGCCCCACCTCTCCACCCTCCCGCTCAAGTAGGCGCCTGTGCTGCCGTGAAGGTCCCAGTTCTCAAGGTGCCTGAGTCCGACGGGATACAGCGCAGCAGGCGTCATTAGCAGCGGCGGGGCAGGACGAAGGCTGAGCTTCTTACAGGACAGATGGGGCGGGACTGGGGAGAGGGACACTCTCCCTCCCGTCCCCCGCTCACAGGCAGTGGTAACTCCAAAACGCACAGGTGGGCTGAAGAGAAAGATCTTTTCTCCCTATCCTCTCCCGTCTCTTCCCTGCTCCCCTTCCGGACAGCTGGTGAAAAAGCAAGGTGCTGATGTACCTGGAGCGAACACCATGATTTCCTCCAGCCGCTGCGCCCCAAGGTAAGGAGAGACAGGCAGACGGACGGACGGACGGAGGGTGAGCGGCAGACCAGGTCTTGGGGTCCGGTGCAGGTGGGTGCGCGGGGCACGCGCCGGCCGCGGGTCGGGGCGGTCAGCACGTCGGACAGCTCCACGGCGCGCGATCCCGGGGCCGCAGGTCCCGCCGCAGCGGCGCGCTCAGCCTCCACAATGCACTGCTCTGCCGGCGGCCACCGCGGCGGCGGGAGGAGCAGAGCTGATGCCTGCTCAGTCCGTCCCTCATTCCCGCACCAGCTCAGCGTACACTGCCGCTTGGGGAGCAAAACCTTTCTACCGCTTCCACAGAGGACGGACGCAAGAGGAAGAGAGAAAAGGTAATTGCCCGGCTTCCCGGCAGGGGGACAGCTAATTGCTTCTAATTACCTGCTGTCTCACGCCCCCGTGGATACTGGACTGACATTTAGGATGGGTTTGCCCTTTTTTTTTTAACATACATAACTCCAAGAGCTTTACTCTAGAGGCTGACTCTTGAGTTCTCCGAGTTGGGCTAGCTCTGAACCGAGGGGTGGGGCCTCCAAGTTCATCGGTCCTTGAAGTCCAGGGCTGCTCTCTCGCCCCAAGTCCCAACCTTCTAGTAACGTCGGAAAGGAAGCTGGAGGGAAGGACAGGCTGACGATGGAGCGCGTGAGGAGGGCGCCGCTATCAGGCCCCGCTCCCAGGCGACTCTGAAAGCTCCCAAGCTTGGAGGCCCCCAAGGTCATCACATTAGGGACAGCTGGGCTGGCCAGCGCAGAGGAAAGACCTTGGTGGGGCGGGTCTCCTCCACCAACACACACACACCCTGTGAAAGGTAGGGCCAACAGAGTTCCCTCCAAGTGTGAGAACAGCCCTGAGACCCATCCAGAAACATCAATCCTTCACCTGCCTTCACCCAGCTGAAAACCATGCCCCGGTGTACACCCTGTTCTACTCTAAAGATGCTGGGACGTGGGCTTCCCTGGTGGCGCAGTGGTTGCGAGTCCGCCTGCTGATGCAGGGGATGCGGGTTTGTGCCCCCGGTCCGAGAAGATCCCACATGCCGCGGAGTGGCTGGGCCCGTGAGCCATGGCCACTGAGCCTGCGCGTCCGGAGCCTGTGCTCCGCAACAGGAGAGGCCACAACAGTGAGAGGCCCGCGTACCGCAAAAAAAAAGAAAAGAAAAGAAAAAAGATGCTGGGACGTGCCCCCAGGCTCACTTCATGCTTCAAATACGCTGCTCATTTTAAAGCATTATCTCGTTCCCCCAAGAAATGCTTGTGCAGTGTGGACAGCCCACACTAGATATTGCCCAGATAGAAACAAATCCATCAGGGTTACAACCCCTGAGCTAGGCTGACTTAAGAATACTCTAGCCTCAAATCAAATGTCAGTGGCTTTGGGTTTTAGCCTCTGTTTCTGCAGCTGAATGGAGTTTTCCAAGAACGAAGGGTGATCAGGGTCATCTCCAGTGTTTTACAGGGCTTCTTCACTTGCACCTCTCCCTGGAAAATGGAGCTTTTCTGAAAATGCAAGATTTCTTAATAATCTGGTTGGTGGCCGTACGTTCTACACTCTTTTGGCAAATATTAAGCATTTTTCAAATAGCTTTATTGGCACTAGTTTTGTTCAAAGGCATCTGATAGATTGCAAATGCAAATAGTTCTACAGCTATTGAACTACAGTTTGCATGGAGGCATATGGGCAGCCTAAGCATAAAACAATCAGTACTGCTCTTAGCACCTGGCTCAACATGGGCTTGAACAGATGGGGCCTACCTCAGCGGCAACAAGATACAAGTCAGCTGACGGGCAGGATGAAGTGTGTGCATGCCAGGATGCACTCTTCCCACTTCCCTACGTTACTCCAAAAGCCAGGGACCAATGATGCTTCACTCTGTCTTCTTTGCTTTATCACCAACAGAGGTGCGAAGCACTATTTGAAAAAATCTTTTTTTTCCCCAAAAGATAGGTATTGTATTATCCCAATTTATAAATAAGGCAATTGAGGCAGAGCGAATCGTTATTTCGAGGTTTCGTAAGTTTTGCCTGCAGAGTCAGGAGTCAGAGGATATTCCTGGCCCCCTTACCTATGACTTTATAGTTCCTCTTTTATTTATTTACTATTTATTTATTTGAATTTTATTTTATTTTTTATACACCAGGTTCTTATTAGTTATCTATTTTATACATGTTAGTGTATACATGTCAATCCCAATCTCCCAATTCATCCCACCCCCACCCCCACCACTTTCCCCCCTTGGTGTCCATACGTTTGTTCTCTAGATGTGTCTCTATTTCTGCCTTGCAAACCGGTTCATCTGTACCATTTTTCTAGATTCCACATATATGCGTTAATATATGATACTTGTTTTTCTCTTCTTACTTCACTCTGCATAACAGTCTCTAGGTCCATCCACGTCTCTACAAATAACCCAATTTCGTTCCTTTTTATGGCTCAGTAATATCCCATTGTATATATGTACCACATCTTCTTTATTCATTTGTCTGTCAATGGGCATTTAGGTTGATTCCATGACCTGGCTATTGTAAATAGTGTTGCAATGAACATTGGGGTGCATGTGTCTTTTTGAATTATGGTTTTCTCTGGGTATATGCCCAGTAGTGGGATTGCTGGGTCATATGGTAATTTTATTTTTAAGGAACCTTCATACTGTTCTCCGTAGTGGCTGTATCAATTTACATTCCCACCAACAGTGCAAGAGGGTTCCCTTTTCTCCACATCCTCTCCAGCATTTGCTGTTTGTAGATTTTCTGATGATGCCCATTCTAACTGGTGTGAGGTGATACCTCATTGTAGTTTTGATTTGCATTTCTCTAACAATTAGTGATGTTGAGCAGCTTTTCATGTGCTTCTTGGCCATCTGTATGTCTTCTTTGGAGAAATGTCTATTTAGGTCTGCTGACCAGTTTTTGATTGGGTTGTTTTTTTAATATTAAGCAGCAGAGCAGTTTATATATTTTGGAGATTAATCCTTTGTCTATTGATTCCTTTGCAAATATTTTCTCCCATTCTGAGGGGTGAAATAATCTTTAAATGATTGAAAGACCTCTTTCTCTAAATACGCTCAAAAGGGCTCTCTTTTACAACCTTAATTTTTTAATGAGTTTATTCTCCCAGTGCATAAACAATTACTCATTATTAAGTTCAAGAAAAAGCAATACAGTGTAGGAAAAGAAAAAAAGGCTTGGGAATCGGTCAGATCCCAGTAGAACATTTCCACTGTTTACTAGCTCTGTGACCTTAGGTAAGTTACTTAACTGCATTATCTGCAACAGAAGGCTTAAGGTATCTTGAAGGTCTGTTGTGAGGATTAAATGTGATAATGGATTAATAGATTAATTAAGAGAGCACAGCCCCAATTAAACACATTCCAGGAAATTATTGATACACTGGGAGTAGATGACACCCTACAGGAATGCCAACTAAATATGTTAGATCAGCACTTCTCCAGCCTGACTGTGCACATGAATCCCATGGAGATCTTGTTAAAATGCAGATCAAGATTCAGCAGGTTGGGCTGGGGCCTGACATTCTGCATTTCTAACAAGCTCCCTTGTGATGTCCACACTGTAGGTGCTAGTCCATAGACTATAGAGTAGCCAGGTGTCGACGTGTCAGCATTTAAAAAGAAAGAAATTACTTCTATCTCCTCCAACGTCAGAGTTCATCTTTCCAAGTGTCATAAATTTATTTATTTGTTTGTTTGTTTCTTTGTTTATGGCTGCGTTGGGTCTTCGTTGCCGCGTGCGGGCTTTTCTCTAGTTGTGGTGAGCAGGGGCTACTCTTCGTTGCAGTGTGCAGGCTTCTCATCGCAGCAGCTTCTCTTGTTGCGGAGCACAGACTCTAGGTGCATGGGCTTCAGTAGTTGTGGCACTCAGGCTCAGTAGTTATGGCTCACGGGCTCTAGAGTGCAGGCTCAGTAGTTGTGGCACATGGGCTCTAGAATGCAGGCTCAGTAGTTGTGGCACACGGGCTTAGCTGCTCTGTGGCATGTGGGATCTTCCAGGACCAGGGCTCGAAACCGTGTCCCCTACATTGGCAGGCGGATTCTCAACCACTGCGCCACCAGGGAAGCCCCCATATGTTAAATATGGAAGGAACCCAGATGGATTCCCACTGATTTCCAAGCTACACAGAGGCCAAGATGGTAGCAGAAAGAAAGAATGCCTGAAAAAGGTCCCAGAGCTCATTTGATTAGCCTGCTATGGCAACAGGAAATAACACGACCCAGTAAAAACCAATGCAACAGGTCAAGGACAGTTCTCAGCCCCATCCTCAGCTCTTCTCTGTCTTTCTTCCTCCCATCATCTCTTCATTTTCTCTACCCAACACACCACTGCTACCTAGCCAGAGGACAATATACTCCCATTCCGGTATTTTGTTTTTTCGGTCACATGGCTTGTAGGATCTTAGTTGCCTGACCAGGGATCGAACCCGGGCCCTCGGCAGTGAGAGTGTTAGGTCTTAACCGCTGGACAGCCAGGGAATTCCCTCCCATTCCAGTTTTTGCTTGTTTATATTTTAGTAAGAACAATTAATTTTATTCCCAATAAAACCAAGGCACTTTAATAAATTTTTAATTTACAGTTATTTCATTAGTAAATTTTATATTCAATAATACTATCTCTAATTTGTACTACTTAGTGGAATTGTTTTGATGGTTTACTTTCAATACCCTAAAAATGATACTAGATTTTTTTTATATCTTAATGTAAATGATCCATTTAATAATAGAATGCTTTCTAGGAAAATAAAAATTCCCTTCTATTCTACCACAACAGCCAGATTCTTTGATAGATCATTTATCCAATCTTGGCCCACAACGTCACTCTGGTTTTTTGTTGTTGCTGTTGTTTGTTTGTTTGTTTTGGCTGTGCCACACAGCATGTGGGATCTTAGTTCCTGAACCAGGGACCGAACCCGTGCCCGTGGCAGTGGAAGCATGGAGCCCTAACCACTGGACCGCCAGGGAAGTCCCCTGTCTCTTTTTAAACACCTCCACTCAGGGTGAGTCACTCTCTACTCAAACAATCCATTGCATTTCGAGACAGTCACCTACCAGAGAGGCAGCCCCCAATCACCACCACCATCTGTCTCCTCCAGGACCCTCGTTCCCAGTTAATGATGGTAACGGTGACAGGAAGCAAAAGAGTAAACAAGTTGGACGAGATGCCCAACTTTCTTGCTCTGGTGCTGAGCTTGTCACACTGGGCACTCCTACCCCTACAGACACTTGAACAAGGTGTTGGATGGACTGAAAGGCACAGGAAAAAGAAAAAAGTCATCTAATAGAATTATTTTACTTGCAGACTTGGGAGACTATTTTATACAAAAATGAACATGGAGGGGCTTGCCTGGTGGCTCAGTGGTTAAGAATCCACCTGCCAATGCAGGGGACATGGGTTCAAGCCCTGGTCCGGGAAGATCCCACATGCCGCGGAGCAACTAAGCCTGTGTACCACAACTGCAGAGCCTGCGCTCTAGAGCCCGTGTGCCACAACTACTGAAGCCCGCGTGCCTAGAGCCCGTGCTCCACAACAAGAGAAGCCACTGCAATGAGAAGCCTGCGCACCGCAACGAAGAGTAGCCCCCGCTCGACACAACTAAAGAAAGCCCATGTGCAGCAACGCAGCCAAAAATAAATAAATAAATTTATTTTTTTTAAATGAACATGGATATACTATGAAACAGTGATTCATGTGACGTATGAACATTAAATTGGAGATGCCAAAGAAATCACCATAGGCAGATTAGGGCTGTAACTCTCAGACTTCCCCAAGTCTCTATCCATCCCCTCTAACATTTATTTATTCCACTTTGTCTTTAGAGCTTTCACAGATATAAAACTTTGAAAACCCATTCTGAAATATGCCCACTGTTTCCATGATTTGCAGTTTACCTTGGCTCTAGCCATACCCTGATTCTTTCCATCTATACTCATTTTAAATGCATTACTCAATCAACTAAAATTTAAAAATTTTTAGCATCTCTGAGGACAGTTGAAATGGACTGAAAAGAAGCATTTTCATTATGAAGCATTAAACCATAATTGTTTCCGAATGTCTTAGTTTGTAGGTTTCAAATGATTACAGAAATGAAGTACTGGAGAAGAACTCTTTTCTTCTTCTAAGAGCTGCCAGAAGTTGCTGAATTGGATCTAAGGAGAAGCATAGATGTGAATTAAGCAGAAATTTTTAAAGGAATAAGAGAATGTGGTATAGAGGGGCGGGAAAATAGAAAACCTGAAGGGGGAAGAAGACACTGAAAGAGCAATCATTGTGCTATCCAAACTGTAAAGCCTTAAAGAGAGTGCAGTAAAAATATACAGAGAGAGCAAATGACATAAATTGGAAAAAAAATGAAGATAAAATATGGAATAGAGAAAGGGAGAATAAAAATAATCACTGTATGGGCTTCCCTGGTGGCGCAGTGGTTGAGAGTCCGCCTGCCGATGCAGAGGACACGGGTTCATGCCCCGGTCCGGGAAGATCCCACATGCCGCAGAGTGGCTGGACCCGTGAGCCATGGCCGCTGAGCCTGCGCATCCGGAGCGTGTGCTCCACTACGGGAGAGGCCACAACAGTGAGAGGCCCGCGTATCGCAAAAAAAAAGAAAAAAGAAAAAAAATATCACCGTACCACATTAAGAAAAGTAATGGGAAATGTTAAAGAATACAGGACAAGATCTCTGTAGGTTTGCATTTTATGAAGCAGTTTATAAGTCCTGTGAGATTCTTTAAAAGGGACTATGAAATAGCCATATTTTCTGAAAGAAAACATCAGCAAAACCTCCCAAAGTACATTAGAACAGTTAAAATTTTGTACAATGTTTATGCAAAATAAATATTTTTCTGAAAAAACAATCTAACTTTGAAGATTTTTTTTCCCTACCAAAGAGCTTTGTATCCGTGCTCATCTTTGTACAAAAAGTTCTCCCAAATTACCAAATAAAACTTCATTCTACCTGATGACAGGAGAGAGAATCAGTTGAGAACAATATTCAAATTAAAACCAACTTGGTCAGTTTTTAAAGAGAAGCATAAAGCATTCAACTCATCTTCAAAATTGTGAACAGATACTATAAAACTCTACTCAAATTCTGAATGCATAGTTCTGTCTGTTTATATATAGGTTCCACACTAAGTCAATTTCAGAAGGGAATAATCAGTGAGAAAAAGAAAACTAGAAATAGAAGAGGTGAAGAGAGAAGTAAAAAGAGATAAGAAGGGAATATGGGAAGGGAAAGAAAAGAGGCAAGAAATAAATGGACCTCTCTGGGAAGAGCAAATATAAAGGGAAAAAGATACAAAAGACAGAAAAAGTGGCATATTGAGAGACTCAAAACAGATTTTTTTTAAACAAAAGGAGAAAGAAAAAGGGAATGACAAGCTTGTTGTATGTGTGTGTGTGTGTGTGTGTGTGTGTGTGTACACACACACACATACACACATAAAATGACAAAGAAGAGAGCCTCAATACAGTCCAAATTGAGAAACTGGATGCTCTTCTCATATCCTGCTCACTTGGGCTCTATGTTTGGGAATAAATGTAATCATTACCTTTGGAAATACTTATTAATTTTTTAAACAACTGTTCAAAGCTCTTCATCTCTATTCAAAGGCTTAGTTCAGAATTAGGAGAGTCACAGTTTACTACACAGGGATTTTGGTATCAGAGAAGAATTATTCTTTAGACCACAGTAGCTAAACTAAGATCATAACAATGCTGACTCACTGGTTAGTTTTTAGCCTATTTTAAAAATCAGCTAAGAGATTCTTTGCAACCACGGAGTAGGCAAAGATTTCTTACATGAAACACAGAAAGCATGAATCATAAAACAAAATAATTGATAAATGGGACTTCACTGAAATTAAAATTTTCTGCTATCTGAAAAACACTGCTAGGGAAAGAAAAATGCAAAGTACAGACTAGGAGAAAATATTCACAATATATATATCTGACATATATATTGATAACTCTTGCAACTCAATAAGAAAACCACCCAGATAAAACTTGCCAAAATGTTTAAACTAACACTTCACCAGAAGAATATATTACTAATTGCCTATAAGCACATGAAGACTTGTCAGCATCATTAGTTATCAGAGAAATGTACATTTAAACCACAGTGAGACATCATTACATACCCAGTAGAATGGGGAAAAGTAAAAGGACTGACAATGCCAAGTGTTGATGAGATATAGTGTGATAAGATAGGGAGCAACTGGAACTCTGGTGGGAATGTAAAATGTCAACAACCACCCTGGAGAACAGCTTGACAGTTTCTTATAACATTAACTTCATACTTACCCTAAGATCCACGCATTCTACTCCTAGGTGGTTACCCAAGAGAAATGAAAACTTAATCCATACACAGACTTACGCAGAACATTGACAACAGCTTATGCATTACAGCCAGAAACTAAAACAACCTCAAAGTTGATCAACATCGTATGGCTACACAAATTGTGGCAGAGGCCACAACACTGATAAATTTCAACAATGTACGGAGCAAAAGAAACCAGACACAACAGAGTATATACTGTATGATTCCATTTGCATGAAATTCCAGAAAAAGCTGAAGAAGCTATAGTGATAGAAAGTAGATCAGTGATTGTCTGGGGCTTGGGGACACAGGGAGGTGGATCCGGACTGACTGAAAAGGGACACAAAGGAACTTTTTGGGATGATGGAAATGTTCTATATCTTTACTGTTAGTGGTGGTTACATGGGTATCTACATGTGTCAAAACTCATTGAACTATATATACTTATAATGGGTGTGTTTTATTTCATGTAAATTACACTATAAGTTTATCTAAAACTGAGTTTGTAATAATTTAATGTTTCTAGTAAACAGAAATATGGGTGAGAATATCCTAAAAATGGAATATTTCAAGAGCCAGATTTAACTATAAAGTACGTTAACTCAATTTTTCCTCATTCCTTAATGTTTTAAATCTAAAATAATTTCACGTTTTCTATTCAACACTTTTGAATCATTGTATTTAGCCACTATGAATGACTGAAGAATGAATAAGTAGATATAAAATGTTAGAATTTATTTGAAGAATAAGCATTACTCTTTTCTTCATTCATTCACCAAATATTTATTGATCAGTACTAAGAAGAGTATTAGACACTAAAGATTCAGAGGCATACGACCCAGTAGCTTAGAGTCCAGTAGAAAAAAAGCGATAAGAAAAAGAAGCAGAGGAGAGGAAAAGGGAGAGAATAACACTAAGACCCAGCTGAGGTCTGCAAACGCTTATGTAGAGACGTGTCAGGGGCTACGGTCACATGAAGTCAGGCACAGGTATGTTAAAATATCTAAAGTAGGCCCAAGAAGGAGTCACTCACGCTAAGCCCCAGTCAGCAAACCAAAACTTAGCTAGTTTCTATGCTGGGATCTCCCAGAAAAGGAAGGCCTAGGTCCACCGATCAGCACTTCCCTGCTCAACACAAGTATCCAGACCAGCTCCAAGACATCCCTTTGCTCCATGAAGGGGGTAACCCTGCGTTGATCAATCGGCAAACGCCCAGTATAACTTCCTTGCTCCTGATCGCTTTGGTCTATAAAAATCTCTCACCTAGAGCAGCTCTTCAGAGCTCCTTTCTCTTAGCACTCCTGAACCTGGATGCTGCCCGACTCATGATCTTTTCATAATATATGATTGTTGGATTTTTCCTTTAACAGTTGAGAATGCACTTAACCAGTGGGATCCAAGTGGTAAAGAAATTAAGGGGAAGAAATTAAGTAAGCCACGGGGAACTCTGTAAGGAGGAGGAAAATAAGAGGTGGTTCTGGATTAGAAGTTGTGAGGCTGAAATGCTAGCTCCACAAGAGCAAAGTAAGAAAGCTGCCAGGACTGAACGCAGGATTTCTGGGTTTAAGGCGGAGTCCTGGAGGACAGCAAGATCTTGAGAGCACCCGTCAGTGACTACAGAACCACCCCAGGGAGAGAGTGAAAGAGCCCTGAGACTGAAGTGAGGGGCTGTGGAGGTCATCCTGGGACGTGGGTGGGCAAGGAGGAGAAGACAATGAACCACACAGCTTGGCTTCTGTCAGTGGCAGTGGGCAGGGGAGTGGATACTTAGTACTGAGAAGCTGCCAGATAAATCTAAGGAAAAAACAGTTAAAAGGTCCTTGAATAAGCTAATAATGCTTAAGTACCATGATAACATTTGGTAATTGAAATTGATAATTTTCATAGTAATTGATTTTTACACCGCTTTACATAACAACAGTAGACATTAGGCTGGATCTTAGTGCTTTAGAGAGAGACGGACCTGAGTTCAGAAAATAAACAACCAAATTCCTGGCATTTGAATTTTAAAATAAGCGTTTGAAATGCAAAGCAGAGGCTAAACTCTTGAAAGCTGAGGCTTCCCCTCAATTGCCAGAGGGGAAAGTTTTTCTGAGTCCTAGCCTCAAGGTTAAGTTTGTAACATAAAAAGAGTTGGCGTGAAAAAGCATAGCCAGTTCTACATTTGTTTTATTTTGTTTGAAAACTCATTCAAACCCCAAAGGAAATATTTTGCATTTGTTTTATTTTGTTTGAAAACTCCTTTTGGGCTTGGAGGCAAGTTTTTTGTTTGTTTTTGTTTTTTTTCACAAGGACAGATAAGGAACTATAGATTTAGCAGGGCCTCCAAAAAAGGGACTGTGTCTCAGGCTGCCTCCCAAGCCTGGTCAGTCCATGGACAGGTGGGGCCTCAAAGGGGAAATGACTGAGAGCCCAGATGAATTTGGAGGAATCCCAAGACCTTCATCTGACTTCTACTGGTATGTAGCTCAGAAAAACCTCTAGCCTCTTGAAAATTTCCAGGCTGAAGCTAGAGGGATAAAATACCAACAGCGAAGTGAGTTGTCTGGGCAGATGAGCTTGACGGCCACCTCCTATGCCCTTCCCAGCACTAGAGAATGCTCACATATGTAGAAGGGCTTAGACATATAGGGACAGGCCTCAGAACCCACCTCAGGATGGGTCTGGAGGTCAGAATAAGGAAGGCTCCAGAGGGACCAGAGGCCACAGGGAGACGTGGGCACCTAAGATGATGGATCAGGGATCAAGTCCCACAAGCAGAGGACTGACAAAGTTGCGTCTCAGCAACTGCCAAGGCACGGCTGGTGCCTGCAAACTGGATACCCCACCCCCGGCCCTTGAGTCTAGACACAGCCTCGGGAAAGGTCCAAAGTAGAAATCCTATATTAGCTATTTAAAATCCAGAACTTTACTCAGAGGTTTCTGAAATGACTGAGTAATCAATCATTTTGACCGAGTCTGCCTAGAAGTAACTGGATTAAGTTTTCTGCCATCAGACAAAGTGATAAAAAGATTGGCTCTTAGTTATAAAAAATCTTTTGGGGGCTTCCCTAGTGGCGCAGTGGTTGAGAGTCCGCCTGCCGATGCAGGGGACACGGGTTCGTGCCCCGGTCTGGGAAGATCCCACATGCTGCGGAGCGGCTAGGCCCGTGAGCCATGGCCGCTGAGCCTGCGCGTCCGGAGCCTGTGATCCACAACGGGAGAGGCCACAACAGTGAGAAGCCCGCGTACTGCAAAAAAAAAAAATCTTTTGTCCCCAACCTGAGGGTGTGGCCTGTGACTCTCTACCAGCCTCACTAACTTTTTTTTGAGTGCTTGTTTAGGACACTCACACAGCCATTCTGGCTGCCTGAGATGCTCTTCCTTTCATCCCACACAGCTGTCTCTTTCTCACCCAAGTCTGAGTTTAAATATTACTCAGAGAGATTTTTCCTGTCTAACTAATCTTAGCATGTCTAACCACCAACTACTATACACACACACACACACACACACACACGCACACGCACAAATGTACACACCATTTGTTCTATATCAGGATCCTAGATTCATTTCCCTTATCTCCCTTTCCTCAATTTAGTATTTCATAGTTATTTCATTACCTGGTTAGTGCTACACTGGTGTCACCATAAGGGCAGAGCCTGTGCCTGTTTAATTATCACAATGGTCACAGTGCCTAGCACGGTTTTAGCTCTACAGCAGCCATTTGAGAAACACATGTTGAATGACTATACCAAGCTCTATGCTAAATTCTTTGCCTGAATTTGTCTCATTTAATCCTGAGATAGATGCTGTTATTGCTCTCGTTCTAAAGGCGCAGCAAATGAGGCACAGAGAGGTTAAGTGGTTTTGCAAAGGTCACACAGCCAGTAAATGGTAGAGCTAGAATTTAAACTCAAGCAAGAAGAATAAAAAAAGCTAAGTGTGACTGACTGCACAGCATAGCGTTTCCTCTTTTCACAAACACAGAAGGTAATGGCCTGGGCCTCGCCGTCCCTGTGGCACTAGGAGGACAATGACCAGTGGACCCTCCCAAAGGCCAGGACACTGGAATGTGGGCCAAAATCAGTTTCTACTTCTTGGATGGGGGGATTTTTCAGTCCAAGGATGTAGTTTGTTGATGACAGTGTAGAGGTTTCCGATGGCACCTGGGGTCTACGTGGGGACAGACTACACAGATGAGGATGAGATAGAGCTCTGTGGGATTCAGGGATATTTTGGTGCAGCTTAAAAAACAAACCATTGGATACTTTTTTTTGTTTTTAGTTGCCGTACTGCAGCAGCCCTCCATATCCCAATCCCAAAGCTCAGACCTTTCTTGAATGAGGTGGCAGGTGGGCTGAGGACTTAGACTCACAGTCCATTCAAAACTTTAGGCATCCCCTCCCTCCCATACGAGTACTCTCCTGTGCTCTCACTCTCTCAACCGGAGGCAGCATCTTCCATCTACTCTAGAAGTCGGTGAGTGATCCTTAACTTGCCTGACTTTACTTTCTAAATGTTTCTTAGATTTACCAGGTACCTTCTATTCCTATCACCCCTGCCCTAATCAAACCCTCATTCTCTCTCATGTGGACTATTGCCGTAGCATCGTAACTGGTCTCCTGTTTTCACATCCATCTGCTTATTTACATTCACCGGCTTTCTAGGCTTCTCTTTCACAACCACTCAACTCCATTTTCACAATAGGAAAGCAGTCAGTGTGTCCATAAATGGGTGTGGCTGTGTCAATAAAACTTTATAAAAACAGGTAGTAGGACAGATTAACCCCTGATTTACCACACACTTACCAGAATTATCTATAGAGAACGCAACACCAACCACATACTATGTCACTCCTCTCCAAAGGGAAAAATAAAACTTTTGATAACGCATGCTGTCTATAAAAGATCCATACTTCTGGAGGTGGCCTGCAGGTGGCATCTGGCCTCTGCCTGCTGTCTGCCTTTTTATCTCACTACTCCCTGCTGTGCCGTCCCACTCCTGCGACACAGAACTGTGTCTGGTTCCCCGCACACAACTCTTGTTCCCTGACGTTCCTAGTCTGACATCTTTATCCATGTGCTTCCTCCTGCCCAGGATGACCTACTCACCTTTCCTCTTCACTTGGCTAATTCCTACTTATTCCTACAGAGAAGATGCAGGCCTCCTCCTCGAAGCATTCCGCTGTCCACACAGGATTTGGAGCCGTCCCCTGCTTCCCAAGAATCCCTGTTCATCCCTATCATTGTTAGTACAGCACTGGGTTATCATTATCTGCTTGTCTCCCCCATGAACTATGAGTTCCTCAACAGAAGTTTCCCTGTGTCTTATCCGCCTTTCAATCCAATGCCCAGCGTTTTCTTAGCACATGGTAGAAACCATACACACTTTAAGATATTTATTAAATGCATGCATGTTTGAATGAATGCAATGAACTAGTTTGATTTTAAAAAGAGACTGTATAAATGGAACAGGGCTTGAATAGTATCATTGTGCCACACACATCTTTTGTTTTATATATATATATGTACACACACACACATATATATACATACATCAGGTCTAAATCCCATCTCCATGGCAAGATTATCAGTTCCAGAAGGTTTGTATGGTCTTCTTTAATGCCCCTCAGAGGCTGTGGTTCTGGGCCCACTCTGAGCATCATGGAAACACTTTTTCACTTTTAAACTAATATAATTTATTCCAAAAATCAGGTGTTTTTTTTTTTTTTTTTTTTTTTTGCGATACGCGGGCTTCTCACTGTTGTGGCCTCTCCCGTTGCGGAGCACGGGCTCCGGACGCGCAGGCTCAGTGGCCATGGCTCACGGGCCCAGCCACTCCACGGCATTTGGGATCTTCCTGGACCGGGGCACGAACCCGTGTCCCCTGCATCGGCAGGCGGACTCTCAACCACTGCGCCACCAGGGAAGCCCTCAAAAAATCAGGTTTTAATATGAGCATTTAAATGCCAAACCAAACAGGAAATTACTATTACTTTGTAAAATACTTTTTCTAAATAAATTTATATCTCATCCACTTTCTGCGTGAGATTTTGTGCTTAAGAAAAGCAACATCTTTTGTTTATCCTGTCTTTAGGATAACATCCTTATTTCTATTTTTGGATGAACATTTGTTGATCATTTTATCACATGACAAGAATATATATTGAAAATACAATTTGAGATCATATGACAAACTAGAAAAAAGCCATGTAGAATAGAAGAAAGAAAAGTTAGGAGTCAGACAGATGTACTTTTGCAAATCTAGTCATGAGAATCTAAGCATATTTTCTAAATGCTAAAACAGAAAAATTAATAGCCAGCACATAGGGTTTGGAAGAAAACTGAGTGATATAACAAATGATAAAATACAATATTGCCCAATGAACAGCAACTAGAGGCAGCAACTAGAGAAGCAGCAGTAGCCATAACAGAGGTAGTAGTTTTTGTTATTAAATATCAACTTTTATGACCTGGCTTAAGTCCAAAAATCTACGTAGTATTTTTCTCTGCACAAAGAGAAATGAGTTGACAATAAATGAGTGTGAAATCCCTTTAAAAGGGTATGGGAAAATAATGTTTAAGATTATTCATTAAGCTGTACACCTGAAACATTGTAAATCAACTATACGTCAATTTAAAAAATTTTTTAAAGATTATTTGTTAAATATACATCTGACATATCTTTGCTTAACACCTATGAAATGCAAAGCAGAAGGTTAATCACTGTGGAAGGTATAAAAATAACATAGGATCCCTGCCCTCAAGAAGCTTCTGTTCCTAGGGACACCCCTGGTGGTCCAGTGGTTAACACTCCGTGCTTCAGATGCAGGGGGCACAGGTTTGATCCCTGGTCGGGCATTAAGATCTCACATGCCACTTGGCGCAGCCAAAAAAGAAAGAAAAAGGAATAGGAAGTTTCCGTTCTAATAAAGGAGAGACACACATATAAACCATGATATTGCAAGCCAGAATAGGATTAAAATGCCAAGTAACAGTGTAAAGAAAGACCAAAGAATTCAAACAATGGACAGATTACTTCTCACTTTACAGAAATGAGGTTTTTTTTCTCGAAATGAGTTTTATATAAGTTAAAATTAAAGAATTACAGGCAAAAAAATGTGTAAAGGTAAACCTTAATGGACAAATACCCAGACATATGAGCCTCTGTCCATGGAAAAGCACTCATTTCACCCTGGTCCTGAGATTTGAGATTTTAAATGAACAGCCGCTCCAACACTTAGGGAAAATCGACACACTGCCAATATTTTCACATACATATACTTCTGAACAACATAACATTATTGCCCACTGAATCTGTATGTACCCTGCACACACGCATATACATACAATGTGTGTATCATATTATCAAAACTACCCTGGGACTTTCCTGGTGGCACAGTGGTTAAGAATTCACCTGCCAATGCAGGAGACGTGGGTTCGAGTCCTGGTCCGGGAAGATCCCACATGCCACAGAGCAACTAAGCCCGCACACCACAACTACTGAGCCTGCACTCTAGAGCCCGTAAGCCAAAACTGCTGAGCCCGTGACCACAACTACTGAAGCCCGCGTGCCAAGAGCCCATGCTCTGCAACAAGAGAAGCCACCACAATGAGAAGCCTGCACACAATGAAGAGTAGCCCCCACTTGCCATAACTAGAGAAAGCCCGTGCACAGCAACGAAGACACAATGAAGAGAGATTGGTTCAAGATGGCAGAGTAGAAGGACATGCTCTCACTCCCTCTTGCAACAACACCAGAATCACAACTGCTGAATAATCATTGACAGGAAGACACTGGAACTCACCAAAAAAGATACCCAACATCCAAAGACAAAGGAGAGGCCACAATGAAACGGTAGGAGGGGCACAATCACAATAAAATCAAATCCCAAACCGCTTGGTGGGTGACTCACAAACTGGAGAACACTTATACCACAGAAGTCCACCTGCTGGGGTGAAGGTTCTGAGCCCCACGTCAGGCTTCCCAAGCCAGGGGTCCGACAACGGGAGGAGAAATTCCTAGAGAATCAGACTTTGAATGTACATGGGATTTGATTGCAGGACTTTGACAGGACTGGGGGAAACAGAGACTCCACTCTTGGAGGGCGCACACAAAGTAGTGTGCTCATCAGGACCTAGGGGAACGAGCAGTGACCCCATAGGAGACTGAACCAGACCTACCTGCTAGCATTGCAGGGTCTCCTGAAGAGGTGGGGTGTAGCTATATGTAACCATGAGGACAAGGACACTGGCAGCAGAAGTTCTGGGAAGTACTCCTTGGTGTAAGCCCTCCCAGAGTCTGCCATTAGCCCCACCAAAGAGCCTGGGTAGGCTCCAGTGTTGGGTTGCCTCAGGCCAAACAACCAACAGGGAGGGAACCCAGGCCCACCCATCAGCAGACAAGTGGATTAAAGTTTTACTGAGCTCTGCCCACCAAAGCAACAGCCAGCTCTACCCACCAGCAGTCCCAGCCATCAGGAAACTTGCACAAGCCTCTTAGATAGCCTCATCCACCAGAGGGCAGACAGCAGAAGCAAGAAGAACTACAATCCTGCAGCCTGTGGAACAAAAACCACATTCACAGAAAGACAGACAAGATGAAAAGGCAGAGGGCTATGTACCAGATGAAGGAAGAAGATAAAACCCCAGAAAAACAATAAATGAAGTGGAGATAGGCAACCTTCCAGAAAAAGAATTCAGAATAATGATAGTGAAGATGATCCAGGACCTCAGAAAAAGAATGGAGGCAAAGATCGAGAAGATGCAAGAAATGTTTAACAAAGACCTAGAAGAATTAAAGAACAAACAAACAGAGATGAACAACACAATACCTGAAATCAAAACTACACTAGAAGGAATCAATACCAGAATAACTGAGGCAGAAGAACAGATAAGTGACCTGGAAGACAGAACGATGGAATTCACTGCTGCGGAACAGAATAAAGAAAAAAGAATGAAAAGCAATGAAGACAGCCTAAGAGACCTCTGGGACAACATTAAATGCAACAACATTCGCATTATAGGGGTCCCAGAAGGAGAAGAGAGAGAGAAAGGACCCGAGAAAATATCTGAAGAGATTACAGTCGAAAACTTGCCTAACATGGGAGAGGAAATAGCCACCCAAGTCCGGAAAGTGCAGAGAGTCCCATACAGGATAAACCCACAGAGAAACATGCCGAGACACATAGTAATCAAACTGGCAAAAAATAAAGACAAAAAAAATTATTGAAAGCAGCAAGGGAAAAATGACAAATAACATACAAGGGAACTTCCATAAGGTTAACAGCTGATTTCTCAGCAGAAACTCTACAAGCCAGAGGGAGTGGCATGATATACTTAAAGTGATGAAAGGGAAGAAACTACAACCAAGATTACTCTACCTGGCAAGGATCTCATTCAGATTCAATGGAGAAATCAAAAAGCTTTACAGACAAGCAAAAGCTAAGAGAATTCAGCATCACCAAACCAGCTCTTCAACAAATGCTAAAGGAACTTCTCTAAGTTGGAAACACAAGAGAAGAAAAGGACCTACAAAAAGAAACTCAAAACAATTAAGAAAATGCTAATAGGAACATACATATTGGTAATTACCTTAAACATGAATGGATTAAATGCTCCAACCAAAAGACTCAGGATTGCTGAATGGATACAAAAATAAGACCCATATACATGCTGTCTACAAGAGACCCACTTCAGACCTAGGGACACATTCAGACTGAAAGTGAGGGGATGGAAAAAGATATTCCATGCAAATGGAAATCAAACGAAAGCTGGAGTAGCAATACTCATATCAGATAAAATAGACTTTAAAATAAAGAATGTTACAAGAGACAAGGAAGGACACTACATAATAATCAAGGGATCAATCCAAGAAGAAGGTATGACAATTATAAATATATATGCACCCAATATAGGAGCACCTCAATACATAAGGCAACTTGCTAACAGGTACAAAAGAGGAAATCAACAGTAACACAATAATAGTAGGGGACTTTAACACCTCACTTACACCAATGGACAGATCATCCAAACTGAAAATTAACAAGGAAACACAAGCTTTAAATGACACAACAGACCAGAGAGATTTAATTGATATTTATAGGACATTCCATCCAAAAACAGCAGATTACACTTTCTTCTCAAGTGTGCACGGAACATTCTCCAGGATAAATCATATCTTGGGTCACAAATCAAGCCTCAGTAAATTTAAGAAAATTGAAATCATATCAAGCATCTTTTCTGACCACAATGCTATGAGATTAGAAATCAATTACAGGGGAAAAAAATGTAAAACACACAAACACATGGAGGCTAAACAATACGTTACTAGATAACCATGAGATCCCTGAAGAAATCAAAGAGGAAATCAAAAAATACCTAGAGACAAATGACAATGACAACACGATGATCCAAAACCTATGGGATGCAGCAAAAGCAGTTCTAAGAGGGAAGTTTATAGCTATACAAGCCTACCTCAAGAAACAAGAAAAATCTCAAATAAACAATCTAACCTTAACCTGAAGCAACTAGAGAAAGAAGAACAAACAAAACCCAAAGTTAGCAAAAGGAAAGAAATCATAAAGATCAGGGCAGAAATAAATGAAACAGAAACAAAGAAAACAATAGCAAAGGTCAATAAAACTAAAAGCTGGTTCTTTGAGAAGAAAAACAAAATTGATAAACCATTAGCCAGACGCATCAAGAAAAAGAGGGAGAGGACTCAAATCAACAAAATTAGAAATGAGAAAGGGGAAGTTACAACAGACACTGCAGAAATACACAGCATCCTAAGAGACTACTACAAGCAACGCTATGCCAATAAAATGGACAACCTGAAAGAACTGGACAAATTCTTAGAGAGGTATAACCTTCCAAGACTGAACCAGGAAGAAATAGAAAATATGAACAGACCAATCACAAGTAATGAAATTGAAACTGTGATTAAAAATCTTCCAAGAAACAGAAGTCCAGGACCAGATGGTTTCACAGGTGAATTCTATCAAACATTTAGAGAAGAGCTAACACCCATCCTTCTCAAACTCTTCCAAAAAATTGCAGAGGAAGGAACACTCCCAAACTCATTCTATGAGGCCACCATCACCCTGATACCAAAACCAGACAAAGATACTACAAAAAAAGAATATTACAGACCAATATCACTGATGAGTATAGATGGAAAAATCCTCAACAAAATACTAGCAAACAGAATCCAACAACACATTAAAGGGATCATACACCATGATCAAGTGGGATTTATCCCAGGGATGCAAGGACTCTTCAATATATGCAAATCAATCAATGTGATACACCATATTAACAAATTGAAGAAGAAAAACCATATGATCATCTCAATAGATGCAGAAAAAGCTTTTGACAAAAGTCAACACTCATTTATGATAAAAACTCTCCAGAAAGTGGGCACAGAGGGAGCCTACCTCAACATAATAAAGGCCATATGCGACAAACCCACAGCAAACATCATTCTCAATGGTGAAAAACTGAAAGCATTTCCTCTAAGATCAGGAACAAGACAAGGATGTCCACTCTCGCCACTATTATTCAACATAGTTTTGGAAGTTCTAGCCATGGCAGTCAGAGAAGAAAAAGAAATAGAAGAAATACAAATTGGAAAAGAAGAAGTAAAACTGTCACTGTTTGCAGATGATATGATACTACACATAGAGAATCCTAAAGATGCCACCAGAAAACTACTAGAGCTAATCAATGAATTTGGTAAAGTTGCCGGATACAAAATTAATGCACGGAAATCTCTTTCATTCCTACACACTAATGATGAAAAATCTGAAAGAGAAGTTAAGGAAACACTCCCATTTACCACTGCAACAAAAAGAATAAAATACCTAGGAATAAACCTACCTAGGGAGACAAAAGACCTGTATGCAGAAAACTATAAGACACTGTTGAAAGCAATTAAAGGTGATACCAACAGATGGAGAGATATACCATGTTCTTAGATTGGAGGAATCAATTTTGTGAAAATGATTATACTACCCAAAGCAATCTACAGATTCAATGCAATCCCTCTCAAACTACCAATGGCATTTTTTACAGAACTGGAACAAGAAATCGTAAAATTTGTATGGAGACACAAAAGACCCCGAATAGCCAATGCAATCTTGAGGGAAAAAAATGGAGCTGGAGGAATCAGACTCCCTGACTTCAGACTACACTACAAAGCTACAGTAATCAAGACAATATGGTACTGGCACAAAAAAAGAAATATAGATCAATGGAACAGGATAGAAAGCCCAGAGATAAACCCACGCATCTATGGTCAACTAATCTATGACAAAGGAGGCAAGGATATACAATGGAGAAAAGACAGTCTCTTCAATAAGTAGTGCTGGGAAAACTGGACAGCTACACGTAAAAGAATGAAATTAGGGGCTTCCCTGGTGGCACAGTGGTTGAGAGTCCGCCTGCCAATGCAGGGGACACAGGTTCCTGCCCCAGTCCAGGAAGATCCCACATGCCGCAGAGTGGCTGGGCCTGTGAGCCATGGCCGCTGAGCCTGCGCATCCGGAGCTTGTGCTCCGCAACGGGAGAGGCCACAACAGTCAGAGGCCCGCATACCACAAAAAAAAAAAAAAAAAAAAAAAAGAATGAAATTAGAACACTACCTAACACCATACACAAAAAGAAACTCAAAATGGATTAGAGATCTGAATGTAAGACCGGACACTATAAAACTCTTAGAGGAAAACACAGGAAGAACACTCTTTGACATAAATCACAGAAAGATCTTTTTTGATCCACCTCCTAGAGTAATGGAAATAAAAACAAAAATAAAGAAATGGGACCTAATGAAACTTCAAAGCTTTTGAAAAGCAAAAGAAACTACAGACAAGACGAAATGACAACCCTCAGAATGGGAAAAAATATTTGCAAACAAATCAACGGACAAAGGATTAATCTCCAAAATATATAAACAGCTCATGCAGCTCAATATTAAAAAACCCAATCAAAAGATGGCCAGAAGACCTAAACAGACATTTCTCCAAAGAGGACATACAGATGGCCAAGAAGCACATGAAAAGATGCTCAACATTACTAATTATTAGAGAAATGCAAATCAAAGCTACAATGAGGGGCTTCCCTGGTGGCGCAGTGGTTGAGAGTCCGCCTGCTGATGCAGGGGACATGGGTTCGTGCCCCGGTCCGGGAGGATCCCACATGCCACAGAGCAGCTGGGCCCGTGAGCCATGGCCGCTGAGCATGAGCTTCTGGAGCCTGTGCTCCGCAACGGGAGAGGCCACAACAGTGAGAGGCCCGCGTACCGCCAAAAAAAAAAAAAAAAAAACTACAATGAGGTATCACCTCACAGCAGTTAGAATGGACATCATCAGAAAATCTACAAACAACAAACGCTGGAGAGGGTGTGGAGAAAAGGGAACCCTCTTGCACTGTTGGTGGGAATGTAAATTGATACAGCCACTATGGAGAACAGTATGGAGGGTCCTTAGAAAACTAAAAATAGAAGTACCATATGACCCAGCAATCCCACTACTGGGCTTATAGCCAGAGAAAACCATAATTCCAAAACCTACATGCACCCCAATGTTCATTGCTGCTCTATTTACAATAGCCAGGTATGGAAGCAACCTAAATGCCCACTGACAGACGAATGAATAAAGAAGATGTGGTACATATATACAATGGAATATTACTCAGCCATAAAAATGAACGAAATTAGGTCATTTGTAGAGACGTGGATGAATCTAGAGACTGTCATACAGAGTGAAGTAAGTCAGAAAGAGAAAAACAAATATCGTATATTAACGCATATATGTGGAACCTAGAAAAATGGTACAAATGAATTGGTTTGCAGGGCAGAAATAGAGACACAGATGTAGAGAACAAACGTATGGACACGAAGCGGGGAAAGTTGGGGGTGAGGGTTGTGGTGTGCTGAATTGGGCGATTGGGATTGACATGTGTACACTGATGTGTATAAAATTGATGACTAATAAGAACCTACTGTATAAAAAATAAAATAAAATTCAAAAAAAGAAAAAAAGACTTAGGATATGTAACGTCCAAATACAGTGCAGCGTCCTTGACTGGATCCTGGGACAACTGAGGAAATGTGAATATGATCTGGATATTAGATAATATAAGGTATTGTTGTCAATTTTGTTAAGTGTGATAAAGTTATTGTGGTTATGTAAACAGAAAAGGACATTTTTAGAGATGCACATTAAAATACTTAGGGGAGAAATGTCTGCAATTAAAATATTCTTACAAAAAAACAGATGAAGCAATTAGAGTCGAATGTTAATAAATGTTAACTATTAATCCAAAACAAACAAACAAACAAAAACCCAATGCAGCCAAAAATTTTTTTAAATAAATAAATTTATTTTAAAAAAGAAACAAAAAACTGCCCTGCCATGCAATTGCTTGTGCTTACATTTACACTTTCCACCTTCATAAACCTTGGAAAGGATAGTGTCCATTCCCATAAATCCTGCTCTTTTGCTCCCTCTCTCCCTCATCCTTACTTCTCCCCTGACAAGGAGCAACTTACTTGAGTGGTAAAGTGGAGGAGAGAACCTGATACTTGATGACTCCACTCCTTCCTCTCTCTGCCTTTATTTCGGGAGCTGGCTGCCCACACAAAGCCTGTGTCCTCCTCTGTCCCCTGTGCGATCACGTCCTCAAGGACAATGTGGCCAAGTCTGCAATTTCTGTGCTCCTGTGACTCTGGTGGGTCCGCGAACCTCATTTTGGAATTCAGTATCACAAAGCCCCTTTGTCTAAGCTGCTCTAAGCCACATTCTCCAGTATCAGATGGTAAAGCTGATTTATTACTGGTAAAGTAATAAAAACCGTGTTTTAATCTACACCTGCCTGACTCCTTTGCCTCATCTGCTAAAAATGGGTTCACAGCTCCACCCAGCAAGAAGGGTCAAGTTCATCAGGCCCCCTCGAAAGCCAGTATCTTGGAGCACAAATTCAGGCTCAGATATTCTGTAAGAACTCTTCCAATTCCAAAACAAAGTCTAGGACTTACACTCCTGCCTGTCTGCTGGAGGCAACCGATATGAAGACAGAACATTATAGACTCACAGATTCTAGAAGTGGAAGGAAAATAAGATCGTCTGTTGACAGCTTTTCCATGAGCAACCTGAAACCCAGAGAAGGAAGCTAACATGGTTCTGGCAGGACCAGCACTGGGACTCAGGCGTCCTGACTCCCACCCAGTCTGGTGAGAACTTTACCTGAGGAAAACCTCAGTTTTACTCAGCCTCACTCATTCCTGAAGGAGAAACAGAACAAACAGACTGTCTGCCAGAGCGTGTTTCTCCAAATGATCCCTACATTTTCCCACGCATATATGTTGACTCATGACATCACAGAAAAAGAAGTGGATATTTGGCCGTTGAAGGCAACATCACTCTTAAATACTTTTCTCTCGGTGATCTTTGCTCCATCAGAGAAAAAGCCTATTATTTCCTGTAATCACCTAGTTAACTGAAGACATGTCAGCCAATGATTCATGATCACCAACCTCAAAAGAGCCCTTAACATTGTTTCCTCTGTCGGTGACTCTGTCACTCTTGTAACTGCTCTAAGCCCCAGACAGGCATCTCCCGCACTCACAGGTGGTCCTTCCTCCTTCTTGGGCACACCGAAGACCCCAGACAGCAATGCCCTCTCCTCCCACATCCACCTGGCCAAACCCAGCTGTATGTGTGCCCAGCCCCTCCTTCTTCCCTCCAGTTACAGCAGACATGTACCCCTCAACCCACCTGCGGCCACTCTTCCCATGATGCTCAGATCCCACGCCCCTCCCACCTTCCCAGGTGAAATGCCACCATCAGTTCTCTCTCCCCTCTCCTGTTTGCTCTGCTGGTGCCCCTGATCTGGATCCTGCCCATCGACATTTCAGCTCAAACCTCTTCGAAACAGAAACAGAAAACACGCTCTCTCAGTGCCACACCCACTTCCACTGTGACCACATTCAGGGCCAGGTCAGATCACTCAGGGGACTAAGTACTGAGGTACTCCTTCCCACATGTAAAGCAAACAGTAAAACAACGCCCAGATAGCCCGATAGAACTATGAGTCTTTGGTAACGACTCCTTTAGTTCAGTTTCCAATTGTCAAGTACTAAATTCTTTCCACATTTGTTCTGTTTTGCTGCTCCTACTCTGCTACGAGCTTTGCCTTAAGCACATACTCAATCTGCTCAATGGGTAATCCAGAATTTGCCCATTCTCTCTTATGTTCACAACCAAAGGAACGGGATTTTCTATAACTTGCCGTCCTCCTCATTTCTCCTCCCACCATTACATCAATCTGGTTTCTGCCCTAATCACTCCACCAAAAGGCCTATTACTGAGCATCTAAGGCCTATCACTGACTTCTAAGCATCTAATGGGTGTCGCTCCGTCCTCTTATTCCACCTCTCAGTAGACTTCGACTCTACTGACCTCTCGTTTTCCTTTTTGAACTACTCTTTTTTCTTAGCTTTTGTGCGTCTGGCTTTTCTCCTCCTTGTCTGACTGCTCCCTCTCGATCTCATCGTCAGACTCCTCCCTCCTCTATGAGCCTTTAAAAGTTAGAGAACCTAAGGGCTCTTTCTAGATCCTCTTCTGGTTTTACTTTATAGGCTTTCTCCAGGCAATGCCATCCAGTCCTATGGTTTCAGCGACCATGAATTTTTAGGAGAACTCTACAATTTATCATTCAAACCAGAGCATTTTTTCAGAGTAAAGGAGGGGTACTATTAGCAATTATGCCCAGACTGTTCAGGGCCAACTTGAATACATGGTCACCCTATCTCTATGCCAATGAACCCCAAATGTGCTTCCCCAGTGAAAACCTCTCCTCTGAGCTCCAGACTCAAAGACCGAGTTGCCCACTCACTATATGCACTTGGATTCATTAATCCACGCTTTTAACAAATACTGAGAATCTACTATAGGTCGAGCACTGTTCCAGGAACTGATGATACAACAGTGAACAAAGCAGACAGAGCTCCTGGCCTCATCGCGCTTCAATTCTCTTTGGGGAGAGAGGAACAAAAGCACAAACATATAAAAACAGATAGTTTTCACCCTGATGAATGCTATGGAGAAAAATTAAGTGGGAGAAGGGGACAGGGAGTGTTGGGAAGAAGATGGAAAACATGCTATTTAGTGTGATCAGATAAGGCCTCGCTGAGGTGATGTTTGAGAAAAAGCCTGAAAAGGGTAAAGAAGCAATGAAAGTGGACATCTGAGCAGAGGGAACAAAAGGTGCAAAATCCTGTAACTGGCAATGTGCACGGCACCCTCGAGAAACAGTGATAACACCACGTGGGTCAGGCTGAGAGAACAAGGGGAAAAGCAGGGAGACAGATCAGAATGCTAACAGGAAGCCTATAGTGCATGGGGCCTTGGAGGCAACTGTAAGGACTTTGGCTCTTACTCTGAAGAAATGTGAAGCCACTGGAGGGTTCTGAGCAGAGGAATGCCATGATCTGACTTGTGTTTTTAAAATGCTGCTCTGGGCGTGGGGCTGGGAGTAGAAGTAGGGGGCCCAGTTAGGAGGCCAGCACGGTAATCCAACAGGACAGTTTTGGCGGCTCTGACCAAGTATTAGCTGTGAATCTGGTAAAAGGTGATCAGATTCCATACACATTTTGAAGATGGAGCCAAGAGAATTTGCTGATGGTTGGATATCGTGTTTGAGGAGAAAAACGGAAGTCAAGGATAACCCCCGGGTTTTTGGCCAGGGTGACTAGAAAGACGACGTTTCCGTTTTCTCAGATGGAGAAAACTTCAGAAGGAGCAGGTCCAGGAGGAGCAGAAACTCCCTTGGGAACATGTTAAATGTGAGACATGCATTAGACATCCAAGAGGGGCTCTTAAGTAACCAGCTGGATATACAAGTCTAGAGCTCAGGGAGAGGTCTAAGCTGGAGATAAAAACTAGGGAGTTTTCAGATCTATACATGGTACTGAAATCCACACACCTGGACAAGATCACTAGAGAAGTGGAGGTAGAGAAGAGGTCCAAAAAATGAGATCCGGGCACACAGGGAGGTGGGGAAGAACAAGGAAAGGAGACTGGGAGGGGCATCCAGAGGGCGGGAGTAAAACCAGGAGAATGTGACACTTGAAAACCAAGAGAAGACAGTTTCAAGGTGGAAAGAGTGATTTGCTATCAAATTGATCTCTGGCATTGATATTAAATGCTACCAACAGGTCCACTAAAATGAGGGTTGAAACTGACATGGAGGTCACAGTGACCTTGATACATTCAGGATGAGTAAAGTACCAAGTATGAAAGTCTGATTAAAGTGGATGGAGAATTAGAGGAGATAATACAGAGACAGTGAATACAAACAACTCGTTTGAGGAGTTTCCCTGCTAAGAGGAGGAAAGAAAATGGACATTAGCCAGAGAGAAAAGTGAGGTCAAGAGAAGATTTTGGTGGAAGAGAAGAGTGATGACGCAGGGGAGAAAGGAGAGAATTTCTGAGTGTTGCCCTTGCCCTTGGGTGGTCCCATCCTAGGAGGAAATGGGATCACAAGTGAAGAAGTTAGCCTTTGCTAGGGTAAGCTTAGTTCCTCTGTAATAAGAGAAGAAAAGGCACAAGAAATGATTACAGACACCTACAGGCGGGTAGATGTGATGGCGAGAGTTCACGGACATTCTCTTCTGATTACTTCTGTTTCTCAGTGCGGCGGGATGCAAGCTCATCCACTTAGAGTGAGAATTGGAGAAGAAAGATTTGAGGTGTGGTAGGTATGAATCAATCACCAAGGAGAGTTGAAGAGTGAGTACTAGTGAAAGCCAGTATGATTTTCAGGCAGCATGATGGGTATGTTTGATATTAATGCTCATATAAATTGAGCCCATTCAGCATGGCTTTGTGTTTTTCTCCAGAATGAGGGCAGGTAAGGAGCAAGTACAGAACTGAATTTAAGTAGGATTGTGTTTTCTCCAAGAAGAGAGAATGAAGCAAGAGAAGGTCAAGGGAGTCGAGCATGTATGCAAAGAGGTGATGAAAATGATACTACGGAAGGAACAGAAATTGAATAAAGTGGTCAATGAGATGAGAAAAGAGTGAGAAGCCATGAAACCATGAGAGATCAATAGATTATAGGTACTGGTGGGAAAAGCAACATTGGAGTGGGGTACTAAAGAGAGTGAGATGGAAACCTAAGAACTGGTGGTAATAGGGTGGTTGGAATTGACATTAAGGAGGGTTACAGTTATTAGTAATGGCAGGCTCAACATGTCCAAGATAAACCTATGATCCTCTTCCAGCATTTCCTATCTTAGTAAATGAAGTCAACAAGCTTTTCCTTTGCTACATGCAATGCATCACTACATCTTGTCCATTTGACCCCTTATAGAATGCCCAAAGCTGTCTGCTTCTCTCTTTTCACCTGCTACTCTGCAAATCCAAGCTACCATCATCCCTTGCTTGGACAATTGTAACAGCCTGTTGGTTGGTCTCCTCACATCTGCTCTGACCCCAACTATAGCCAGAGTAATCTCTTCAAAACAAATAATCATGTGCCCTATTAATTAAAACTTCAATGGCTTTCTATTGTTCTTAGGGTGAAGACCAAGATTTGTAATGTAGCCCACTGGGCACCTGCACTGTCTAGTCACCGCCTCCTTCTCCAGCCCTATCTTGTACTGTTTTCCCTTTCACTCTGTGCTCTAGATATGCTGGGATTTTTGTCTTCAAATATACCATACTTCCTCTGACACCAGAGACTTTGCCGACTGCCTTTGTGAAAATCCCCATCTCCTCCCTAGTTAATGCCTTCATGTCCTTCAGATTTCAACTTAAGTGCCCTTTCTTCAAGGCCCACTTCTCTGACTACACAGTATCAACTGGGGTGCCCTGTCATAATTTTTCTTTTACTATGCTGCCCCAGTTTTCTTTCATCATGGATCACGAGCTCCAGAATAGCAGCAACTGTATCTGTTTTTATTCACTGTTGTGTCCTAGTGCCTAGGACAATCTGACACATAATTCTGTCCTTTAAAGGACCACGTTAACTTGTTAAACTGATAGTCATATAAGCCATATTATTGCCTCTGCTATTAATATCTTGAATTCAGTGAATTCCTTAATGCTTTGCTTCCCACACGGAAAGCTCTGAAAATTCAATAAAACCATCCCTCCCACCAAAAATGCCAAAATTCATTTAAATGTTGTATAAAGCTTTGAAACCAACAAATGGTCTCTGATAAATACTCTGACATTTATAATCGCTTTGGTAAAGACATTGTCTTACTTGTATCATCAACTTTCTAATTTTTGATCACTTCTAAAATGCTTTCACATGCATTACTCCATTGATTCCCCTAACAAATCTATAAAGGTTGGTGAATATAGCTGGGGTTCCAGACACGCTGACAAATGGCCAAAAGAGACTGTTTACCTTAGTATGGGGCCCACGTCCAAAGAAAGCCCGTTCATTCCAGGAGGCAGTAGGACTATCTCCTAAGGATATCTGCAGGAAAAGTATACCCATTTACAATGCTATTTCAATTCCACAGGTTATCCACTCAGCAAGCCCCTGTAGTATATGTCTCACAGGTCTTTTTAGTGTGACATCAGGGACATCTCACTTCCTGACTCACAGTTTGAGTCACTGTAAATGATTCCCCCAAAGAGAGCAAACAAATGATAAAGATACATGCTGGACAACAAAAACAACCATTTATTAGACAGTCACACTGTCCTTTGTCATAATTGCTTTCAGCAGTTTGAAATATATTCTGATTAACCCCACACAGATAGGGACATGGTTCTGCATTTACTTGCCTAAAGGAAGTAACTAGTTTGAAATATTCCTGATTTAATTTCTTTTTTACAAGAATTGTGAGTCAAATAAAAACAACATTCAGATGAGTTCTCTCACAAACGCTCACTTTTGTTTAGGCCACTTCTTCAAATGTCTTCAAGTTTTATTCTAAAATGATTAAATTTCTACATAGCTGATTTTATGTGTCAACCTGGCAGGATTATGGTGACTAACTGTTTGGTCAAACATCTGTTTTTCAAGTTGCTGTGAAGGTATTTTTTGGATGTGATTGACATTTAGAATCATTGACTTTACAGTGAGCAGAGGGCTTCCCTGGTGGCACACTGGTGCCTGCCAGTGCAGGGGACACGGGTTCAAGCCCTGGTCCAGGAAGATCCCACATGCCGCGGAGCAACTAAGCCCGTGTGCCACAACTACTGAGCCTGTGCTCTAGAGCCCGTGAGCCACAACTACCGAACCCGTGTGCCACAGCTACTGAAGCCTGCGTGCCTAGAGCCCGTGCTCTGCAACAAAAGAAGCCACCACAATGAGAAACCCGCGCACCAAAACGAAGAGTAGCCCCTGCTCGCCACAACCAGAGAAAGCCCGCACGCAGCAATGAAAACCCAACACAGCCAAAAATTTAAAAATAAAATTTTTAAAATACTCTTTAAAAAAAAGTAAAATAAAGTGAGATTACCGTCCATGACACAGGTGGGCCTCATTCAATCAGTTGAAGGCCTTATGAGGAAACGCTGAAGTTTCCCAAAAAAAGAGTTCTGTCTCCAGACGACAACACAGAAATTCTGCCTGCACTTTTATCTCAGACTCAGAACTGCAACATCAACTCTTCCCTGAATCTCCAGCCTGCCAGGTTGCCCTACAGGTTTTGGACTTGCGAGTCCCACAGTAGCAAAAGTCACCCCCCGTCCCAAATTTAATAAATTTAATAAATTTAACATCCTCCACTACAACCCTGTCCAAAGCAGGTGTGTACCATCATTCAATGTATTTTCTCTTAAGCCTTTTAAAACATCTTGAGAATGCACAGAACCACACACATACAAAAAATTCATGGTCCTGGTTCTTATTTGTCATAGAATTTTTTTTTTGGTAGTATAAACTTGAAAGATTATTTTCTATAGAATGTATCCATGAATATACCCTTGATTAAAGAAGAATTAGAAATGACTAAAAGAAGAACGTATTAGTCAGGGTTCTTCAGAGAAACAGAACCACCCTTATGACCTCATTTAACCTTAATTGCCTCCCTGAAATGCCTTATTTTCAAATACAGTCACATTGAAGATAAGGGCTTCAACATATGAATTATCAGGGGACCCAGTTTGGTCCATACACACTTTAAGAAACTAGAAAAAGAAGAGCAAATTAAACCCAAAGCTAGCAGAAGGGAGGAAATAATAAGGATTAGAAAAGAGATAAGTGAAATAGAGAATCAATGAAACCAAATGTCTGTTCTTAGGAAAAAATCAACAAAATTGACAAACTTTAACTAGACTGAGAAAGAAAAAAGAAGATGCAAATAACTAAAATCAGAAATGAAAATGGGGACATTACAACCAACTTTACACAAATAAGAAAATAAAAGAATGCTATGAATAATTGTTCACCAATAAATTAAATGAAATTGAAAAATGTCCTAGAAACACACAAATTACCGAAACTGACTCAAGAAGGAACAGAAAAACGGCACAGACCTATAACAAGTAAAGAGATTAAATCAGTGATTAAAAAACAACAAAAAACTAGAACTCCCAACACAGAAAAGCTCTGAACCAGATGACCGATCATATATCTGGCAACATGGTTTTTTTAAAAATGTATACTGTAACGTATGATATGTGCATAAGAATGTATGCGGTATTATTAGTTAGTGGAAAGCACATCCTCAGTGTTTTGAGCTGATTGCCCAGTCTTGTATTTGGGTTCATAAATTTTGTATTTCTTATATTGAGGACAAACTAAGAGTTCATTTTGGCTCTGAAACTTTTAATGACATTTTGGTACTCTCTGTAGCTCCAGAGAAATTCCATAAGTTATACTGACTCAGTAAATGGCTTTCTTTTAGATGAACTGAATAAGATGACATGTTATCTTTTTCCTTGGCAAAATAATAGTAATTACTATTTGCTCTCTTTGGGGGTATCGTTTACAGTGACTCAAACTGTGAGTCGGGAAGTGAGATGTCCCTGATGTCACACTAAAAAGACTTGTGAGACATATACTACAGGGGCTTGATGAATAGATAACCTGTGGAATTGAAATAGCATTTTAAATGGGTATAATTTTCTTGCAGATAATAATAATAATTTCTAGCTAAAAAGGAAGAGAAGAACACTACATGTTTTCAGATTAAGCCTGAGATGTGAAATGCAGTCTCAGTTAAGCTAGGCATTCATCCTCTGTGCTTTCCAAAATTCCCTTTAGATAACTAATGTGTTAAAAATGGAAAGCATTTCTTTTATATTTCCTGTTTTCTTTCATTTGTAATAAATTTTATTGTTTTTACTGTAAAATCAATAGTCACTTCAAAAATGCAGACATATAAAATAAAAATTTTACCACCCAAAGATAACCACTTTTTTGTTATTTGACTATCTTCTTTCTTGAGGTACATATATTTTAAATAACTGATCTCAAGTACTTTTGTACTTTGTTTTTGAAAGTGTTTTAGCACAATTTATGACCTGCAGCTTTATTAGGAAAAATTATTTATTAATACAAACTAGTCTCCAACAGTAAAATACCAAATAAAAGTACATCGATCAAAAGCCAGAATCAAAACCTACCATCTCCATGTAAATGACAAACGGAGGATTCTGGCAAAAAGTATCACTTCTCATTTCTAAAAAGTCAAAAATTATATTCTTAAACGTAAATGTAACTACTCATCAAGATATGTTATTTGGGCTTCTTAGTCACTGAACCACACAGCAATACCCCCTCCTGAAATTTCCTCCCCACAGTTTCACCTCGGGTGGTCCTGGCATGGGAGGGTCCTCGGGGTCAATCTTTGAGCGCCTCAAATATGGAAACAATGGGACATAGCTGAAGTCCCAGAGCCTGAGAGTGGTTCTTGGTAGACAACGTGCTTAACGACTCGCTGGTTGCAGACACACACACACACACACACAAAGGTTGAAGTTTTCTTTACCTAGCACATCACACGGATAGAAAAAATAGGAGACTGGTTAGATAGGAAGGAGGTCAGAGCAGAGCCTAATTACAGTAGAGAAGCAGAGCTCACAGCCAGCGCCAGTAAACGGTGGCTGAATTGGACCAGATGGAATCTGTCCCTCTCATTCATGTAAATACAGATGGCGTTCATCTCAACAGGGCCCCTTCCAATCTACAGACCCTGCCGCCAGCTTAAGTTTAAGTTCATCCTCAATCACCTGGCACTCAGGAAGCCTTCACCAACGTACCACCGACTTTGTAGCCAGAATAAATTTGTATACTCTCTGAGCTGCTTGTGTCCTCAGGAAAACAAAAACAAACAAACAAACCAGAAACCCAGCATGGGCTTCACAAAGTCGGGAGGCTTAGATGAGATAGGATGAGGCGTCTGGCACCTGGGAGGCACTCCGGATAGGAGAGATGCTCCTTGTTCCGTCAAGTTGGAAGCCCCAAGGGATGGTCTACTCTACAGGCACAGAGAGCTTCATTAAAACTGCCTCCTCGTGCCTGTGAAGCCTTGAGCGTAACATGCGAACAGCCAGGAATATGGAACTTCAAAAAACTCTACGACTGCTTCGCAGCTCGGGAGGAGCGGGCGAAGCCGCAGCTGCCCAGCGACGCGATCCCTGAGCACACAGCTCCCCCTTTAAGCACCTGCGCGCCGGCCGCTGACGGAGCCTAGCGGAAGTCGCAGACGGGGCCTACAGGAAGTCGCAGCGGAGCCCACCGGAAGTCGCGGACGGAGCCTACCGGAAGTTTCTGAGCACAGCTACGGCGTCAGATTCCTCCGCCGAGCGCGGCGCTGCGTCCCTCGGCTCGGCCCCCAGTCTACTCCAAATTTTCTCTCTGGCCGCCGCCCGTCTGCTTCAGGCCTCCCGGATGCTGGTTTTCCGGCCAGTAGCCCCGGAGACGCTGCCTGCCGGCGCTCGGGGATAAGCCCGGACTGGACTGCGGAGGCCGGACGCGCCGCCGCCGCGACCCCCGGGACCCGCCCCCGAGCGACACGCACTTCCGGCGGCGCGGACGGAAGCCGGCGGGCGGTGATGGACGCGCTGGCGGTCATGATGCAGGACCTCCTGACTCAGAACCGTGCGCTGCGCAGGGAGAACAAAGAGCTCATGGACCAGGTGCGGCGGCTCCTGTGCGAGAAAGCCAACCTGCTGGCCCAGGTGCGCCCGCCCGCCTGCCCGGTGGCTTTTCCCGAGACGTTCAAAGGTGACTCCGCCCGGCTTCCCGAGTTTTTGATTCAAGCGGCCTCTTACATGAGGTTCTTTGAGGCCAGGTTCTCGAACGACACCCTCAAGGTGGCGTTTTTAATCAGCCGCCTCAGTGGGCCGGCCGAGGAGTGGGTTGTCCCCTACATCGAGAGGGAGAGCCCCATCCTGGCGCATTACGAGGGCTTCGTGGACGCGCTGAAGCGGGCCTTTGGCAGGAACGGGTAGGAAACGGCAGGGCTGCGAGCCCCACGGACCGGGTCGTGCTTGGCCGTGACTCACAAAGAGTTCTCCAGTCCCCACCTGCTGGGCCCGACCCTTGCGAGGAAGCCCCGCTACCTTTGCACTCGGCCCAGCAACGCGGCCACTGGCGGGGGACCTGTTAGCAATTGAACGGACCACCCCGAATCGCGCCCCTGCCACCTGCCGTCTCTGAAAACTGCTGCTGCCCGCCTTGGAAGATCTGTGCCAGCCTGGGAAGTGCCTGAGCTTGTGTCACACGCCCGGGGACACCGATTTGGAGACCTCAGGTCCGGAGACAGCTGCCAGGGTTCGCGTGGCTGGCAGATAAATATTGACACTCCTGCCCCAGGAACCTTTTTTTTTCACATACTTCGTTTCTGTTCTGAAACCACAACAGGCTCAGAGACTGTGCCTTTTATCAGAAAAGTCCAGGCGCTGAACAATACATGGAAAACATATTTACTTTTAAAATGTAAATATGTATCTTACAGCACCATATGTTGGGGACTGTACTTGGGGTTACCAGAGAAACAGATGAATAAGACCAAACGTATATCTCCACAGGAACACAACTGTGAGAAAAAATTCTAAGTGCATATTCTGATGTCTGGTAAAATAATGCTTTCATGTGCAGAGAATGGCATATTTGCTTCTTGTTTTATGGCCTTTTCACATTACAGTTTTAAAATACATGTTAAAAACGTGCAGCTTACAAAGGAGGCAGAAAACCCAACTTGAGCAATTTCTTTGTTTGCTCCTGAATCTGGCAAAGATGGTGTTTTTAAAGATGGGTGCAGGGCTTCCCTGGTGGCGCAGTGGTTGAGAGTCCACCTGCCGATGCAGGGGACACGGGTTCGTGCCCCGGTCCGGGAGGATCCCACATGCCGCGGAGGGGCTGGGCCCGTGAGCCATGGCCGCTGAGCCTGCGCGTCCGGAGCCTGTGCTCCGCAACGGGAGAGGCCACAGCAGTGAGAGGCCCGCGTACCGCAAAATAAATAAATAAGTAAATAAAGATGGGTGCAACTTGTAGCAAAAAGAAGGGGGGGCAGGGAATGGTGCATTCTTCGAGCTGTATCCACTCACCTTTATTCCCCTGTATTAAATGACTTGGCTGCTTCCTTTTTTGTAAATTACAGTTTTGGCCTCAGTTTTTCTTTTGTAATTAAAGGCATTACTTGATCATTAAAATTTGGTTGAGAATTCTGTGATTCTCTTAGAGCCAAAAAAGGGGAAGAAAAAGGAAGGTCTGAGCCTTCATGTCAAACAAAGTAGTTCTTAAAATCCTCTCAGGACCAAAATCTATAGTTGCCTTTCTTTACATGTCCATAGGTTTTGTCATTCTGGTGGTCAGTATAGTCTCACTGAAATAGCTTGAATTCTAGTCACATCTTCATACTAAGAAAAACTCATCACTGCCCCCTTGATGGACAGTTCACATACCTAAGGACTGAACTGAAAACCTCTAATTATATTTTTGCACGATTTGATTAAAAGACAGGTTATAGCAATCTAAAATATGACACAAATGAACATATCCATGAAACAGACTCAGACATAAAGAACAGATTTGTGGTTGCAAAGGGGGAGGGGGGTCGGGGAGGAAAGGATTGGGAGTTTGGGATTAGATGCAAACTAGTATATACAGGATGGATAAACAACAAGGTCTTACTGTAGAGCACAGGGAACTATATTCAATATCCTGTGATACACCATAATGGAAAATAGTATGAAAAAGTAGTATATCTGAGTCACTTTGCTGTACAGCAGGAATTGACAACGTAAATCAACTACTTCAATAAAATGAATTTTTAAAAAATAAAATTATTTTCTTGCCATAAAAACTCAGACACAGGGCTTCCCTGGTGGCGCAGTGGTTGAGAGTCCGCCTGCCGATGCAGGGGACATGGGTTCGTGCCCCGGTCCGGGAAGATCCCACATGCTGTGGAGTGGCTGGGCCCGTGAGCCATGGCCGCTGAGCCTGCGCGTCCGGAGCCTGTGCTCCGCGACGGGAGAGGCCACAGCAGTGAGAGGCCCGCGTACCGCAAAAAAAAAAAAAAAAAAAAAAAAACCTCAGACACAAAGGTCCTTCATATACCTATTTCGCCATGCGGGGATGAGCCAAAATACTACTTGACCACTAAACAACACCCCACAACCTTCTGCTCTTCACTCAATTAATGCTCATTTTGTGCACATGTCAATACACTGTTTAATTCTGCAACTATAAATAACTAAATGAACTACAATAAAGTTTGTTTTAAAGACAGGTTATAGCAATTATTTTATCATTGCCAGTTAGCATTGTAAGAGTTTATAAGAGACTGGGACCCCCAACACTTCGTATAAGCCATACTTTCGTGGTACATATGTACTAACAAAATTAATTGATTCTTAGTCCTGTTGGCTGTCAATTTCAGAGCAGTGTTTTTCCCACAGTAAAAAAAAACCTGCAGGATATAGCACCCTCCAAAATTTCAGTAAACCTCACAAGAGCACATACTTGATAGGGTACAAAAACTTGCTAATGAAAGATCAGCATCAACATTGAAGAAGTCAAATAGAGCATAACTCAGAAGTCAAGATATCTCATACTTAATTTTCTATAGCTTTTTTTTTTTAAGGGTATCTTAGATCTCCACCAAAAGGAAAAAACGAGAAAAGAAAGTATACAAGTCTTGCTTACAGTTACACAGAGAGATGGGAGGAGGGAGAGAAGTTCACTTACTGGTCACTGACCTCCATCCACATCATTCCATCTCTGAAATAAGGTCATAACAGATGATGAGTAGTTCATTGTTTTCTTTAGTCTTCTGCTGAATGGTCTCTGGGGAATGTTCCTCATCCGGCCCTTTATCAGGCTTACCTAGAAGGCCAACAGGCCGCTGGGGCCGAGGGATTTCCTTCTCTGCCAGATTGAGGACCTCTTCTGTGTGGGCCTTTAATGTTTGGTATCTTTGGCCTTCCATTTCACTTCTTAATTTGTAATCCTCAGCACACTTCTTCAGCCATTCTTCATTCATGAGATAGCCTTCAGTCACCTCCTGCTTCTCAAATTCCTTGAAAGGTTCAGAGAAATATGCTTCATGGAATTTGTCTGTAGTAAGTTGACCTTTTTCTTTCTGACTTTCTAGATTTCAGCTTTGGCAAGCTTCTTCTGTTTCTGTACCTTCTCCATCACCTGGGTACATCCCTAAAAATCCGATCGTAATTTTCCCCATCTCCGAGCATTTCGCATGGAGCTCCTCATACTTGCTTTTCAATTTCAGGTTCTCCATCTGCATGGCTTTAACTGCAACCTCCAGGTCCTTCTGGGTAAACTGCAGTACATCCATGAATGGGACCAGTGGGCAGGAAAAGGTCCATAGCCTGAGGACACAAGGGGGAGAGTCCATCACAGGGATACCCGGAGCTCCTAAGACAGCAAATGCCACCAGCCTCACTTTAGGTGGTCTTCCTCAGGAAGGCTTGGCATCATGAATGTTGTCTATTTCAGTGGCCACAGAAACGACTTTATTAGGGCTGTCTTTCATAAGTGGGTCAAAGGAGGTATAAAAGACTTTTCTCAAAGCAAACTTTAGATGAGGACGTTCCAAACTACTCCAAATTCTCCACATCAGCCCCCATGCCTAGAACTATAGCTGGGGCTCTGGAGTGCTCTTCTTGGAGGTCCATGGTAGGCTGTGGCCCGTGCTGAGAAAGGAGAGCAGGGCTC